>NC_136729.1:5007500-5202500 GCF_936440315.1 Barbus barbus | reverse complement strand
AACAACAAAGTGAGTAAATGGTGTAAGTGAGTAAAAGAGTGAGTAAATGATGACAGAATATTAATATTTGGCTGATCTATTCTATAAACCACACTGCTTCTAATTTATATATGTGACGTAAAGTCCAACTATATGATCTAATCCAGGAATTCCCAAGCTTTTCTGTGAGCCAAAGTCCTATGTGATCTACTTGATGTACAGATATTTTCATTTAATATTTCAATATTTTAAAGGGGTAGTTTATTGCAATTTCTCTTTTTTTAAAGTTAGTGTGTAATGTTGCTGTTTGAGCACAATATCTGCAAAATTACGAAGCTGGAAGTTCAATGGAAACGGAGATATTGTCTATTAAAATTCTGGCAGTTTAATATATACAAAAACGGCTCAGTTACTTTCCGGGTTCTTGACGTAACAAACCCAGACAAACCCCGCCCCAGGGAACACCAGCAAAGGGGGCGAGGCCATGTTGTGCTGCTTTAGAGAAGAGGAAGAGAAAACTAGAGGTGCACGTTAAAATCTATTCATATATGAATCGCGATCCTGTCTTCTAACAATTTTAATGGAGACACGAGTTTCAAAATCAAGGTTCTAAAGCAGCGGTTCTCAATCCTGTTCCTCTCCCTGCTCTGCACATGCTCTGCTCTCTCTCTCTCTCTCTCTCTCTCTCTCTCATTCAGATTATCAGCTCAGTGAATACACTTATTTTAACTTAGCTATGAGAAGCGTTATACATGGGCGCGTGTGCGGTTGGCATACTGTATTAAAGCTTTAATCAGGATAAAACTGTATATTAAAAGCTAACATAGTAGCATTTACAAATAACAGCGTATCTAAACGTATGAGACAACAAGAAACAAAAAACATACGATTAAGAGCCGTGCTTGCACAGGTTCTGCACAATCCTCTTCACTAATATCCTCTGCATCTCAATCGGGCTCAATAAGAAATATAGATGACACCATTGTTTACAATACAACTGGAGCACATTCCACTGAGGTGAGGGGCGGGACGTTCAGACGTGCATTAGAGGCGGTTTAGCCAATCACAACACACTGGTCCAGCTAACCAATCTGAGCCCAACGTGTATTTCTGAGGGAGGGGCTTCATAAAGCCAGGAAATGATCGGAGTGTTTATCAGAGAAGGGACAGAGTGGTGTGGAATAAAGGTAAATTATGTGAAAAATCGTAAAAAAAAAATTTATGTGAAAAATCGTAAAAAACAAATCGTGAATTTTTTTTTAAACGAAGCATTAACACATTTTAGACTGCACATAAACACAATCAAGCCTAGAAAAAAAAAAACAGTCAACCACCCCTTTAAGAATACATTTGACATGCAGGTACATAAATAAAATATAGAAAATATAAATGTAATTTTAAGATGATTGATTTATTTTAATAAATATTTAAATATTTTTTTTTATTTAATTAATTCACATTAACTCACAAACCCTTATAATTCCCTCACTCCCCCAGTTTGGAAAAACTTGATTCATTCAGAGTGATTTGCTGTAGTGTTGTGGAATGCTTTGGATTTCAGAGAAGCACACTGATACATTAAACATCTCTCTATGTATGACATATATATTACATATGTAAGATATATTGTGCAATCCTCTATATGTGCTTGTGTATGTTTGTATAGAGGAGTGTAGTTGGTGTTTGTGAGTTAAAACACTAAGCATTTCCCATGTTTTACAGGACTGTTGCTTTTAAGCATATACATGTGCACACACACACACTATTCCTCAATGTCATTGACTGAATAAGCAGCACGCCTTAAGGTTACACTGACAAACCCAGACAAATGACATTGAGAGCTGTAAGAGTCTGGTTCTGTTTTATGGAAATGGCTAAGCAAATGTTCTTTCTCATTGTGTGCTTCTCTGAGCCTCTTTTTTAGTATTCTTTTCCAAGAATCAATGTGCTTGTTACGTATACCTGTACTCGATTTATATAATCCCACACTGTAAGGTTATATATTCCTATATATAATCTAACATTAAAATTTTCTATGATGTACTTGCAGTTTGTTATTCAACAACATGAGTTTAATCGGTTTTTTGTTGTTGATTTTTTTTTTCTGTACTAAATTGTATTGTACCCTAAAGTTTTAATATGGAATCTGATTCAGTTTCCTGATTTATTTGAATTTGGCCATTTAGCTCCACAACCAGTCTTTGTGTCCTTTTAAAGGTCAGTCTTGCTAAAATCACCAAGCACAAATTAGGTTCCATAAAGTACAAGGAGGAGATAAAGGAGAGAGATTGGGCTGGCCGATTAGATCCGAGGCTGATCGATAGAGGATATATGATCTGGTTCAGTTTTCGGCAGCAGAGAGAGACTAATGTTTGCAGAGAGAGAGCATGAATGTGTGTGTGTGTGTGTGTGTGAGAGAGAGAGAGAGAGAGAGAGAGAGAGTGTGTGTAGTTGAAAGAATGTATACCACAGCCGCTGAGCTGACTAATGGCTGTTCATAGTGTAAAAAACGTAATATTAATATGTAATTTAAAGCAAATAGTTTAATTTAGCTCAAAGGGAATCATTTATGATTTTATAGGGAATTTGAACAGAATCACTGTTTTACAGCTGATCACTGAATGAGCCGTATAACAAACTCTGCACTGGATATTAAAATCCAAAATATAGTGAAAACACTATTTAATAGCAAGATCGGCAGATTAAGACATTAACTCATGAGCACAAAACACAAGATACTTCTCTTTTCACATAAGACATAAACTAATCTAACACATGAACACAAGCATTCACACGTTGCAGAAAGAGAGAAAGTGAGGAAAGGAGGAGTTTAAGACAATGGAAATGTGATATCCCAAGTTTTGGGGCACCATTGACTTCCATAAAGAAAAAATACTATTGAAGTCAGTGGTGCCCCAGTGCCATGTGGTTTCCCACATTCTTCAGAAAATCTTCCTTTGTGTTCAGCAGAACACAGACATTCATACAGGTTTGGAACTACTTGAGGGTGAGTAAATGATGACAGAATTTTCATTTTTGGGTGACCTATCCCTTTAATTCAGTCATGCAGAAGAGGGGCATCTGCCATGACTCACACTGCTAGTTCTTCTGGGCAACGGGACAACTTCTCACAGATGTAGATGTAGCTGTGCTTCTCACATAATGGGCTGGGAGCCAAGGACACTTCTTATTCAGAACTGCCTTCATTTAAAACATAAGAAATACCGGAAGTTAATTCTGTAGAATTGTTGTAAAAAGTAATTGTTTTTGTTTTCTTTGTGCACAAAAAGTATTCTGGGCCTGGGAACATTCAGTTACATTGCTGTCTATGCAAGGTCAGAATGCTCTCGGATTTCATCAAACATATCTTAATTTGTGTTCCTAAGATGAATGAAGGTCTTACGGGTTTATCCCTTTAAGGTTTATGGCTTGACTACAGAACAACTGACTCATCTGGTTTAGTGAATCAAGTATTGCCCAATTCTCAACCAAATTCAATAATTGTTAACACATTTTCATTTGTTTAGCAATGTTGTTTAATATACAGTATAGTTCTTAAATGTACTAAAAGAATCATTTATATAACTGTTAAGGACCCAGATCCAGGGCTAGAATCATTCTCTCTGATCCCAACTTTCAGATCAGTTACGAAACACATGGCAGATCAGCTTTGGAGAGCAGCCTGGGGTCTAGAATGTTTATGTGAACGGAGAGGAGGCAAATATTCCCTGTTAATTTTCCCTCTCTCTTTCTCTGAGTCTCCATCCGCTCATTTTTTTAGTGATTGGTAATGTGCTTTCCTCGGAAGTGTGACTGCCTGGTATTCAAATCACACACTATCATTATCGCAAGACTTATTTAACATTTTATGTGTGTGTGTGCTGAGCTGTTTGTGTGCTGGTGTGCTATCCATCATGTCTCCCAGCGTTTTGTGGGCTCAGCAACAATTTGTCATGTCACACTCCTGCCAGTTTGATTTTGGCCCGCCAGGCATACTTTCTCCCAGTCACGACTGCTCTCTCTTTTTCTCACTCCCTCCCTCCATCCATCCACCCTCCTTCATTCAGTCACCTCTCCGTCTCCATAACAACCACAGGAGTTTAGCCTTGACATTTCGGTGGAATGGCGTCTTTTCTGAGCCGAGTTCAGTAAATCTTACTCGCACACACACTCTCTCTCAAGAACAACGGCTCAAGCAAAAGCTTTGTAATTCCTCTCCCCTGCTCTGCAGCCTATAGATCTCCTTCACACTGCATCTGACACACACATACACAGAGCTTATAGTTCAGAAGTGTTTGATCAGTGTGGGATGGGTTCATATCTGAAAACTGGGTCAGCATAATTCATACTTCTCCCACTGAGACATAACAGCATGTGTGTACATGTGTGTGTGTTTGGTCAGGTTTTGCCAACATTTTGAGGATCAAATGTCCCAACAAGGATAGTAAAACCTGAAATCCCCTACATAGTCCACAAGGAAGATATCTTAATATAGATGATAAATAATGTCTTTATGAATATGTAAAAAAGCCAGAAAGGTTTGCATGATATTTAGGTTTAAGGGATGTAAAATACTCATTCCTACATCTGTTATTATCTAAACATTATATGTAACGAAACTTGAAAATTATTCTTCATAAATCATTCTAATATATGCTGATTTGGTGCTAATGGTTCTAATTATCATCAATGTTAAAAACCATTTTGATGCTAAATATTTTTTGGAAATCATAATATATTTTGTCTTTGACGAATAGATTTTTTTAATCTCACTCACACCAAACTTTAGTATATCATGGTTTTTCACAAATATTTAATAAGAAAATCTGTGAGGTATCATGTGATACTGAAGACAGTAATGGCTGCTGAAAATTCAGCTGTGCATCACAGGAATAAATTACATTTTAAAATATATTATTGTGTGAAATAGTTAGGTTGTCATCTAGCCAAAAGCTAGAATGATTCATCCTTTCAATCAGAATTAATATCTAGACACTCTTGTAAAAGGTCTCTAATTAAAGGTGTTATTTATATATTTCTTTAGGTGTGTGTGTGTTGCGAGAGAAGAACGAGAGCCCTTTAAAAGCTTCTGTGGTCGTTTAATTGTCATTGCCACTGAAGGTCATGTAGTTTCAGCGGTATGAGTCAGCATAATGCTCATCCAGTGGCCCATCAGCTGGACCCATTCACCTTTAATTAAAGACATTCAGACCAAAAAATGGCAAATCAGTTTCCTTCAGTTTTCATTTACGTTTTTGCATTGATCTAATTTGTCACTTTGACTGTGTCATTTTTCAGACAACCCATTTCAACCATTTTAAAAACACTTCAGCTTCCTAAAAAATAGTTTTCCCGGAAAATATAAGGCTATTATGGAAAATGTGATTTAACACTTTATTTTAAGGTCTGATTCTCGCTATTAAAAAACCATTAACTATGACTTTTGCCTCAAACTCCTAACTTGCTGCTTATTAATAGTTAGGTAGTTGTTATATGGTCAAGCAGTAATATGTGCTTAAATAAACAGTCAATATGTTAATAGTATGCATGCTAATACACTACTAGTTAATAGAGATTATTGGTCCCTATAATAAAGCGTTACAGAAAATGCTTGCACCCTATACAGGATTTCTTGCTTGTTTGTTTTTAAAATTTTTGAAACTAATGAATTATTTAGCCAGTACATTAAAATCTGTGCTTTTGATTCAGCTGGTAAAACACAGTAAAAATATAGTAATGATTTTTTTTCAGGTTTGATTTGGCAGGACATTTGATCAAAAATGTTACCCAAACTGGGGTAAATTAAGTATACAGCAGGCGGTTTATGAGCTGTTGAAAAACTAATAATTATTAAATTATAACACTGTAAAATTAAAATGAAATAAAACACTTGAACACCCAAATTTGAAATATTCTATTAGTCTCATACATGGTATAACTGAATGAGAGGTGCTTTTGTCCCCAAATTCAGAAGCATAGATTATAAATTAATTTATATAACATTTACATGGCCATTCTATATTGTGAATACTCTCTGTGTTCAATAACACACAGTATAATTTTTCAGAAAGGAAAGTTTAAAAGAGAAAAAATAATTTGGGAGAATCAATAAATGATGTGTACCATTGTGTAAATAATTTGTAATCATGTAATCCATAAAAAAGTAACTGTAATCTGATTAAAAGCACTTTTCCAAATGTAATATTATCTAATTACAAGTAGTAAATATGGAATCTGATCACATAATCCAGATTACATAAAATCAGTTACTATACCCAGCTCTGTATAATAAAGCTGATACAAATACACCTCTTCATCTCTCACTAAACTAACCCCCAGCTTTTATGTTTCTCTCCGCTCTCTGGTTCAAACCAGGTGATCTCTCACACGCAGTTACATTTCTGCTGATCTGAGAGCAGTTTTCCTTTTTCATTTGAGGTAATAATAGATCTGAATGGATGACGCAGTGCCTGAATTAGCATTTTAGGTCCTACTCAAATGAATCTCCCGAGCTTGTGATGACAGTCTCTGGGGAGACTCGGCTGTGAATGAGAGTCTCTGTGTTGTGTGTGGAGGTGTTTGGGTGTCAAGCCTGACGAGACAAAAATAGAACGTCCAAAACTTGTAGATTTAGCACACAGATGCAACACGACCAACACTCACAAATGTGTCATCAGTGAGTTTTATTCAGTAACTCAAGGCACTGCTGTGTGTGTGGCCTTAGGCCCATATCACAGTGGTCTATTTCTTTTCTGTGGTTTAATCTTATTTTCATCCATTTAATCATTTATTTCTTTGTCGAGACAGCCATTGGCTGCTCTGAATACCAAGAAGTCAAGAGAGCCGACCTCACATGCCTCATCTCTCTTGTACATCTCACATCACCCTAATATTTCATCGGCATCCTCCATCAACCTCTCATTTTCTTTATCTCTTTCTAATCCTTTCCCTTTGCCTTTATCTCGCTCCCTCTCTTTCATTTCCACCTTTCTTCTTTCTATCGGGTTATGACCATTTCAGTTCCAACTGTTCTCCAGTCAGAAAACCATCCTATCCTTTCATCTATTTCTTTCATGTTCTCTCTCACTTTTAAGTTCCACACTTCCCAGTTTCATTTAAGCTTTATTGGCAAGACAAATGACTGCATTTTGTATTGCCAAAGATGTAGCAGTTTAGACAATAACCTCCTTGCCTCGTTCACTCGCTCTGTTTCTCAGCAAGGAGACAGCAATCCTTCATTTGTCATTTCTTGATAAACTGCTGCATTTAAAATGCATTTCCATTACATCTGAGAGCTATAAAAGATCCCAGCGTGTGCACACACAGACACACACACACAGAGTCTGAGTTGATTCACAGCTTGATCTTGCAGCTCCCGCAGAGCCGGACTGGACAGGGTGGGGATGTGTGTCTGACTGCAGGAGGTGCTCTCTAATGTGGATGTGGCTGGTCTTTTCAGATACTAGCTTTATTCCAAAACCTAATGAGTTGCCCACATAGATAGCTTTTAATGTATTGATCCACCCAAAAATGAATATTGCATCAATGCTTATTCACTGTCATGTTATTACATATTGTTATATTGTTAATATATTTACACTACACTCTTAAAAATAAAGGTGCATAACAGGTTCTTCACAGCAATGCCATAGAAGAACCATTTTTGGTTCCACGAAGAAACATTCAGTTAAAGATTCTTTAAAGAACCATCTCTTTCTTACCCTTTTATAATCTGAAGAAATCAAGCGTAGCGTTAGTTCTGGCAGGTCACGTTAGTCAAACTTGCATCAGCTGACTCTCAGCTGGTCCCCATCTACCTATAGGAATACGACACCTATCTAAGCATCCATATATGTGACCCTGGACCACAAAACCAGTCTTAAGTCGCTGTTTGTAGCAATAGCCAAAAATACATTGTATGGGTCAAAATGATTGATTTTTCTTTTATGCCAAAAATCATGTTCCATGAAGATATTTAGTAAATTTCTTACCATAAATATATCAAAACTTAATTTTTGATTAGTAATATGCATTGCTAAGAACTTAATTTGGACAACTTTAAAGGCGATTTTCTCAGTATTTAGATTTTTTTGCCCCTTCAGATTCCAGATTTTCAAATAGTTGTATCTCGGCCAAATATTGTCCGATCCTAACAAACCATATAATCAATGGAAAGATTATTTATTCAGCTTTCAGATGATTAAATCTCAATTTTGAAATCTCAATTTTGAAAAATTGACACTTAAGACTGGTTTTGTGGTCCAGGGTCCCGTATAAGGTCCCTCATTATTATCAGCAGTTTTCGCATTGCTCGATAGCTAAATACCCTCCTCCATCTCCAACTCCTCCTCTGTCAGTCAGGACCCAGCTTCTGATTCTCCTTTGAATCAGGCTAATTCAAAAATGTGTACATAAAATTACTGAAATTAAACGATATCTGTAATACTTTCGTTGGTTCTGCTCTGTTCTGTTTACCCAGGGGGTTATCGCTGCTCTCCTTGCTCTCATCCATGTTAGGCTACATGGATGCGCAGGGAGTTCTTGCCCAGAACAGAACCATACCGCCAATCCAAACTGTCAATCATCTTTGATGATACTAGTCCTGACAGAACCTTCTTTCTCCACAAAGAACCTTTTCTGAAACAGAAAGGTTCTTCAGATGTGAAAGGTTGTTTATGGAACCATTTAGACAAAAAAGGTTCTTCTATGGCATCGTGAAGCACTTTTATTTTTAAGCGTGTACAGGAAGAGGAATTTGGTGTAAATTTTGCATTTCACCTCTGCTCTAGCTTGTTTCCTAGTCTAGCTTTTTAAAGTTTACCTGAAGTATACTTGGAATAGTTCCACTTTAGCACAATCAAATACAATTCAGAATATCTTTAGTTTGACTTCAGCACCACTTTAGCAGCACTTTTCCAATTTAGCAGACTTTGCGTATACTAGTTTAGTATACTAAAAGAACAATTGGAGGGTAATTTTAAGTACATACATTTGAAAAAGTATTTGTAGTATACTTTGCATGAAATTAATGTATTTCAAATACATTTTAGTGTATTTATTTTTCACCAGGTTTCACACTTATATAAAGCTCTTAAAGCATTTTACACTTTCAAACAAGTTAACATTCAAAGTCCTGACAAACACTACTGGTTAACAATTATAATTAGGAATTTCTTTACATTTCAATTCAATTTTATTTCTACTTCCTTAAATTCAAACAGACTCATTTTATATTAATTATTCCTTTGATGACTTTTAAAAATTTTATTATGAAGAATATGTTGCTTCGTAAGTAAGTATTCAGAGGTAAGTTACAATCCAATCTAATCTTTCTGTCTTCAATCCCTTTAATTAAATTGCATGTTGCATATAAACTTACATATATCATTTACCTAATACTTGTGTATGTGTACTTTTATGCTTAGAGTATTGTTTTGTTAACATAGCAATACGTGCAAATTCCATACTCTATTGGAATCAGTTGTGAGTTGCTGCCTATTTAGAGCAATTCAGATCATCTCCAGGTTTTTATTTAGATTTAGTTGCTGCCTTAGATAACAGCTTTCTATGTCTGCAGTAGGCAGCACAGCAGATCTAGTAACTGAGAGGATCAGTTTCTCAGGTGTGCAGAAACTGATGATAGAGTCTGAGCTCTTTTGACATTTTTCTCTTCATTTTTTTGTGCAGACAGGTGTGAAGGCAGATCTGTCTGATGAGTCGGTGTGTGTGTGGTTTGACCATTGCCCAGTGCTCTTTATGCTGACCTATGATGTATAACTGGAGAGACGCCAGTTGATGCATCATATTACCTGACGTCCGAACCTTAGTCATCTTATACATTTGGATGCACAGCACACACACCCATACTCTTCACAATTCCTGTCACTTTATGATTTCCCTCTCTCTGCCTGTCCTCTCATTTTTAATGTTTCTCTTCTATCCTCAGCATGACATTTTCTTTAACTGTCACATGCACACAAACCTCTGGGTATGAGTATATTTGTACATTTATTTTGCTGTCCAATGTTCTTTTTAATTATCAATATTTAATATATTAAATGCATCTTGTAGATAAATTTGACTGAATTTGATAAACACAATTGCCTCTTTGCATCTTTATTTGAGTGTGTGTCATTTTTTTTTTGTCTTTTTTTTGTCACTATATATTGTCACAAGGGTGTGTGAACCGCTTATGAGGCAATTAAGTATTTATGGTAAATGTGGGTGCTCATGTTGGTACTAACACATGCTTTTACAAACCTGGAGCACTGACACATCAGTGTTGTGTTCAGTGGACTGACGTTGACGACTAAGAATAGAGCTTTAGCTCATTTTGCCACCGATCCAAGAGAAACAGAACATTCAGGTCCTTCTTGATATTCCAAGCCTTGGCAACCCACCCACAGGTTTTGTGAGGATAGAGTTCTTCCTGACGCCGAGATAATATAATAAATAAATAATATTACAATTTAAAGTAATCGTTTATAATTTATTCCTGTGATGCAAAGCTAAAATCCTTCAGAAAATCATTCTGATATGCTGATTTGGTGCTTCAGAAACATTTTTTCTTATCAATGGGTGTGCTGCTTAATATTAATACAAAACTTTTTTATAGGATTCTTTCATTCAGAAAGTTAAAAAGAACTGCATTTATTTGAAATAGAAATGTTGTGTAACATTATAATTGTCTTTACTATGCTTTTTGATGAATGTAATGCATTCTTGCTAAATAAAAGTATTCATTTATTTAAAAAAATGTCAGATTGTTTCCTGTGATAATTTTATGGACATAAGATATATGCACATTACTTATCTGTCTTTCTCTCTAATGCTAATCACTAGTATTGATTTGAGTGTGACGTAAAACAACTGACTCAGACTTCCTGCTCATCACAGTAAATAGCATTAAAACGAATATTGCTCCATCAGATGGAATGAATTTAGATGATCTAAATGACATAGGAGACACACTGTATTTCTTTCTCAGAACTGGATGTTTTATAGTAATACACATATACATCACTTCCACCGTTGTGCTCGCAGTGAAGAGAACAACATTCTGTCACACACTCCACTGGAACTGAACTAACACACATGCACATTTATACACACACACACACACACTCACTCACATTCACACAAGCATTGCATGCAGCCCTGTTCGGTTCGTGCAGTCGTCCTGCGGTAACACATCAGTCTCTGCTAGTTCGTGCCTAATTTAGGCTGCTTCAACACCATGTTAACTTACAAAAACTTCAGGCAGAAAACACAAAAACTAACCAAAGTCGAGAAATCAAGTATAAAAGGAAGAGAATATGTGAATTTTAACATCTGAATAAACAAAAGATAAAAGCATCTCTTAAAAAATAAACAGATCATTCAGTTAATTTACATCATCATCACATTACCAGGATTTTCTTTAATTTTATCGCATAATGGAGTATTATTAACAGTGAGTAGAGAAGAACAGCAATAGCAACATGACATTCGGTACTGCACAAAGTGGTGATCGATCAGGTTTCGAATGAAGCATGAAGAAAACGTGGCAACGGGCATCTGAGACAGTCTTTGGAATCATTAATTGGCCGGGTTCAGCTTCCGCCTCCCCCTTTAGAAGAAGCCCCACCCCAATGATATGACTGAGATCAGCTGATTGACAGAGGACATTACTCGCGACAAGTCCACAGTTCAAATCCTGCCCACTCAACCATGAATTTCCAATGATAGTTCCTAGGCATCTGTCGGCAATGCAACCAACAGAGCTAGTCTTCGGACAGCGTATGCCACTTAGCGATCTGTCTGCGCGGGTGGTCGCAGATCTTGCGCCAGTGCTCGCCGGCGGTGCCGGGGGAGGAGGTGCCCAGGAGGAGCCGGCCGATGACAGGCGTGCGGGATGTTCTGTCGGAGTCCAGCAGCAGAAGCTCCACGCTGGTGTCTCGCAGGTCGTCTTCCAAGGGCAGGTCGAAAACGAAGAGCTCGTTGAAGACGGGGTTGGGGGTGCACTTTTTCACATGCGTCTTCTTCTTACACACTCGCTTCTTCCCCTGGAACAGGTTCACCTTCACATAAGGGGCTAAAAAAGATGGGAGGAAGAGAAATAAACAGAGTGAGACAGAAATAAATACTTCAGAAATGATCTATTGTGCACTGGGAGATCACGGCCGATATAACTTAAGAAGTGTTGATCATGGTTATTATGGTTGACTAAAACCATAAAAAAACGTGTTATTTGAAATGAAATAAATGTAAACTAAAACAAAATATATTAAAAATATATTTTAATTGCATATATATATATAAATATAAGACAAAGAAACAACACAAATACAAAAAATAATAATAAAATTAAAATGGAAAATATAACCAAAAGATCTTGTGGTGTTCCTCAGAGCTCCATTTAGGCTCCGACTCTTTTTATGTTATATATATTACCCTTGGGGTTGATTTTCAAGAAATACGGCATCTCTTTCCATGTATATGCTGGTGATATACAGTTGTATCTTTCTTTTAAACCAAATGGAGTAAATGCACTAGGAGATCTGTATGCATGTATCCAGGAACTAAAAAATATGGCTTACAGAAAATTCTCTGATGTTAAATTAAGGTAAAACTGAAGTAATTTTGTTTGGACCCAGTGATGCTTTTAATGCTAGTAATTATAACTTTGGTCATTTGCATCTGTGGGTTACTCCTTGTGTAAAAAATTTAGGTTTTTGGTTTGATTCGGGTCTAAAGTTTGACAAACAGATAAATGGTGTAGTTAAGTCATGTTTTTTTCCATCTTCGTTGCCTGGCTAAAGTAAAATCATTCTTATCAACAAAGCATTTTGAAAAAGTAATTCATGCATTCACTATTACTGGCTTGGACTATTGTAATTCTCTTTATTACGGGATTAATTGTTCATCTATGGAGCGGTTACAATTGGTCCAAAATGCAGCAGCCTGGCTCCTGACTGGAACTCGTAAATATCAGCATATTTCTCCTATTTTGATCTCATTGCAGTGGTTGCCGATAAAATTGAGAGTTGAATTTAAAATATTAATTCTGGTTTTTAAATCACTAAATAGTCTTGCACCGGTTTATCTCACTGAGTTGTTGCTTTTACACAACCAGTGAGATCACTAAGGTCGTGGGCATTTAAAAATGCTATCCGTTCCTAGGTCCAGACTGAAGCATTGTGGTGATCGAGCCAATATTGCCGGGCCAACTCTTCTCCCTGTAGCTATCCGAACAGCACCTTCTCTATACACTTTTAAATCTATGCTTAAATCTTATTTATTGGAAAAATATTTTTTTATTGTGCTGTGTTTTTTGTATATTGTCTATATTTTGATTGCTGTTTTGTTTCAATTTCCTGTACAGCACAACCTTTTGGTTGTTTTAAAATGTGCTTTATATATAAATTAATAAAGAAAGAAAGAATAAAAAAAAGAGTAAAAATATTAATAAAAACTATAACAGTACCTCAGTGATGCTAAAATAGTACTGGTACTAATATGACTTATATTACATGTTCTAGATTAACATCCGTGGTAACTAGGAATGACAGAAGCTTCAGTCTGGATCCAACCCTATAAATGATCTGAGATGACCGAACACCTGAGAAAAGATGATGCCAACCCCTCAGAGGATGCCAACGCTCAGACAATATACAGAATTAACAAATTTTGCCATAAATTAAATATATTAAGTTTCTACAGTACATAAATATATTGTAGGAACTTAATTTCTTGTAAAGCTGCTTTGCAATGATTTGTATTGTAAAAAGCACTATATAAATAAACTTGAATTGAATTGAATTGAATTCTAGATCAGTGGTTCTCAACCAAGGGTCCACTAGGGTCCTTAGCAAATTTTCAACGAGGGCCCAGAATGACCTGCATTATTTAAATATAATTTTTTTTATAATTAACATTAATATTATTACTAATATAATAAAACAGTCTAACTTTAATAAACACATACAATCAAAATGTAAATGTAAATTATTTTTGTTCCCCCAGTAAGTATTGTTTTTCCAAAAAACATTCAGTTCTTGAAATGTCTGAAATCTCTCTCTCTCTCTATATATATATATACACACACATTAACCATGGTGCTTCAGCTAATGACAGCTTCTATCTGACCCACACGCTTTGACCTCACCTGAGGGTCCGTTGGGGTCAGTCTTGGGCAGGTGGCGTGCTTTCAGTACCACCACAGTCAGAGTACTGGTGGTCGACTGATAACACAGGGACAGAAGTAGCTCCCCTCGACCAGCACTCCTCTACAGATATAGATAAAGAACAAAGACATTTATTTATATGTTCTTGCAAGGTTTTGACACAATCAGCATCACAAAGCCCAAAACACTTTTTTTATGATTTCACATTTGGGCAACTAACCCTAGGCTGGTTTGAGAAGGCAACTTCTAGGTGCGTTAACGTTACGAGCAACTGACTGTGAATCATTCCCTTGGCACAACACCAATGTATGATTCCAATTATGTGTGAACACGGCAGCATGTTGCCTTGGCAACACATCAGCAGGGTTCTTCTGCTGCCACAGCGATGACTTGGAATGTCTCTCAACCGATGAGGCATAATTATGTGTGTTTAACTATATGCAGCCACAGTCACCAATGAAAGATAATAGCTTTCCTTTCAGCTCAAATGGAGTGAATTCTTATGCACACAACAGTGAAATTGAGTTGCCAAAACAAGATTTTGTCAAAGTTTATGGCTTCCTATTATTTTAATAAGGATAATAGGATAAAGATAATAAAATAATAAATATTATTTAAATAAGGCATGTGGCCTTTCAGTCCTCAAAGCTTTTTATGCATTTTGGAGTGCATTAAATGTGACAAGAAAATTGGTGTAGACTCTTTATTAACAGGTTAGTTCATTTATTATCAACCTAATGCATGCAGTCAGTATTTAAAGGCAGAAAAACTGAGTCATGTGTGGTCCATTAGTGGGTCAATTCAAAATTTACAATGTGTGGGTCTTAAGATGGATGGAAAAGATTATTTATTGGCCCAAAGGACAAACAGACAGCATTAATTGTTTCGCTATCCAGACTTGGGTGTGTCATTGACTGTCCACAGTAAGCAAGACCAACTACTGACTGTCTATGACTGTCTATATATATAATACATTGTTATTATGAACAGTTCTTATATTTATGTAAATATGTGAAAAACTGATCAAAATAAATATAATTAAAGCTATTCTTACCCTGATATTCCTTTTAATAATGTCTCGGCTCATGAGGACGCGCCCCTCGGACAGGTCGATGTCAGCCAGAGAAATGAGGGTCTCTCCGATCACTTCGTCACGTGAAAAGCGGTCGAAACTCAGCACCATGAAGTGCAAAGCCAACTGGGAAACCCGTGCATATGGGATTCCATAGAAGCTGAAGGTCTCGTCGAAGGCTGGGTCCAGAGTCTTCCTCAAAACACGTGTCTTCACCTTGTGCTTCTTCTCAGGCAGCAAGGTCAGCTTGACATAGGGGTCAGAGGTCAACGACTGTTCATCCGTGGGAGACAATCCGTGTGCCTCCTTGATATGAACCATGAAAGCCTTCTTCTCAAAGTTGTACTCAACCGAAAAGTAGAGTGTCCCCAGACCACCCTCTTTGTCCTGAGATTTCTCCACAGCCGGTGTCGGTGTCTGACTGGACAGAATGCTTTCTGGAGTACCAGCCTCTTGATTACCACCTGAGCCAAAGCCTGCTTGCAGAGACGGGATGTCCAGGTCTGGGGAGCTACGCACCTTGAGTTGGAGGGTTGGTGGCTTGGAAGTGAAGTTTCCGTTAAGATCTCGTTTCTCCAGGTCCAGGTGGAGCTCTGGCTGCCCACCGCTGGGACTGAGGGTCTGTTTTCCATGAGCTTCTGGTGTCTTTTCTCCTCCAAACTTCTTCTTTCCACTCAGGCTCTCAGGGTAGATGTTGACTCCCTTCAGCATGTGAACAAACTTATAGGGTGGGGTCTTGTTACTAGCCTTATTGGCTTTGCGCTGACAGCAAATCCATGCAAAGATGGAGACGCTGAAGACCAGGCCAAACACACTCACCACTGCCACGCTCACAGGAAGCTCCGCTATGTATAAAATTGAGAAAAAAACACCAATAATTTATTTATTTAATAGATGTATGTAGACTTACTGTTGCCATGAAATATTAAAACACCTTCAATCGGGAAAAGAAGAGAGATTATATAAATTATTTTGCATCTGAGGCAACGCAAACACTGACATGTGTTGATGTTAACAGTTAAAACAATGTAAAACCATGCAAAGAAAAATAATGCCACTTTTTCCACACCTAGCAACGTCTCAGGAGGTCACTGTCTCTTAAATCAGGGCAGCGATTACTATATACATTAACAAAGAACTGTTCATTTCGATTTAGATACGAAAGCCTGACAAGCTACAACCATGTGGTAGTGCAGTAGTGTCTGTGAATCTAGAAATGTCCGTTTTCGTGGTGGGTGCAGCACCTCTCCAGTGAATTAACTAAGATGCTCTGTCAGCCTTTTGTCTTTCCCTCTGAAAACAAAGCACGTACTCTTCTGTGACTAATACGTTATCACCGAAAGCTTCTGACAAACATCTCAACGCCTTTCAAGCATCTTCATACACCAGTGATGTCATAGGCTACTAATAGAGCACGCGCCTATGCCTGTCCTCGCGCATCAGGAAAAAGCCGCGTTACTGTAACTGAGCCACGTTCCCCAAAACAGTTATTTAACCATGCACAAATACCACATGTTCTCCAAAAATGATAAATAACAATTTACTCACCGAAATGTGCTTCTTCTGTCGTCACTGGTGCCATTGTATGCGCGCGCTCTGTCCAAGGTCCTGAAAAGATGCTTCCAGCTCGCGCTGTCGTTCACGATTCTTCACGCGCGTTAAACTCGCCCGTCTTTCGCTTCAGGGGGAGACTACAGACACGAGACTGAATAATTTAATGCTTGTAGTAGATTAAAAAATAACGCCTGTTTATTGTCGCTCCAAAGTAAACAGAATAAGCTAGATTTCCCGCTTTCCCAGAGGTTTCCTCACACCGCCCAGTGCTGATGATACTCGCTGCGCTATGAGTGTGCCTAACAAGCGACGCCTCTCCAGTCCCCTCCCCTCCGGTGAGTTCATCGCTTCTGACGCAGTTCTGACGAACACGACGCCTGAAATCACTGCTAAACACAGGCCTGTTAATCATTATGATTGCCCAGGGTTTCAAACGTATCTGAAGAGGTGCAGGTGAAATGCTCTTTGTTGTGGTTCTATTAACGGGAAGGACTGAGCTGATGACACTTAATTTCATTTGCTAAAGTGCACACCAAATTGACAAAGCACAGGCCCATCACACTGTTTGCAATGAGTAAAAAATGAACTAATTTCTTTTATGTTTCCTGGAAGTGACATTTGATCATGGGTAATAAAGCAGTCTGCCTTAATAAATATCATTAATATGACCTAAGCTTATCTGGTTGGACATATAAAACTAACAGTGGGCTTGTTTGTTTTTTGTTCTTTTGGCAGCGGTGCATATGGTCTGATGTCTTTTAAGCCCTTATTTAATTGTTTAGAAGTTTGTCATTGATAATGTTCTTACTGTCCTTATTTAACATCTGTTGAATGTTCATGCTCATTTAATGAAAATCTGATTTATGGTGTCATGCTCAGAGCTTTCTTCATTACTTTGAAGTTTTAGTTAATATAAGCAGTGGGGAGTCTACACACAGACACACACAGTGGTTCTTAAGTACCTGTTAAGCCCAGTATGGTTCTTCAGGGGTTCTTTGTTTTTTTAAGGCGCTATATAGCACCACTGCCATACAAAGTTTAGAGAAAGGGTTAAAAAACAACATTAAAATACAGTGTATTTACTGAAGATAACGTGGTTCTCAGCTTTTTTGCCCCCATGTATGGAAATATTCCAGGGCCCCCACATGAGACTTTTTGACCTCAGAAAAGTATAAAAGTGATTCAAAAAAATATTTTGCCATTGTAGTATTCCACTTCATAGCAAACATATGAGAGTGGAGTAAATATCTAAAATCTAAAGAGCAGAATGGGATTCCTCTTATGGTTCTACATATAGCACCATTTGACAAAGGTGTTAGCTTTACCTTTACAGATAGGTGCTATATAGCACTTAAAGTGGTTCAATGATGATTAAAAGCAAATGAACCACTTGTATTCATCTAAAAGCCATGATGAGAGCATAAGATGTTATAATTAGAAATCCTATTAAAATAATCTTACTCAACTCAAATTATACAACGTGTAAACTGACATCATATTTCTTATTTTATTAAGAAATGTATCTCCTCCCCTCCACTTTTGCATTAAAGAACATACATATCCTAAAACATCTGGAATAATAAAATTGAAATGCAATTAATTTGCTGCTGACACTAAAAAAGCTTTTCATCATTACAGAAAATGTATAAAAGAAAATATCCTACACGAGGGGGGCTCTGAATAGACAACCTCTGGTTTAAATGAAGCCAGATGAACTCCATCTGGAATAAGCTATGCATTTGTTTCTAACTGGACACTGATTTCAGCAACAGCCACAAATAATCCTCAGCATGCATTCAGTTCCTGAGTCACCTTATAGCTCACTCTCTGATTCAATCAGTAGCCTTTTGATTAGCAAAACTGAGTCAGGGTACACATTCATTTTTGTGCAAGAAAACAAGGCTGTGAGGGACAGCTGTACAGTCTGTTATTATTGTTACAACATATGCTTTCCAGAGTTGTTGGTTGTGAGGATTTTTTTTTAATTTAATTTAATTTTAAATTTTGCATTTTCAGCGTTGCATAGCAATCAACAGCAAGTAAAAAAAAAAAAAAAAAAAAAAATCAACCAAAAGACTAATTAGCAAAGAATTATATATAGCGTGTACACTGACTAAGGTACATACTACACACATCTACTTCCTTTTAGCATTGCACTTATTTTATTGTGGTGAGAGATACAGAAATTTATCTATGAAAATATTCTGTGTTCAAGACCTCTCTTATTGTTTTATGAGAAAATTTACTTTTACAGATAAAAGTACTGTTACTTTTATTCAATAATTTACTTATATGTGACCCTGGACCACAAAAGCAGTCATAAAGGTTAATTATTCATTAACCCTGAATAAATGAGTTTTCCATCATCGTATGGTTTGTTAGGATTGGACAATATTTGGCTGTGATACAACTATTTGAATATCTGGAATCTGAGGGTGTAAAAAATCTAAATATTGAGAAAATTGCATTTAAAGTTGTCCAAATTAAGTTCTTAGCAATGCATATTACTAATTAAAAATTAAGTTTTGATATATTTATGGTAGGAAATTAACAAAATATCTTTATGGACCATGATATTCACTTAATATCCTAATGATTTTTGGCATAAAAGAAAAATCCATCATTTTGACGCATACAATGGCTATTGCTACAAATGTGCTACGTTATGACTCGTTTTGTGGTCCAGGGTCACACATTTTGACCAAATTTTTCATTTCATAAATTTAAGTTTGATAATTAAAAAAACAACTTTATAACACTTTTTATTTATTTTTGTAGTTGCTTTTATATGCATAATGTAAATTTTCAATTAAAAAAAAAAATTTTTTTACTGAGGTCCTTCACACCCAAACATGCATGCAGAGAAGGCCTGTACTTAAGGTGCCAGTAACATTAGACATTCGTGTTGTTGTATTGCATAGTTTTAGTATGCAGAACAGAGAGCTGACTCAGTATCATTTAAAAATCAAATTGAAGACAAATGGCCATTGTATTTATCTATTTTTTCATGTCACCCTATTTATGAGATCACACTTCTGGCTCGCGACCGAACAGCACACCTCACACAGCCAGCGCCTCGTGCTCTTTCTGTGGGTCGTTTGGGCGACACTGACATCTGCTGGTTGATTTGTTAAGTTGCTAAGCCTACAAAACAGAAGTTCCCCAAGTCTAAGGTACTGAATTTAAACTTAAAGAACATTTTCAAACACATTCAATGAGATAATGACCAGATGAAAACATCAGTGGGCCCTAAAAGTGCATCTGTTAGAGACAGATGTCGTTGTTTTTATTATTCAGGCAGCGCTCGTGCGTAAGAACAGCGGGCGCGTGCGTGAAGAGGAAGAGCCGTGAGTCTCTCCAAAATGGCGACGACCATAGAAAGTGGCAATGCAGGAGCTGCAAATAAGAAAAAACACCTCGGAATCCCCGAAGCAATATTTGTGGTCAGTGGGAATATGACATATAGTTAATGTTCATGTCCGTGAAAGCGGTGTGTTTGTGTTTAACGGCTTTCTTAAGTAGAAAGCGCCCTGCTCTTCTCCTTTAAAGGCTGCAGGCTTTGCTTGCTCATGTCTTGAAGGTGCAGTGGGCTTTAGGTGACAGATACACACGGTTAATCAGTATTTAAGTACTTCATAGGATGTAATTCATTAAGGAAGCCCATACGATGTTGTTAATGAGATGTGGTTCTGTAGGAAGATGTGGATGCATTCATGAAGCAGCCGGGCAATGACACAGCAGACGCCGTGCTGAGGAAGCTGGATGAACAGTATCAGAAATATAAATATATGGAGCTCAATCTGGCTCAGAAGAAACTCAGGTTTGGTTATGATCTATTCTACACTGTAGAGTTATAGGTAATGATCAGTTTCTGTGTCAATGCTGAAGTATGCTCTTTCTATACAGACTATGTCCCTTTAACTGGCTACCAGTTTCCTTGCATCATTATCAACTATTGTTTTTCTTTTGTTATAAGGAACAAATAAACAGTGATTTATTGCTGCTTTTAAAAAAATCTGATTCGTTACTCAGAATAAGCATAAAATACTGTTACTAATTCCACTTGACTCTGCATTTTTTTGTTTTTTAGGTTGAAAAGCCAGATCCCACAAATCAAACAGACGTTAGAAATCCTACGGCACATGCAGAAAAAGAAGGTTAGCCTATCACAATATCTCACTCCCATGTCTCCATATATGCAAATGGTTGGAAGGAATCAAATCTCTCTAATGCCTAAAAATGTGCTTTTAAATGAGTGTTTTGTTTTCTGTCAAATTTTATTACTGCTCACACGTGGTGTCATCTGTTAATTGTTTGTTTTCCTGTTCTTAATTATACATGTCCAATCACAGGACACTACAGATCCCATGGAGACACACTTCCTGTTGGCTGATAACGTCTATTGCAAAGCCTCTGTCCCACCCACAGATAAAGTGTGTTTGTGGCTTGGGGTAAGTGTTGACTACTTTGTGTCATTGCATTAATAGTGAACATGAAATAAACTATTAATCATATTTAATTTCTTAACCAACCGTTATATCTCCTGGTACAGATGGATAAAATCAGGCTGCTCTTTTTATTTTTTTTCACCTGAGTTGGTCAATTAGAAATACATCATATTATGTAAATAACATGAGTTGGGACTTTAATATTACTGTTTTGACATTTTCAATATTTAAAGTGTTTGTTTACTATATACCTATAGCTTTTCCTTTTTAGACTATTGTGCAGCTCAGTTGTGTTGTAAGAGGGTTGGTAGGGGAGTGTACAGCTTAAGCTTCTCATGAACTGATTAATAACTGTTTTCATGATTAGCAGTGTATCACATGCCTGCCTGTTAACTGTTAATATGACTAACTAGCTGATAGCCATGGTTTTTGTGTTTGTGTACCAGGCTAATGTCATGTTGGAATATGATATTGATGAGGCCCAGGCGCTGTTGGAGAAGAACTTTGCTACAGCTTCCCGGAATCTGGACTCTCTGGAAGAGGACCTGGACTTCCTTAGAGACCAGTTCACAACCACTGAAGTCAGTATCCTTAAACAATGGCAAATAAATAGAGAGACTCAGGTTTGTATTTGTTCTTTTCCATAATTATGTGCTCATTTCATTTGATTAGTTATTTACCTAAAATATTTTAAATGTAATAACTGTCTTAGTTGAAAATGTAAATGTCAGATCAGTAGCTTGTCAAATATACACACTGCCATTCAAAAGTTTGGGTTTTACAAGATGTTTTAATGTCTCTTATACTCACTAAGGCTGCATTTATTTGATTAAAATACAGCAAAACCGTAATTCTGAGAAATATTGCAATTTAAATAACATTTTCTATTTTAAAATATTTAAAAATATAATTTATTCTTATGATGGCAAAGCTGAATTTTCAGCAGTTATTACTCCAGTCTTCAGTGTCACATGAACCTTTAGTGCTCAAAAAAACATTTCCAATTATTATCAATGTTGAAATGTTTTGCTGCTTAATTTTTTATGGTGGCTGATGGAAATTCAAAAGAAAAGCGTTGATTTGAAATGAATTGAAATTTTTGTAAAATTATAAATGCATTTCTTATTTTTTATTCAGCAAGCAAAAATAATAATCTATTTAAAAAAAAACAAAGTTTACTGACCCCTAACGTCTGAACAGTAGTGTATGCATGCATCTTAAAGACCTGTTCACCATTTGCTTTTTGTGCAGTATTTGATTTGTAGAGCAGAGGAGAGCATTCACACACTTCCTTTTGTTGCTTGTCATCAAATTAGTAATAATGAATTTTGTTTAGATTTAGCAATGAGGCCAGCTGTGAGGGAGATGGAGTTATGCACCAGCACCATTTTGGTGGAAAAGAAGTAATAGTGTCATAGCTGTAATGTGATTGGAAACGTTAATATTTATCAGTGCATATATTTATGTACGTTTAGTGTTGGTTATGTGATCAGTGAGTGAATCAAGTTAAATAGTTCTATACAAAATTCATATCACATTCTCTATCTCAGCAAACTGTGATGTATTTTAATGGTTAGTTTGTTTGACATCTGTAGATTTCTTTCAAGGAAGAACTCCTTGGTTAAATCAGATACAGGCCGTGAGTGCCACCTGTTGTCACCACCTGTTAGAATCCGTTAGTGAAAGTTTTGTTGAAGACTCGTGTAATCTGAGTGTAACATGTTCTTTCAAGTGGCAGTGTAAGGAAATGCTTGCCAACTTTTTCAGATCCCCCTTAACCGCTACTCTCCCAGATATGGCACGTGTTTACAATTGGGATGTCAAGAGAAGGAGCAAAGACAACCTCCTCAAATCTGCTGAGCGGTCCTAGAAGAGGAGGCCTAGTTTGGTCCCACCCCACCCAAAATATTTCCCCATCAGACCATTCACCCCCATGTATCTGTTTGCACCAACACCAACTGTTATCTATTGATTTATTACTTTTTAAAGTATTTTTTCAAGTAAAAAGGTGAAAAACATCAAACAAAATTAATAATGGTAGTTTTCTTTTCTTAATGATGAATTATTAGCTGTTTAAGAGGGGGCCTCTCTCCACAAGGTCTACACATTTGTCTTCCTCTGTGCTCTTTTTCTTCTTTGTTGTTTGGTAAAATTTTGAAATTTCTGTTCTGTTAAAGCAAAACTGTTTAAACTCCTATGGCCCTCAAATTTCCTTTTTTCTTGCCAAATGTTGGTGAGATCTTTGTCGAAATGCAGCGTGCAGAATATCAGGGGACATTCGGTTTCATTTATCAGCCTCCTTCCTTCTCCACTTCCCTTTTCTTCACTCCTCCTCCTCTGATGTCTGTTTTTTCATCTCTTGTCCTTCATCTGTATTCATTTGTCACGTTGTAGCCATTAAACACTGAACAAGGAACTAATAATGAAGCGATTTGCGAAAAGGCACAAAATCGATGAAATGGTCTGTGTTTTTAATCTGCGTACAGTAGCTTTTTATAATTCCTCGTCTGATTGAGGTTCTGGCAGTGAGCGGGATGAATAAGCTTTGATGAATCCAACTAATTAAATATGTGCCTGCAAAACCATTTTCTTTCAATCTTTGACAGTCACTTGTGCAGTACTGAAACTACAAATTTGGTCTTGATATTCTATTGCCTTTTAATTACCGGTACATGCTTTTGGAGCAGCACACCAGCTGTAATGATAATATCATCATTGAACTGTACAATGACCCTCAATTTCTACAGGTCATGGGTGGAATGTTAATGAAGTTATAATATACAACGAGAACATTTTTAACATGTTATTTTAATCTGTAGTACATTTCAAGTTCCCTTTATGAAGAGGTACAGGGTGTCTCAAATTCACTGAAACAGTAGTGTTTGTACAGCCAGTCCTTGCAAATCCACATCAGCCACAAAAAGCTTACAGAGCAAGCAAGTGGTCAACCTAATCCAAACACTTCTGATTCTTACCTGAGACCCCTTCTCAGCCATGTTTTGAAATGGCTTCATGTTATGCAATAATGTGACCGATTAACTACTCAGCCAATTGTGCACTATTCTGGACAGTATCTTCTCCAATCATATTCGAGAAAGCGGCTATGGATATATTTCGTAGGGGTGAGAGTGAAAAGCAAGTCATTTCAAAAAGTAAAGATGTTATAGATGAATAAAGTAAGGGTTAAATACATGGCGATGCAAGCTCTATAGATACAGATGTCTTGTGTGAATGTGTACAAGGTCAATGGCCCTCGCAGGGCGATTAGAAAACCTATAGGAAGAGCTTGCTTTTTTCACATTAGATGGTACAATCACAAGCTGTAACATCAGAAACACGCTTCGGGATAAAAGATGTACTTAAGTACAACTGATTAAGGTTTTCTTGTAATTCTGGTGAGCACCAGAGGCCTCTTGTGGTAATGTGTGATAAGTGAAATGTTAATATTTGTAAAATAATGCATGTTTATTAATCCATCTGGGCCTCATGGATGTACTTTCACCAGTCTCTTATGAATCTCTGCATTAGATCATAAAATGAACCTCCTGGGTGATATGATGGATTATCATATCACTTGATTTATATCTTTCAACATTACAATTGAAAATCTAGTTTTGTTCATATGGGAATCATGACAGATTGTGTTTTTCCATTCTGGGAATTCTTCATGTAGTATATTGCAGTATATCTCTTTCCCTTTGTCTTTACTAAAATAATCAGACATAAGTCAACAGAAACGCCCAGCATTCATAGTTAAAGTCAGCAAGTACAACTTGTGTTAGTTATCTGCTCCATGACACAACCAATAGAAGATACCTGGAACAAGCTTATTCTCGATACGGGAGATGTCCAAAGCCAGAGCATCTTCATTTGGAAAGTCTAACTTTCGTGGCTCAACATAATGAATGAGAGACGTTACAATTAAAGAACAGATACAGTTCTGACCGGCCTTTCAGCAGGAGTTCTGCAATAACCTTTCATTCTTAGCAGTTCAATTTGGCCATTTACAAGATTGTGTGATTAGGGAAATGAGCAAAGTAGTATAGAAAAGTGAAGCAATATGGCATGGTGGGACTCATTTAGGCATCCAGCAGGCAGGAAAGGGGTGATGTCATAATCAGGGAGTTGAAGACTGACCCTGTGATTGGAGGAAGCGGGGGTTTTTTTGTCCACCAGGGCCCAAATGTTTGATAGGTACCAGGGTGGTTATTACGGACTCAGCAGAAACACCGGCGATCGCCCTTTGTCACTTCTTCTGACGAATGCACCACGTTCGGTACAAACCCGCTCTTCACTCCCTCCCAGCCTTCCTGGATGGTAATCTCCCCATTCTTCACCAGCTCGAATATATCCCGTGTTAGCTCTGTAAAAGCCCTCTCCACGTTTATGGCATCACGTGCTGAAGTCTCCATGTAGCGCATGCCGTATGCAGCTGCTAGTTTCTCGGCCTCTTGCCGGCTCACCTGACGCTGTGGTTCCAGGTCACATTTGTGGCCGACCATCAGGAAGACTATGCTGTGGGGCTGCACGTGGCTGCGTGCCTCTTCTAGCCACTCGTGAACGTTCTGGAAGGAGCGACGGTTGGTGATGTCAAAGAGCAGCAGACCTCCCACAGAGTTACGGTAGTATGCTCTGGTAATAGACCTGAAGAAAGCATAACAAAATGAAATATGTTCCTGAATTTGAATTGAGGTAGTATACAGGATGCAGAATTGCAATTCAAATTTGAATGTAAATAAGTAGAATTAATGTCGGCATGAAATGTATTTTCTAAATGCATGTTTTAAATGCATCTGACTTTAAATGATTCATCCATGAATATGTATACCTTTTTCGTAATTCTTTAATCAAATTGTAATGACTCGAGCTTTTGGTAAAACAAGAGATTAGTTGGAAATTTCACACCTTTGTTAGAATCGACTGAAAGTTTGCATTCAGACCTGCCTCCATCCAATCAACAACTGAGGGACTGAACCGAGATGTTCAATACAGAAGAAAAGATCTCTCACTACTTGTGTTGCGTTGTGACTTTAATGAATTGAAATAAACTAATTGTAACTAGAAAGGTAGACATTTTGTAACAATAGTCTTGAATGATAAAGTCAAATGCCTTGTCTGAAAGAAAAAGGTTTATAGATAGATAGATAGGGTATTGTGTAGCGTCTAGAAATAAGATGATCAAACTATGTGTTTAAATGAAATGGAGTGTGGATGTACAACAGAATCTGTCCTGTAAAACTAGAAATGAATCTGAGAAAGGCGTTTGTGTGTTTCACAGGAGCGGGGAGAACAGGAAATGTAAACCTGCAACAGAAGGCAAAGATGAAACCAAGGTAGATGGGGGAACAAAATGTGTAAAAAGGCATCAGAGTGAGACTAAAAAAAGTCTGAGCTTTTGTAGGAATACTGCTGGGAACGCTCTGAGCTGTGAAGGATGCCGACGGGCCTCTGGAGCTACTGACATCACTTTATGTCAGATATTTGTGACATTGTAGAAGGCAGTGATTCACCAATATTTATATTTCCTGTAGGAGTTCTGCGAAAAAAAACTTTTGTTGGTCTTGAGCTGCATTCATTAGTAAATATAGACAGTATCTCTGAATCACCTAGGGTGAATATATATAAAAAGAATCAGTGACGTGTGAATCAGTCTGTCATCAAGTTTGGGAGAAATACATCAGCACGGATACCATGGAAACACCAATCGTGGATGGATAGGGACTCCTGATCAGATTAGCTTGATGATTTAACTTAATAAGGTGGAGGTTTCTTTTGATGTGTAAGCAACTATTTAAAAGTTAAATATGTAAAATAATGTGCCAATCAGCATAAACATCTTTTTGGAATTAGGGGTCTATAGGATTTTAATCCACCTAAACAACTTTAGGCTATTTACAGTGATGCAGAATCATGAGAACGGTCTATAATGTAACATAATCCAAGATAAAGATTTACAATACCTGAAGCGTTCCTGGCCTGCAGTGTCCCAAATCTGCAGTTTAATGCGTTTCCCAGGTTCAATCTCCACCAGGCGGGAGAAAAAATCTACCCCGACTGTTGGGTCCGACACCTGTGCAAAGCGGCCTTCTGTGAATCGCCTAATTAAACACGATTTTCCAACAGTGGAGTCCCCGATAACGATCAGTCGAAATTGGTAAAGCCAAATTGCCTCCATGTTTATTCAGGTCTGTCAAACCAAAAAGAAGTGCATTAGATGCCGCCACAACATGCGTTCGGACAGAACGGAAAAGAAAAAGACACATTCTTTATTTTTTTCACCCACATTTTTATGTCAGCCTGCTTTACCAGTTTACTCAAAGGAGAAAATAGAGCGAATTTCTCTTTAAAGCTTTTGTAACCTCTTCTGAGGATGTGTTGTAGTTATTCTCTGTCCTTGCTTTCTATGGGAAGGTAGTTGAAGCACAAAATGATCCTTTCAGAGTTTGATTTTAAGGCCTGCATTAATTATGATAAGGATCTGGTGGTGTATTCTTTATCTATTACTAAAGTTCATCTTAAGATGTGACTTTTTTTTTTTTTTTTAAATATATAGCCAGTTTTATATAATTGTCATACTATTAACCTAATGCTCTTTTCGGTAATGGAAGAACATAGGCTACACATAATAATTAGTTTTAATGCAATATGTGTTTATATGTTCTATATGTTTATATGTAGTCATGTGCAACTGAATACAAGCAGTCTAACAGTAACATGACCCACTGACATTAGCCTGTGTGATGCCTGTTAGATTACTGAGGTTTCACTGAGGCTCGTCTGGTAGCTGGACTACAGTAGCTGGCCATTGGCCTTGTCATAATAACGATTACTACTCTGTTCTATATCTACAGAACAGACAACTGTTTAACAAGCATCTTTGTGTCGAAGAATCTGCGGAGGGTCTCTTATTCGGTGCTCTTTACTTACGTTGTTTTTGTTTGGTCGGTTCAAAGCTACCAAACGGCAGATTCCATAATCTTTAAAGGATTGAAGCTTCTTTAGAAACCGCTGGATGAAACGACGGACATAAACTGTCTACATAACATACCGAATAATAAACAAAACATTCGTCTCAACAGAAAAAACAAACAAACAGGTGCAAAGCAAACAGCGCCGTGTATTTTGCTTAGATGTTGCTAAAGATGAGTCGCGTGTTGTTGAAATGATCCGTGTCTGGATCAAAGTCGCGTAAAAGTCAAAGATGATTTATGCCTGTCATGTTTTGATCCACGCTAGGAAGATGGAGAGCTGTTTGGATGTTTTGTGCTGATGAAATGGAAGCATCATATAGCCTGACTCATCCCGCATCAGCACCAGAACCACAATCCTCCTAATAGCAGCCACAGACATTACATATTTCAATGCTTTCTCCCTTTGACTCGTTTCATATTTATGCTGATCTTGGGGAACATAGGCCTACTGATTTTTACATATAAATAGATCGACGATAGGCCTATAGGTTTTCAATTATCCTACTTTAAAAGTGCCAGACTTGAATGTTTTTAATTGAAAACTGTCCCACTTTTCCTGCTGATCTAAAAATCGTCTAAAGTCTTTCAGTATTACATTGAAATTATTTAAAATATTTTTTGATAAATGTACATTTTAGAACGATTAAAACGTCACAAAATAGTAGTTTGCATAGTCTACTCCTTCTTGGGTAAAGTAATAGTTTTATAGCTTAAGTAGGCTATACATTTTCTATATATATATATATATATATAGGCTATTTACATTTTTAGTGCGCAATCTAGTTCAAGTTTTACGAGCAGACGAACCCGATAACCAGTATGACGGGAGTTGTAGTTTATTCTCGAGACTAAACCCTGGACTAAAATCACACTGTGATGATCAGCAGTATAGGATATTTGGCTTGAATGACTCGACAGCGAGATGAAAAGTTGTCGACAGTCAGGCAAATGAAGTGCGAAACTTCTCACCTCTTGAAGAAATACTTTTTTGTTTGTTTGAAATGCACTATTTGACAGCTGGAAGGCGCGCGCCCTCAGCTCCGACGAAACGCAGTGCATTTTTTACGCTTTGTTTGTCATTTTTACGTTCCACGAAAACTTAGATCGACTGCACGACTTTAATTTGACACAAAACAAAAGCTTTCTTTCTTTTGGATAAACGTGTCATGTACTCTAGACTGCTGAGATGCAGCAGGAGCGGTTACTCAAAGTCCTTGTCATTGGAGATTTAGGTGTGGGGAAGACTTCCATCATAAAGCGTTATGCGCATCAGGTTTTTTCTCAACATTACCGCGCGACTATCGGTGTAGATTTTGCTCTGAAAGTCCTGAATTGGAATCACCAGACAGTCATTCGACTGCAGTTGTGGGACATCGCAGGTCAGTTACTTAAGTTATGTATAGGCTAGTTCCTTGTCTTTGCCTGCAATGTTAATGATTGTCACTGCTTTATCTAAAAAGTCAATAGGCTTATGTAAATAAATGTGCATATGGGTAGTTGAGAGGAGCCTTCAAGCGATATGACATGCCGTACCGCTTCTAAAACTATTCTACACAACATTTTCTGATTCTTGTATGGCTATTATATTATCCATGCCATTTTGGACCTCAAACTCAAACACTAGAATATCATGCCTATGATATCTGTCAGCTACCCATATACATTTATACATAAAAAGGCTGTTTCAGTCAAGTTTAATTAGTTGTCTTAAAAATCAACGTGGTGCCAAAATCTGCAGTAATACACTTTAACTTTATATTTACTGATGAAAAGAGAGCAAAACTCACAAAATACAGTACAAATTAAGTTTTGTGACACATTAAATGGATGGATCCAAAACTGTTTAGATAAAAAGATAAAAATATTTTACAGTGTTTACAAAAAAGAATATGATGTCAGACGAGTTTCAGCCCTTTCTAACCTTCATTTTCCTAGCATTGATATTTTATTGACCGTCCACAGTGGAAATGCACTACATAATATTATACCTTGGAAAAATAATCACACACAGTATACAGAAAGACGGAAAGAGATGAATGATCTGTATGTGACGTCAGTTGTATGAATCCCTCTCTGTGTTTATACTCTGAATAAACAGAAGCACAGGGACAGGAATGTGTCTCGTGCTTATATTGGTCTCATGTGAGGGTCCTCACATCACCTGGTGGAAAACGCTATAAACACTTTACCTCTCACGCACACACAAAAACACACCAGCTCCAGGACAAAACATTCCCACAATGCATTTAATTCGACATGGCTGACATTGACAGATTGGAAAACTCGGAGATATGTTTACATAATTCTAAAAACTGGAGATAGAGATGTTGTTATTTTTCAGGTTTACGATAACAAAAAGTTGTTAAATCAACAAAAATGGAAAGATTTAAATAAAGGTTTCTATTAGCATTGTTATTAACTGTGTTATGCGTGGCTCCTGTGCCCCCGACTGAGCTTGAATTTAACTCAGAGTATCTGGAAGATTGCATGACAGTCATCCCTAATTGAACACAGTAGTTTTATGACCTCACACAGGACCTCATACAAATCGAATTTCAAGGTAATCCACTCTGAACCCTGAATATTAGCTGTGAAAGTCTAATTGGCCTCAGTTCGCATTAATGTTTTCCATAATAATGCATTAGGTTAGGTCCATTTAAGATCCTCCATAAAAGAACTGTTCCCATTGTAAAACCTTGCCAATCCAGTCATGTCTTTTTCTTTTTGGTGCTATGAAATCAGGATTAAAATGTACGTAACCTTGATGATGCAAGAGTTGGAAACAATGCGGTACTGTAGGTAAACATTGGAGCTAGTGTACTGTGGAGATTGATTGTGTCATATCAAAATTTAAAAGTTCCCAGACTAGCTAAGAACATTTATTGACATAATATTGCATAATTCAATTCAAGATATATTCAGTTAAGCAGACATAATAAACATGTTAGGCAATGATTACAGTTTGTTTGTGTAATGATTAGTATAGGGATAATATACATATGTCCATCCAAAGTTGTATGTGAGTAATATATTAATATGAATTTAACGAGTTAGTTAGCATAATGTGTCTTTCTGCTGAAAATGTGTGTAGAAAAATACTGTACTGTCATCACATCACTATAGGCGTCCCATCAGCATGACTGGGCACAGTTAGTTAACCATGTCGAATTGTGAACAGGACAAATTGTGAACCGTGTTCAAATGGAAACTGTGTGGTCAAGCACATGTCATTTGTGATATGGGAAGATGTTTATGTTGTCTGCAGTCAAGGAATCCATGCACATTTCTGATTGGCTGAGTAGTGTGTTTAAGTTCAAATCTAAGTCTAGCCATTCTAAGAAAAGAAAAAATATTGTGAAAATATTCAAGACCAGTACAAGGGAACAAAAATTACTTAAAGTCATCCAAGAAGTAGATGAGGTTGTCTCTTCGTCTGAACAGATTTTGCACAGCAATGAATCCTCTGAAGTGAATGGGTGTCTTCAGAAAGTGTGTTCAAACAGCTAATTAAAACATCACAATAAGTAATCCACACAATTACAGTCCATCAGTTAACGTCTTGTGGAGCAAAAAACTCTGAATGTTCATTATAATTTAATTTCAAAACGTTGCTTCAAGCCTCTATCCATAATTTGGCTTTCTCCAGAGAAAAAATCATCTTTATTAAATAAAAAAAATAAGCACAGTACACTGTATACACCGTTATAAGCGAAAATAGTTCTAAACAAATATCGGTCGGTGGATTTGTTGAGAGGACAACAGGGGAAAAAGCATTTTTTTTACTGGAAGGAGCATTGTTATAGATAATAGAAGCGGTGGTTTAAAGTTAAAATGCCTTAATGATGAATGTGTTTCTTACAAACATGTAGTTTTCCAGTTCACGATACATTAATTAATGGACTGGAGTCTTGTGGATTACTGTGGTGTTTTATCAGCTGTTTGAACTCTCATTCTGACGGCACCCATTCACTGCAGAAGATCCATTAGTAAGCAAGTGATGTAATGATAAATTTCTCAAAATCTGTTCATGTAAAGAATCAAACTCATCTACATCTTGGATGGCCTGAATGTGAGTAAACTTTAAGCAAATTTTTACTTTCGAGTGAACTATTCCTTTATATAACATACACAGAAACTAACACTTTTTTTTTCCTATTTATTCTCAGGACAAGAGAGGTATGGAAACATGACACGTGTGTACTACCGAGAGGCTGTTGGGGCGCTGGTGGTTTTTGACATGACTCGTGCTTCCACCTTCCAAGCTGTGTTGAAATGGAAAAAAGATCTTGATTCTAAAGTTGCCCTTGGCAATGGGCGTCCCCTACCAGCTGTCCTGCTGGCCAACAAGTGCGACCAACAGAGACATGGTTTGTGTTCCAAACTGCCCAAACTCGACAATTTCTCCAGGGACCATGGATTTGTGGGGTGGTATGAAACGTCTGCGAAGGTACTAAATTATAGGCTATATATTTTATTATATTACCCTAGCTACTGACTAGATGCCTCTTTGAAAAGACATTTCTATATTATATTTTCCTATTTTTAACAGGACAACACAAACATTGATGCTGCCATCATGTGTCTTGTAGAAAACATAATGGCCATTGACACGGAGGCTGTTCCTGTGGAATCAGACACTAGTGTACTGATCCTCCCTGCTTTTGATTATAACCTAAAAGAGCGCAGTGACTCTAGATGTTCTGTCTGTACAACGTTCCAGTCCAGCATAAAACCCCACAGTGAAATATAGGATGGGATGATGAAGACCATGAAGCCTTAACACTTATATGAACTTACATTTACAAATACCAAAAACAACAATGTCATCAATAAAACATGCAGCGTTTACACAGAGTTTTCTCTGATAAATACTTAATGTTATAGACTCTCAACTAAATAAGGCTCTTGTGGTTATACTGCAGCAGAAGAGCAGTGTGCACATTTGCTTCGACTTTGTGTCTGTTAAAGCCTCTGACTTAAACTCTGCCTCCTAAAAATGTGTGCATGCATTTGTGATTACAGCGTAGGGTGTGCTATTTTAAACAGTCTACAGCAAGCTTGTACACGATACTTAAAGCCCTAAAATGCAGTTTAATAGTCCATTATCAACATAAAGATAAATGCAGATGACAAGCATCTGATCCAACTATGTTTTTTCTTTAGAGATACGCCTGCACATGACCATTTTTACACATAATAGCTGATACAAAAGACATTTTTGTTTTTGTTTTGTATTATATAAGGTTTATATCAAGGATCAAGGGCAATGTAAGATCTTGAAATGATAGCGACTTCAATTAAAAATTAAGCAGTCATGTGCCAGCATACAAATTGAATTTGTTTAGTGTAAATAATCAGCAGTGGATTCACACTGTCAAGTGTAATGTGTGTATGCGCGTACGTACGCTTGCAAAAAAATGAATGCATTAGCATCAGACAAGTAATTGCGCAGAAGTGTCTCGGCTGACACTGAGGAGGCGCGTGCCTAGTGTTTAAATATGTCTCTGGATGTTTGAGTGTTTTTTATGTCATGACCCATATGCTTACTGTCTGCTCACAGCAGTAATTTTGCACCATGTCTTGCAGAGGTTTTTCTTCAGCACCTACCATCCATGCTTCGGTGCTCATAATTTATGGATCCCCACAGCTCTCTTACTAAATAGGCTTGACTTTTTGACATGATTTGAGCAGGTGTTTTGGACTGTGTAACTCTATCTATTATATTGCATGTATCTTGTAGCTATAATTTAACATCGGAATACAGTAATCATATGTCCATGTTTTTATTTGTCTTTGCTTGTTGGACTGCTTAAGTGGTGTTTGCCACGTAAGAGCATGCCACATGGAGCGTGTCTAACAGTGACCTTTACTAAGCCTACTTTTTATTCAGCAGACATGATGATGACTAATGTTATGGCAATTTATATGACAATTAACTGTTTCAGCAAAAAAAAGAAATGGCCTTTTGTGTCACTGAACGTATGTGTATGCAATGGTTTGAATAATGAAAAGCTTTAACCAACCTTTACTATGTTTCGTTCTCTTTTTTCTTCTCCAGCCTTGTATTAGCATATGTAAACATTTTGATATAATAATAATAAATTGCACAGTAATTAAAAGTTATGTAATTATTTTATATATTTTGATTTAATTGGACATAATATAAAAGAAAATTGAAGTTGTGTCCTAAGATTATGCATAAACCCTGTTACCCTCCTAATTCCCTTTTATTAAAAGGATGCTCATTCTATAAATAATGATAATAAAAAAATATTAGGCTTGTCAGAAGGTTTTAAATAGTCAGCCTACTTACCATTTTATACAGCAAACAACTGGTTATAATATCATAGCTATTAGTTATTATGAATTATAACTTACAAACATAATCTTCGAGTGATACAATGTTTAAAATCTAAGAAATAAAACACATTTTAACATGGAAATTGGCCCATTTCGTACAATGACTCAGGTGTCACTTCAGAAGAACCCTCAGAAAACAGGGGAAACTTGGGAATATTCCACAAATTCAATGCAATGCACAACAGGCGTGAATTCATTCAAGCGTTATGTGCAAATGAAGGCTGAAGATGCTCTATGATTTTGAGAGGTAATTGCACGTTATCATTTGGAACAATATGGGGGTGAGCTGCACGGGCTAATGACAGATAGAGAGAGAGAGCATGATTTCACGCCTATAGAAGTACTGTATTTCCAGCCTTGGACATAATTGTAGGTCTGAGAGCATCCTTAGCGAATGTGTATTGATCGCTTTACTTGGATCCTCTTACTGTGTTTATTATTCCTTTTATTAGACAGCCAGCTGTCTTGCTTTCTATTTTTTTATATTTAATAGTTAATTCATAATTAGTGGTATCTTGAAACAGCTTTTTTCAAATAGTTGTAGCATTGTTTGTTTAATTACTGTGTATCTTTTATATTTTATAGAAGTATTCATTAATAAAGTGTTTCAGTAGATTTTAGGGTGGCATGAGAATTAAAAAGGCAAAAAATAACAAGACCAAACATTAAAATGAAAACATAAAATGAATTTCTCTAAACAGTATACAGTATGGTACATGCATGTTATAATCTACTACAATGTACAAAAGAAGATGGGCTTAGCCTTCTATCAATTAGATACTTAATTGTTGCTGGTGGACATTTTTGTAGTTGCATTTTTGGAAAATATACACAGAATAATACAATGTGCAATATAAAACACAGCCTACACAAACTGACAGGTAAAGGTTATTTCACAATGTGATGCTATGATTTGTTTAATAAATAAATAACAGCTCAACACTTCTCAATTTACCAGCCCAGAACATTCTCACCGAATTTGCTTACCAACCTGGGCCATCGTACCTGAGTCTGATCCTGCTGGCTCTGACTGTGGGACTGTCCGGCAGCGTTTACCTCTGTGTGCTGCGGTACATTTGCACCGGACGAAGTGTTGACCAAATGAGAGGGAGGAGTCAACTATTTTAGCAAGCTTTGGATGCTATTAAGAGAAATTGCTCACAAATCCTCTGCAGTACCACACACTGTACTTTAAATGAATGTATTAAGAGCTTTTGTAAAAACAAGGTAAAACAATTATGAAGCCAAATTTTCTAATATATATATATATTTTTTTAGGTTTTTTAGAATAAAGTAATCCAATGCAACTTTCTATTACATTTGTAAGCAGAATTTGAACCATATTGTATTATTTTCATGTTAACATCTCTTGTTTAATTAAGTAGGATGCTCCCTGAGGAAGTGATCAGTGAGTTGCAGAAACTGTTGCCAAGGGCTACTGCTGGATCTAGTTGCCATGGAAATAGTTGCATCTGTTTTCCTCTAGATGGGGTTGTCACATCAGTTCAGATCACCTAACTGCAAGTATTCAAACTACCTGCTGGACTACTTTAGATGTTATAGAAATACCTTTTGTAGATCAGTTTAATGTTGTGTTTTCTAGTGTCAGACATATTGTTCATTGCAAATGCATTGTCTTTGTGCATATGAATATCACACCATGAATATGTCTGTAGTAATTTGATAGTTATTTTGACAATGATGAAAAAAAAACTGGTTTATTTACACAAATGTTGTGTCTTTGTTAACCTCATAGCTCACAGACATATAGTTAGAGTGTCATCAGTTTTTAAGTAGACTATATATAGCCATATGTGACACAAGTTCAAGCTCCTCCCAAATGAAGCCAAGGCTTGACACCATTGTGGTTTTGCTCTTTAAACCACTTCCTCATACAGAGAGGTGTGAGTAAATGTTTTACTTACCCTCTGAAACATTTTCTTTCGCTTACCTCATGTTTGACACACTGGGTTTTAATACTTTAGAGAAAGACAGTTTTTTTTTGGTTGTTTTTCAATTATGTACATGTTTTTTAATTTACATGTTCACTGTTATCCACTACATTCTACTAGGCCTATGCATAAATCTAATATAGAAATACAAATTTGAAGCAAAATGTGTGAAATTGTTCATCTATTATGTCTGTTATTTGATGGCATTTGTGGAATATGTTGTATTACTTTAATATACTTATTGTGTCTTTTAATGACATTTTTTTAAATTATTGTTTCATTAACAGATAAAATGGTATTTGGAGCATCTTCTCACTTCTCTAATCGGCATTAAACAAGACAATGACTCGCTTCATCCTGGTGAGCACAACACGGTGAAAAGCACAACAGGCCAGCCAGTCATTCACATGTGAATAGTCAAGGGCAAAGACATATGAAAGCTTTGTTGTGGTTCTGAAACAGTTGGGTGTCGTTTTCGGAGAGACATGAAGACGTATAGGCTAGTCACATAAAAATAGGTTGAGTGACTGAGTCATAAGCATTTCTATGAGACTTTCCGACATATTTATACTTCAAAAGATAAGAATGCAAACATCAAACATCAAATTTTTACAGTTAGGCCTACGTGCAATATATAAATTATATAGGCTAATACTACTATAATACAGTAAAACCCTTAAGTGATTAATAATCGTTATCATTAATTTCAAAATCGGAATAATTAAATATATTGAATGTACTGAATAGGCCTATATTTTCCGAATATATTTCAACAGGCACAGTGCACACTCTAGTCTCACTGTTGGACCACGAATAGCTCTGATTGGTTGATTTTGATCCTTGCACAAAACATTAAATCTACTTAAATTACATTACTTCAAATGTACATAAAATATAACAAAATATTACAAAGACAAGTCATTCATGAACACTAGTGATTCCCAAACTAAATGCACGAGTCCTTGCGGCTGATGATTGAAATGCAGGAGCCAGGAGGTTCGTGGGATTGTGATGTCGACTAGCAATGCCAAACAAACAAAAATAGCTTAAACAAAACGTTTACTATATATATATATATATATATATATATATATATTTTTTTTTTTTTTAAAGGATACGTTACATTTATTCAAAAGTTAGAGCATTTTATGAATCTCCGGGGATATTTTAGGCAAATGATTTATGGATAATCTGTCAAAAAAGAATCAGAACAAGAGTCCAAGTGCACAGCGGCAACGCTATTTCCCACGAGCGCGTGCACGCCACTTGCTCCCGCCCAATCAAACTCCATCTTTTCGTTCACCTGATCTCAGCGAAGCCATTTTGTCCTGAACGGCTCCGCCAGCGCATTCTTTAGCAAACCGGAATAACGTAGAGCTGACGGTTCAAACCACAGCCACAGACGCGGCGTCAGACGTGGGGTTTACAGCTACACCACCCCTCTTTCAGTCCCGAGTAACTCGACCTCTCTCGGTCTCATAACAGGCGGAACTGTGTCGTTTTCATTTAAGGGAGACTTTCAGCGGGACGGAAGGAAAGCGAACCAGGCATCCGCTTAGACGCGCTGGCTCACCGGGCTGGAGTCCAACTTGAGCCGGACACTTTCAGCTGTCCTCGTCGGGATGCGTGCTGGACTTGGTTTTAACAATATTTACCCCTCTTTTTGAATATGATGTGTTCTCTAGGAATCGCTTAGGCTCGCGCGGGATTGTTTTGCTAGTGACGTTAGTTGTCTAACATAAGAAAGCTGGAGCGCTAGTTCAAGCTCAAATGTGATTTATCTACTCAGCTGGCTGGGCAGATAGTTTAGGTTATCGATTAGATAAGTCCACTAAATAGATTGGTTACATAATACCTTTGTTTAGGTCACCGGTATAGTTACATTTTTAAGTTAATCCATTTTTCTTGCCGTCTCTTTGCCAAGTGTCTCATAGGGTTTGGTTTGTATGTCTATGCATATTTCTCGCAAGCAAACCTGTCTGAGTTCTTGACTGGTTAGGTATTGTAGTGTCAGTACAATAATAGGTTTATAAAGGCAGGAAAAACCACAGAACAGATTTGCCTATCTAATCTCAAGCTAGTCTGTCGTGCTTCCCATATCCAGCCTGTTTTCTTTTAAAAGCTCTGTATTGAGGCTCAAGCTGGCTGACAGGTGATATTTTCTGCCTGAATCCTCTGAGCTGGCCTGACTGATAGCTATGACATTTTCCAACAGTTGTTTTGTATCTTCAGATTTCAATATTTCCAGTATCTGCTCTTGGTGCCAACGTTGTATTAGTAATATTAGCTAACAAAAGCTCAGTTTGCCCCACCAAATTAGTTACGGCATATCTAGTTGTGACATTTTTACTAGTTAGATCAAGTTTTCCTTCCTTTTTTTGCTACAAGTGTATGAATTAGTGCCAGTTGACTTGGTGGCTGGTTCGAAACGTATCAAACTCAACAGTTTGTATCGAGTTAGTGTATTTTTGTAAAACCGTGGAAATACACACCTTTGCAGCGAGACCAGGTCAAGTTTAGCGGTCATTTTTTCATATCTCCGAGTTGAATAAAAATGTCAGGACAGTCCATCACAGATCGCATCGCAGCGGCCCAGCACAGCATGACTGGGTCAGCCATCAGCAAAGCCGTCTGCAAGGCCACAACGCATGAAGTCAGTGGACCCAAAAAGAAACACCTCGATTGTGAGTATGCCAAATTGTTTTCATTTTTATTCATACGATCTCTTTGCAGGTATTCCAGAGTGCTTTTTAAGTGTTACTGCATCCCTGGCATGCAGTCCCACTAGCCTTGCTCAGCTGTCTGGACACCGGTGATGAATTGGAACATGCTTGTGATCTGTCTTTGGACACGGTCAGTTCGAGGAGCTGTGGCCACTGTAACGTGGGCAGTATACAGTCATTCACTAGATTTGTGGCCCATTTTATTTTTTTCTATAATGCTGTATGTGTTAATTCAGCAGTGTTGTGGAGGTTGTTTCACCATGCAATCAACCTTAATCTATTAATATCTGCTTCATAAAAAGCGGCCGCTCCGACTTGAATCAGTGAACGCACTCAGGGTTTCTGATGCATTGTGTTTGAAGTAATGTCTTCACGTCTTGTGTGATCCCTCTTTAACAGTCATCGCAGAGTATGGGAACGGTGAAGGTGAATACAAGCGTGTGTGCAGTGAAGCATTGAGTCATTGATTCTTTTGACAAAAGCAGAGTTAATGCAGCATGTCAGTTTTATCCTTGCATAGGCAGTGTTACAACATAGAGAAAAAGATTTTGAGAAGTAATTGCACGACTTATATCTGATATACTAAACATAAATGCATCTAGGCGCAAAATACTCTTCATCTAGGGATTTGTTATTAGACCTTTAACTGCGGGAGTCTGGCTGCTTCGGCACTGTAAAACCCCTGACTTACTTGCAGCCATGAAAATGATAAAGTCTGATTGGGTTGTTGTGTGTTTTTGTCTGATTCATACATTTTTGCAGAACACAGCTTCATGTTTAGTCTGGATTTGCTTCCTGTGTCAGCCACCTGTTATGCGGCCCAGCGGCAGAATGTGCTGAGCAGCCAGCTTCAGTGCTTCTGGTTTAATCTTGCAAACACTGCATAACACAATATTTTTCACAACTGTAACTCAAGACAGAATTACTGAAGGTCAAGTGTTGCTCCCTTCCTCTTTTTGGTCAAAGCAGAGAAGTATTATTATCCAGAAGCATTACTTGCTTAAACCGGTTCTTAGAATTGGGAAATATCAGAAGCCTCGCTGACGTATGTTGTTTTGCTTTCGTGTTATGAAGAAAACATGCATCATAATTATGTATTAGGCATGCATTGGTAGCATATTGGTTATTGGTTGAGATTAGATGTTTTTTTTAATGCTTACTGATATTGGTTGATATTGGCAATATCAGTTTTTAACATCGAGTTTCCCATCGTTATGTTCAGTTAATGTTACTCCTTCAAAACATGTTTGAGTAACACTTAAATGTAATCTTCAGAAAGCCTATATTTTTTTGTTCTTAATGCTGTATATTTATGATGTTGTGTTAATCAAATTCATTTGTTTTATTTAGACAAAATAGTATACAATTATTTATTAGTTATAGCCATAACTTTAAAAATAATTATCGGCCAGATTTTTAATATCAGTGCATCCGTGTTATTTATCATAGCTTAGAATAATCCTTGTGTTTATCCATTGCTTTTTCATTTTGGCTAAAGCAATCTGTCAGACTGGAAATTTAGATAGCTGACAAAGAAGTAGATATGGCTTTTTTTCCTATCTTTTATTATTTAGTTTGGTCCAGTTTGCATTTGCAGTGAGTGGGACACAATTGTACTGAACTGAAATCTGTGCTCAGTCTTACATTCTAACAAATAAATGAACTGGGGAACTGTTTCCAGATTGATATAAACCTTACACAGCTTTTTACGGCCATTTACAGGTCCTCTTAATCAATATTTCACATAAAAATGACAAAGGCTGTCTATAATAAACAGATTCTATCTTGTTTTAATGTAAATTTGGGATGTCAGGTTGCACTAGATTTGATCAGTTCCCTGGGAAACAGTTGAAGTATTATAATTTTGACAGCTATTTCAAACTATTAGTAGGGAGTAAGCAAAATATCCTCAAGTACAGCTAGAAATTTATTTCGGCGTTACACGCTCCTGAAATACAGAATAAAAACAAACTGTATTCATTTCAGCTAATGGTCGTTTAGCTGCTTTCTGCCTAAATTGGTTCAATTTGATAAAAAATAAGAAGTTTCCAACTATTTGAGTAGTTTTATAATGTTCTTAGAAATACATAATATATGTAAGGAATAATTGACGACGGGCCGTTGAATTATTAGAAAAATAATGCACACTCGAGGTGGTGATGCGGCCACGACGCGAAGCGGAGTGGCCGTTACACCTCGGGTGTGCATTATTTTTCTAATAATTCAACGGTCCGGAGTCAATTATTCCGCTTATACTACGGTTGCCACACCTCAAGACATCGATCAGATTATATATTTCAAGGGATTCGTCCGGTTTTTCTACTTAAATCGCTATTGTGAGTAGGATTATTTCTTCCGCATCTCATCCAACGACTCTTTTGCTAGTTCCAAAACGTCATTTTAAAGCTGGCAATGGAGGCTTGAGCCGTTGATAGCAGACTAATGCAGTTAATAATGAAGTTATTAGAAAGAGAGCGAGAGAGACAGAGACACAGAGAAAGAGAAACAGAGAGAGAGAGAGAGAGCTTGTATGAATTAGGCTACCTCTGTGTGTCCCTCAACAGTGTTCTGAAGCACCGTCTCTAAACTGTAAGTCTGCTTTAAGATGCAGCGCTGTTATTACCTCGCTAGTGAGAAATGTCATGTGTAGCCTTTAAGTTGCTACACTAGGCTAACTGATAAAATCGTCAGGGCAGCGCTGACAACGATGCGAAGTGATATGGAACTGTAATGCGGTCAAGAAAGCTGCCTGGAACTACGTTCGCCGTGCGTTTCCCTGAAAATAATTGCACACCTCAGAACGTTCGTCAGCCAATCAGATTCAAGCATTCAACGGCCCCGTAGTATAAATTTTTATATTTTACTTTAATTATACTTTTTAAAAAATCTTCTCTTGAAAGGCGGTGTAACTTTGGCTGTTGCGTTGTCTTATGTTATTTTTTTGGAGTGCCTTCACGAGTGTTGCATTCTCATGACTCACAGGTTAAAAATGGTAAAAAAACCCCCACAAAATCCTTGCATTCTGTTCCATTCTATAGCTTTGCCTCTAGCTATGTTTGAACTCAAAAACTCTTGTTTAGGAGAAGCCGAAGAAGCAGCCGTATGAGACTTCTTGAAGTCTTTCAGTAAACCCACCAGACTGATTGATTTTGAATGTATAGTTGTGCACATGCCTAAACCAGACTTTACAGCCGTCGTCAATAATCGTGAGACTATTCAACTAGCAGCAATCGGAGTCTGGAGTGTGTCAGGGTTAAAGGTGAAGTGCTGCTGATTTTGAAGTAGACAGCTGAAATGATGCTGTGCAGCAAAGACAAAACAGCCATTCTCTAACATGTCTGGGGAAATACCACCCAGTCTCTCAGAATACAGATTACCCTTCAGGATGCTTGGTCCACTGTTTACAGCCATCAGCTCCGCAAGTAGCTTTTACTTATGAACTCATTGTAATTTTGTGGATGATGGATGTAGTATTGCTTGAGAAGCAAGTAAGGAGAAATAGACCCAGGAGCTGCGGTACTTAAACTGATAAAAGAGGATGCCTTTGAAGTACAGTATTCAGTAATGGAGTTTTTTAGGAAGGAGAAGCAGATGATCAGTGTTTGCTGAGCATCATTCAGTGTGAGGACACAACTGCACCACTTTAAGAGAGCTTACATATGCTGCATGACACATTGCCTCTGTACCCCTCACGCTTATAGTGCTGATGTGGCCTATTTATAGTTGCTGAGGACCTTTGGCTCTGTTTGATAGCTTGTTTTGTACCTTATAAGAGCGCTTGGCTCCTATTCTGACGACATCTCTGCAAAACCTGGGACTTTATTTATGAGGCAACTCAAGAGGAGAGAATTCGCAGAGATTTTTTTTTTTTTTTTTTTCATGGCCATATGGACAAAACTACATATTCTCAAATTCAGATACATAACTATAACATTTTATTGCACAAAACTATCATTATCCTCACAAAAACAGACAGACCCAAACAGGACGTTTGAAGTCTGAGAAATTATTGAAATTAGGATTTAGACAAAATTAAATAAAAACAATTAAACTTTCCATAAGATAAAACCCACTCAGATAAGTTGTCTTTAAGGAATTCTCTTTAAAGCATCAAACGTAAAATACTACTAATAATAACAAAATAAAAGTAAATAAAATATTTTTTGAACTTTATATATATCTTTAATAATATAGATTTCACTAAACAACTAGTTGCTGTTTCTAATTTAAATGCCATTTTGGACAATAGCTCACACTTTATTTTTGAGTCCAATTCTCGCTATTAATAAACCATTAACTACGACTTTTGCCTCAAACTCCTAATTTCCTGCTTATTAATAATTAGTAAGGCAGTTTAGTTTAGATATTGGGTAGGATTAGGAATGTAGAATATGGTCAAGCAGAATATGTGCTTTATAAGTACATAAACACCAGTTTGTTTGCTAATAAGCAACTAATAGTGAGAATTAGTCCCTATACTAATGAGTTATACCAACATTAGGGGTGGTTAGGACGATTCTAAGGGCCCGACGATGGGGGAAACGTGATTTCTACCGAGGGGAACGCTAGAGCCCTGCATTTCGGCCCAGGTCCTGACTTTTTTTTACACACCTAGGGCCGGGCTTCGGGTCAATTTTCACGTCATAGTTCAGACGGGGGCCGGGCCTCGGGCCTGTTTTAGGTTTCTCCTTATTTTTATATTTTAGACATCCATCAATTAGTGATGAAAAAAAATTGCCGCGCTGGTGGAAACAACACAAGACCGTGCCGCGACTGTCAAGAGCGACTCGGCGGTGTTTAGTGTCCCGCAGCAGCAGCGTTCAAATACATGCAATAGGCTGAAGCTTGCTGCAAAGCCCCAGTAAAAGTAATCACCATGAATGTGTCGGGGGAAATAGTAAGGATATATTTGAATTATTTACTAAAAAACTTGTTTTCTGTGTCAGTGTCGCAAAGATGATGATTATGATCCTGATTCGCCATCTCCTCATTAGACGCGCCTTTAGAGAGAAGTGCGTCTTCACGGATTATGATTATAATGAAAGAGTTTTTGTTTATATTTATTTTAAGTAGTAACTTAAAGCTTTCTATAGATATATTTATCATGTCTGTGAGGCTTGTATTCGCTGACTTTCGTTTAACTTTTGTGAAGCGCTCCTGTTCAAGACGAGACGGCGATTTTTTTTTTTTTTTTTTTTACATTATTTTATAAAAAGTTTTGTTGATATTGTGAGTGCACACAAATAAAAGTAGACCCTTTACAGTTACGAATGATGTATTACTCTTACTTTTATGAGCTAAATTTGCGGCGTAAGTTGTTTCCACTGAAAAAAAATCATTTTTTTTGATGGCGCCTCCATGTCCTGCGCTTTAGCTTCCACTCTCAGCACAAACTACTGGATGCAGCACAGATTTATCTAGGTTTAACGTTTAAACATTGTTATATGCTTGAACTGTTTTAGTATATCTATAGATTTTATTTTAGGCAAGTCGTGATGATTTGAGAAGGCTAAATTGATCAAACATGGCTATGATCAGCCTGCCGGTCTGCCGCTGGCCGCTTGATCGTTACTTTAAGAAAGAAAAAAACTTATTTAACGAACAAAAAAATGCTTCAAACGTTTTTCTAAATTAACTTAATAAAAAAAAACGAAACTAAATATAATCACTTTGCCATTACATACAAAACTGAACTATTTTAATAGCTGAAACAGTATAATCAGATTTGGGGGAAGGGGAAAAAGACTGGCTCGGGACGGACTCAGGCTGGTAATTCTTTTAAACTCTCGTATTGTTACCTTATAGACTCAAGAATACATCCATTCCAGACACGGAAGATGCTCTGATTTGAATTGACAACATTTATTTTACCAACCAAACATGTAAGAAGTACACACGCATCTCCCAAAGACGAACCCCGGCTGGCCGGCCATCGGTCCCTTTCTCTGTGTCAGACTTAACTTTGTTTGTTGTCGTCTTCTAAATAATGCCGCGAGTGGGGCTTGAGGAAGTGACGTCGCCTGCGTCTGCGCAGTGCGACCTGATGCAGCCCCTGAAGTGAGACACATATACTGCAAAATAATAATAATAACGCGCCTAAACGAGACAAAATAGTTATAACATTTTGTTTCGTCTCGTTTTGGTTAACAAAAATGAAGAGACATTTTAGCATAGTTTTTATTTTGTAAACCACATTTAGTCTCGTTTTTATTCGTCAACAATATTGCATTATACATTTAATTATAGTCATCGTCACATGACCAGCATTTACGTTGCGTCTCGTCTCATTTTCGTCACGTGATAAAAGTTTGTTGACGACGATATTAATTATTTTCGTTGACGAAAGCAACACTAGTTCCCAGAGTGCTGATCGAAGGCCGACCTCGTCTCACCACATCTCAGCTTGAACGTTAGAGGACCATCCACCAAACTGACCTCAGATAAGCATAATTTCCTTTTCCAGCACTTCGCAATCACAGCAACAAGGCCATCAACACACAGCTGGGAAGGAAATGGAGGCAGAGAGACATAGCAAACAAGCTCTCAAAAAGGATCCAGCTATTTTTAATAGAGGTCCCAGGTTCCCCAGACAGAGTAAGCACAGACGTTTATTTGGAGAAGAATTCTCCTTGCTTTTCTCCTTCAAGATAAAAAGACTCATTAAATTCAAAACGGTTTGCTGTTCTTATCTGCAGGTTATTGAGGTTAGCATTTGTTTTTGAGCATAGGGAAAAATCTCAACAGGTCTGGAGGTCCTCTAATCTGAGTGATCAGCTTTTCCACAAAGGAAACCACTATCCTCTTGATATAATATATATATATATTTTATTAATATAATATCAGGGCTTGCAAAATCGCTAGCCCGATGTCCCGGGGCACGACCACGCTCTTCTTTCACCGCGGCCGCGCAAGAGAAATAATGTGCCTCGCGCATACAAAAATGAGTTGGGAAGCTATTTGATTGAATGCCGCCAGTAAAAGGGAAAGAATAGCAATGCTCGGGCAAACCGCTATAGAGCTGATGTCACGACAGAGTTTGAACCGGTTTCATAGAAAGAGAACGATATGCACCAAATGAGTCGCTGTAGAAACTGAATACTTCAATGGTTGCGGTGCGCTCAACACGAGAAACAACGCAAACGCAATGACATGTGAAATAAAACATCCTCATGTATTAAAGAAGAGTGGCTTGATTAAGTGCTGGAAATAGCGGAGGATGGGTAACAAAACTCTGAAATATGTACAGTCACACACAAGAGTATTGTACAAACTGTACTTCATAATGATGTTTAGACCGCTATAGAAGAATTCATATGTTCACGTTTTTTATATTTAACTTACAGATCTCAGCTTAAGTTATGCTTCAGTTTCTATTCTATTCTATCAGTTTAAATAGTTTGTTTTGATAATATATTATGTTAGGCCTAAATTATAGACTCAAAACAAGGTTTATTTATCAGGTTTTTGACTTTGAGTCTCTTGCTCATCAAGGCCGTATTCATTTCAATAATACAGAATAAACAGTGATATAGTGATATTATTGCAATTTCTAATATTGGTTTCCTATTTTTAATACCTATTTTAATATACTTTAAAATAGCATTTATTCCTGTGATCTGCAGCTGTATTTTCAGCATCATTACACCAGTCTTCAGTGTCCCATGATCCTTCAGAAATCATTCTAATATGCTGATTTATTATCAGTGATGAAACTGTTGTGCTGCTTAATATTTATTTGGAACCTGTTACTTTTTTCTTTGATTCTTTGATTAATAAAAAGAACAGCATTTATTCAAAATAGAAATATTTTCTAGCAATAGAAGTCTTTACTATCAGTTTTATCCATTTAACACATCCTTGCTCAATAAAGTTTATTTAACTTTAAACTTTTTTAAAGTATTTTTAAAAAAGAAGAGAAATTCTGAGCCCAAAATTTTTAATAGTTTATATTGTAACACAAAATCTCTATTTTGATTAAACACTTAACTTTTTATTTTTAAAACATATCACAGCTTAGACATTCTCATTACTTACTGTCACATCACACATACATATAGGGCCTTGGGGGTGGGCACACTGAATGGCATCCGGAGGGCGGTCTGTTCATTCAGCCTTCCCTCTGGTGCCAGTGCCCACTTCTCAATTTTAAGTTGCACATAGACATTGAGGGCTCTAGGGAGGGGACGAGCTGACACAAGCTTGTGGAGGGTGCCCCTCCCCTGTTTTAAAGCACCTTAGAACAACACACACCAACACTACATTTGAGCGGGTGAGGTGAAGCATGGGGTCTCTTTTTTTTTTTTTTTTTTTTATCTCACACCCCTGTTCTCTGTTCTCTGTCCGGGGCCGGGGGCTGCGAGGATGAGCTGGCCGCCCGGTCGGGGTCTGGGCTGGTGGTCTTCTCTGCTGCTGCGGGGACCGGGGTGGTCTTCCTGTCCCCACGCCAGAGCGAAGGGGGTTCAGCTCCGGGATCGGGCGCTGATTACCCCTCTGGGGGTGGTGGTGCCTGGATCTAGGAGTATAGAGTGCATATAGGGAGTGTGAGTGTGGGTACCATGTCCATTTTTGTGTGTCTACATGTGGGGCGAGGGTGAGAATATTCGTTGCGTGGGTGGGAACGTATGCTTGTGTATATGTGTGCTTGTTCGTCTACGTCTATGTGTCAGGTCGGGCCTTAGACTCCACCTCACTCATCATCTCAGTCGACCCCCACCCCACCACCATGCCCTGCCGGTGGAGGATGCCGCCGGTGCATTGGTGGTTTCTCGCGCCGGGGTAGGATGCTCGGGTGAGCGCTGGCCCACTCTCGGCGGTCGCTTGGCGGGGCCTGGCCCTACTGGCCTTGCTGGGCCCCGGTTGGGCGGTGGGGGGCCCTTGGATCTCCGGGCCCAGGGCTCGGTCTGCCCTGGTGTGGTCGGCTGCCGGCGGAGCCTGCGGGCTTGCCGCCACGGCACCCTGGGGTGTCTACACTGTGGCTGTCGGATGTCCCACCTTCGGGCTCTCCTCTGCCCTTTTCTGGTTGGGGGCCGCAGTTGTCCCTGCGGTGGTTCCCCTGGGGGTCCCGTGCCCTGGGGGGCCTCCGGATGTTTGGGGCCTGGGTCTCTTCCATGCCTGCTTCATGCCTTGCGGGATGGGGCTGTTGTTCCCCACACACACACTATTAAACATTTACATGGAGGAACCTTATGAACACAAGCGCGCTCACACACACAGGTGTACACTCAAGCATTCACATTGGTGTAAAAACGGGTGCTCACAGACACACATTGTTCTGATCTGCTGTTGCTTCAAAACTTATTTTGTAATATTAGTTATGCGTGTTGCTCAATAACATTTAACATTTAGAATTTATTGTGATTCATACAGATGTTGGTTGTTGCTGCAGTTTCTCTGATGTTGTGTCTTCTGTTGTGTCTTCTGTTGTTTTCTCTTTTTGTCAGCAGGTATCGAAGCAAATTGTCTGTTTTTTTTTTTTGTCTTGTTTTTTCCTCTCTCTCTCTCTCCCCCTTCTCTGTTGACTTTATCCACAATTTTTTTTTTTTTTTTTTTTTTTTTTATTATTATTATTTTTATTATTATCATTATAATTATAATTATTATTTTTTTATTATTATTATTATTATTATTATTATTTTTTTTTTTTCTCTCTCTTGTTTTCTCTGTCCCCTGGTCTTGTCGGTCATAGTATGGTTAAATAAAAGGGTATATAAAATTTAATTAATTAATTAATAAAAAAAAATAATATAAAAAAAAAAAAAAAAAAAAAGGCTGTGAATGATGATAGCATAACTACACATACGTACTGTCATGTGTTATCTGTGTTACTGACAGGCAAAAAAAAAAAAAAAAAACATATCACAGGTCCCAAAAAATACTGTGTGTGTGTATAATATAAAAAGCAGTACAACGGTTTCCAACAAAATCAGCGTATTAGAATGATTTCTAAAAGATCATGTGACACCGAAAATACTGCTTTGCTTCACAGGAATTAATTACATTTTAAAGTATATTAAAATAGAAAACATTTATTTTAAATTGCAATATTTCACAATATTATTTTGTGACATAATATTCAGTATTTTTTATCAAATAGATACAGCCTTGATGAGTATAAGAAACTTCTTTTAAAAACTTTATTGATCCAAACTGTTGAACTGCAGTGTATTGTACAGTAAACATGTTTTCTCAGGTAACCTAAAATGTACATCATTTAGTTACATCAAGGGTCAAATCAAATATCAATAGCACATTAAAGTGTGCGTGCTGTACAGGTCTGGTCTAAAGAATGCTTTTGCTCAGGTGCCCGACATGTCCAACCAAAAGAGAAAAGTTTTGCTCAGCAAGAAAAAAAATTAGAGGGAACATTGCTCCCACGGGTCCTTAAGTTTGATAACTAAATTGAAGCGTTTAAGGTTTTTAAATGCGTTAAATGGTATAAGAAATTATTTTTCAAATTTCCTGAAATGTATTAAGAATTCTGCAGATATCTTGTAAATAGTAAAATAAAACTCTTTCCTTGATATTCGTTGATATTTGTGTATTGAAAATGTTTTTGTTTGACATTTGTTTGTTTTTTATTTGGGCTAGTTAAATTAATTTTCGGGCCACCGAAATCTGAAGAGTACCTGCCCGAAGGGCTACCAGGGATTTAGAAATTTTGCGAGCCCTGAATATATATATTTTATTGTTGTAATAAACCTTTTCATGCTCTTCCACTGGAGTTCTTGTCAGTAAACATGGCTAAACACCACACAACAAAAATTGCCTAGTGGTTACGTTGTTACCTAATTACTATTCAGAAACCTGTTTTGTGGTTCAGAATTTGAATCTTAGGACAGTTTTTGCTTTTAATACAGTGACAATAAATCTGGGGAGATGGAAGCTCAAATGCCATTGAACAATGCTGTTGTGGGAATCAGCTTGGCAATACAAATATCGACGTCTGGGTCATGATACATTCATATTTTAATTTTGTGTTAAGATTAAAACGGTGAAATTGCAATCTTTTAGTAACTAGCTTCTCATTTATCTTCATTGGACTTCACTACTTTGCCCAAGAAGTACTGAACTTGCTACTTTACTTCATTGTAGAGCCATAAAACTAGTGTAAAGAGCTGTTACGTTATGATGTGTACTATATAGTTCCAGCATGTTTATTGTAGCACAAAAACTCAGCAAACTTGCACTGACTGCTGGTCAGTCTATTTTCCCCAAAACAGTTGTGGAATTAAAAATATTGATTTTTGAGTGAGAGCTTTGTGCAATAATAAACCATTGCAATACTTTGAAATGTCAGTTCCCACATTTAGTGCATTTTGGGCCAGTTCTCCTGGAAATTGGGGGTCATGGAGAACTGACCTGGAGTCAGTGATTAGTAGGGTTGTGACTGCACCAGCAATGGTCTTCTGGCTGACAGCTGGACAGACTGTCAGGCCACCTGGACAATTTACTCACACACACACACACCACACACCACACACCACAAACACCAAAACACACACAAAAACACACACACCAAAACACAAACACACACACCAAAACACAAACACACACCAAAACACACAAAAGCACACACACACGCAAAAACACACACACACACAAAAACACACACACACACACAAAAACACAAACAAACAAGAAAGGCTTCCTGCCAAACTTCCTGTGCCTCATCAAGGCTCAATCCTGATTAATTTGTAAGCCCGGGCACTGCAGAGAATAATCATGCTTTGAATCAAAAGCACTTTAATTTGTAATTTCGATAATTTTTCATTCTTGCAAAGAGCTGGTTTTAAATCCAAACCAGTCTCTGCTGGCCAATTATGTTTTGAGCCTCTCATCTCCAACTGGTGGCAGGCTCAGCCCGGTATGGATGTTTCCAAAGGGTTTCGTTGTCTTGTCAGTCTAACAATAAGACTTTGACACAGACGTAGTGAAAATGGGTGACCTCATCGCTCATAGCCTCTTCATTTGCTGCACTGCAGTGACATCACTGGGCCACGGTTTTCTTCCACCTCTTCTCTCGGATTCGATTCTTGCCGTTGCACCTCATTTCGTGCACCGATTCACACATCTCAGCATGGAGCCATGCAGGTGTGTGTGTTTGTAAGGGATAATGTGGAAGTGTGATTGTCTGTTTTAGTGAAAGGCTGTCAGAAAGTCTATTTGAAGGCTGCGGTGTGAAGCGTTACTCTGGGAATCCACTTTTATGATCACAGTGCATGACGCTCAGAAGCATTGTAAAGGAGAAAATTTAAGATTAGTATCAATGTTGCGTCATGATTTAATTTGATCCCATTTGAAACTAGAAAGACCAAATCTGCGTTTTTAATTTCTCTTGAGCAGTTTGCTTTGCTTTTGTCAAGTACGGCATCTCAAAAGCTGTTTCCATCCAAGTTGTACGTTTTACTTTAAATTGACACATAAATTTGGTATTATTATTATTATTATTATTATTACTACTAATATTAGTAAATTAATAAATATGTATTATACTATATACTGTGCCCTCCAAAAGTATTGGAACAGTAAGGCCAATTCCTTTATTTTTGCTGTAGACTGAAAACATTTGGGTTTGGCATCAAAAGATGAATATGAGATGAGAGATTATCATTTCAGCTTTTATTTACAGGTATTTTCATCTGCATCTGATACACAACTTAGAAGATAGCACCTTTTGTTTGAACCCACCCATTTTTCATGTTACCAGAAGTATTGGAACAGATAGAATTAACAGATTAAAGTGAAAAAGACTTAATATTTAGTTGCAAATCCTTTGCTTTCAATAATTGCATCAAGCCTGTGACCCATTGACATCCCCAAACTTTTGCATTCTTCTTTTGTGATGCTTTTCCAGGCTTTCACCGCAGCCTCTTTCAGTTTTGAGGGGTTACTCCCTCCAGTCTCTTCTTTAGCAGGTAAAATACATACTCTACAGGGTTTAAGTGTGGAGATTGACTTGGCCAGTCTAAAACCTTCCACTTCTCGCCTCTGATGAACTCCTTTGTTGTTTTGGCACTATATTTTGGGTCATTATCTTGCTGCATGATGAAGGATCTCCCAATCAGTTTGGTTGCATCTTTCTGTAAACTGTCAGACAAAATATTTCTGTAGACTACCGAGTTAATTCAGCTGCTGCCATCATGTGTTACATCATTAAGGAAGATTAATGAGCCTGTCCCAGAAGAAGCGATGAAAGCCCAAGCCATTGCATTACTTGTGTAATATGTACTATAATGTAGACTGTGTTTCAGATGAGCTTGTATGTTTGGGACCATGAGCAGATCCTTTCTTTCTCCAAACTTTAGCCTTTCCATCACTTTGGTCCATAAAATCAGTCCATAAAACCTTGTCCCAGAATTTTTGAGGCTCGTTTCCTATTCTTCTTGCTAATGAGTGGTTTGCATCTTCTGGTGTAGCCTCTGTACTTTTGTTCATGAAGTCTTCTGCGAACAGTAGATTGTTATACCTTCACTCCTGCCCTCTGGAGGTTGTTGCTGATGTCACTAACAGGTGTTTTAGGGTCTTTCTTTACAGCTGTCACAATGTTTCTGTCATCAACTGCAGATGTTTTCCTTGATCTACCCGTTTGAGGTGTGTTACTTAGTAAACCAGTGGTTTCTTTCTTCCTCAGGAGACTCCAAATGGTTGTACTTGCTATTGCCAGTGTTTGTGCAATGGTTTGATTGATTTTTCATCTTCTCTCAGCTTCACAATTGCTCGTTTTTCACCCATAGACACCTCTCTGGTTTTCATGTTGGTTACACGTCTAACTAACTATAAATGCAGTCTGAAGTTTGAATTACTACTGAATGAGCGTTGGCACGTGCACTCGCGTCAGACAGACGGAACACAGTAGAGAGAGAGACAATTAATATTCAGCACAAAAACATTCATTGTGCTGAAATATCTGTTGTTGTACGTTAAATTAAGGTTTAAATTTCAACGTGGTGCACGTATTTTATGAGTAGGAACTGTAAAAGGGATAACCGCGTGTAATGAATATAAATATCAGACGCTTCATAGGCGCCTTTCAAAGGATAAAGAAATGACTGTAAAGATGACTAAACTAGGCTATATTCACTAGCCTATATACAGTGCTTAACAAATTTATGTAAGCTTTTAAACAAATTATGTAAGGTTTGTGCCACTGCTGTTCTATATTGGTGATTACCAAAATTTTTTTTTTTTAGCTTTCTGTGTTGGTTAGTCCTTCAATATGCATAAGCTCTTTAGTAACAGTAGGCATTTTCTAATGCTATAATATAATTAATGCTGTTATCTAAGAAAGAAAAGCAGAAAAAAAGTTAAGCGCTTTATAGCGTTTTTTTTTTTTTTCAGATTCCCGAACAATAGGAGGCCATTTTTGATGTTATGTGAATAAATACTATTTAGTTGTTTGTTTTCCCAATAAATAACATTTTTATATTAAATTATTTTTTGACAGATTGCTAAAATGTTTTCTCTTTATTATGACAGGTGGCCTAATAAATTGTTAAGGACTGTATGTTTTCATAGCATTCAGTTGGCACGTTTGCTTAAAGGACATTGGGCAGAATGTGGAAGTTTCACATCTCTGATGTAAACTCTGAGCTGTTTACATCTTCGGAGTTTGGACTATGAATTTTGCATGTCTATCACGGTACTTTTAACACCAAAATGAATGTATTCCAGTATTACGTGAAGGCACCCTGTGAGTGTGATTTATAGCATTTTATGTGCAAATAATGTATCCACATTAAGCCAATGTATGTTTTAATGCACATTTTAGACATTTTATTGGCATCTTGTTTTTTTTCATGTAGAATTTATGCACTTGTAGTAAAATTCATATGTGATAACCTGACTGAAGTAGTAGCTCTGACTGGATTGGGAAATGCCTATTTAATAGTTTCTGCTTAATTAGGCAGCCTAAATGTTTAAGGCGGCGCACTTAAAAAAAAAAAAATTACTGATGCTTCCATTTAAATTACTGATACTATAGTTAATACAATATTGCTGTTATATATGCAGTGTCTCAGGTCCAAAGGTGTACAACCACATACATTATCCGTGCTAATTGTCAGCAGGAATGGGGAGTTTCTTGCTCATTTTCACTGTTATTTATGCCTCTCTGTCTTTCTCCGTTTAAGACAATGGACTTTGTGATCAATACCACCAAATGTGTTCGGGTTTATCTGATTAAATCAGCACATATCCTCACTTTAGACGAGTTTTTCACTTTCTTTCTCTTTCGCCTCCCCCTCCCTCCCAAAGGAGCCAATCAGCTCGCAGGCTGTCCTCCTGACCATCATAGAAAGCGAGCAAGAAAGAAGAAAAGAGAGAGAGTGCTGGAACAAAAGCCATGATGCATTTCTAGACCAGAGAGAGAGAGAGATGGGTGAAAACACTGAACAGGCAGCCATCTCGTAACTCATCCTCCAACAGGCTTCAATATGTTTTTAATAGTAGTCACAGCGCGTGAATATGCGTTAATCTTGGAAAGAGAGGCTGAATAACTCAGTGGAATTGACTTGAATCTTCAGGATTGCACACATTTATTAATGCTGTTTGCAGTACTATTACTATTGCTCACTATAAGTACTATACTTTGGCACGTAACTCGTTTGTGCTAAGGGCATGAATGATACCTCCAAATAGAGCCCTGCATTTCGGCCCGACGGGCCCCGACTTTTTTACGCCTCTAGGGCCGGGCTTCGGGCCAATTTCCACGTCATAGTTCAGAGGCGGGCCGGGCATCGGGCCTGTTTTGGGTTTCTCCTTATTTCATATTGTAGACATCATCGATTAGTGATGAAAAAAATTGCCGCGCTGGTAGAAACAACAGAGACCGTGCTGCCGCGACTGAGAGCGGCTCGATGGTGTTTAGTGTCCCGCAGCAGCAGCGAGCGCAAGTGACTTCAGCGCAGCTGAATAGTTCTGCGTTCAAATGCATGCAGTAGGCTGAAGCTTGCTGCAAAACCCCAGCAAACAACCATGAATGTGTCTGCGGGAAACAGTAAGGAGATATTTGAATTATTTACTAATAAACTAATGTTTTCTGAGTCTGTGTCGCAAGGATGAAGTTGCTGATCCTGACTCGCCGTCTCCTCATTAGACGTGCCTTTAGAGAGAAATGCATCTTGATTGATTATGATTAAGATTATAATAGAGTTTTTTTTTATTTTGTTCAGTGATAATTTAAAGCGTTCTATAGATATATTTATCATGTCTGTGAGGCATGTATTCGCTCAGCTTCGGTTCATTTTTGTGAAGCGCTCCTGTTCAAGGCGGCAGAAAGCGCATCATGTTTGTTTTCTTTGTTTTATAAAAGAACTACCTTTTGTTGGTATTGTGAGTGCACACAAATACAAGTAGACCCTTTACAGGTCCGAATGATGTATTACTCTTACCTTTTTATCAAAAAAAAAAAAGACGGTGTAGGCTATTTTAATTTGTTTCCACTGAAAGCAATGCAAGTGTTTGCGCTGGTGCCTCCATGTCCTGCAGAGCGCGCTTTAGCTTCCACTCTCCGCACAAACTCAGATATAGGCTAGCGCACATTATTATTATAGCAGGTTTAACGTTTAAACATTGTTATAGGCTTAAACTGTTTCAGTATATCTATAGATTTTATTTTAGGCAAGTCGTGATGATATGAGAAGGCTAAATTGATCAAACATAGGCTATGATCAATGATATGGCCGCTTGGTCGTTACTTAAAAAAAACAAACTTATAGTCTATTTAACGAACAAAAATGCTCCAAACGTTTTTCTAAATTAACTTAATAAAAAAAACAAAACAAAAAATATAATAATTTTGCCATTACACACAAAACGGAACTATTTTAATAGCTGAAACAGTAGTATAAACTGTTTTAGGAGACGGGGGAAAAAAAGACGGGCTCGGGTCGGACTCGGGCCGGTAATTCTGATAAACTGTCGGACGTGGGCCGAGCTAGGGCTTGAGCGTCTCGGGTCGGGCTAGGGCCTAACTTTGAGGCCCGTGCAGGGCTCTACCTCCAAAATGTGCCTCTGTGTGCTATTATTTTCCAAATGATCAGACTTGCATTTTTTTTCCCGTGGTGGGTGATACCAAAGACATAAATATAAGGAGGGACCTGAGCCATATCTAGAGACCGGAATATCAATAGACTTAGGGCTGGGATCTTTGTACTTGAGCAAGTAAGCAACCACTCACAACACCCTAGCAACTAGGGCTGGGTATTGATACGGGTCTCCAGATTCGATTCACAAGCTGACGATTTGATTCCAAATTTGTTCCAGTTTGACTTTGATTCATTTGTTTATTTTGTTTGCGTATTTAATTATTTGTTAAATGGATAGTTCACCAAAGAATGAAAAAAGATATTTACTCACCCTTGTTTATTCCAAACCCTGTCTTCTGTGAAACACAAAATAAGATATTTTGCAGATTGTTTAGCAAGCCATTCTAGTCCATGTTGCTTTAAATGCTAATGAGCTCTGCTCGACCCGCCCCTCACTTTTTGCTGTTACCGGCCATTAATAAAGTACCACCTCGTTGCAGAGAATGAATTTGCATTTCCAATAAGCCTTTCTGCTGTTTGTTCAGATCAGTGTGAATATCGACCCAATATGCTAAATCATATCAACTTCTGGAAAATGGGCATCCGACGACCCCTTTAAATTTGATACAACTAAATTGAAGAGTTTTTAAGGACGTGCGGGACTCCTAAATGCGTTTGATAACCCGTCGGGCAAGGCAGCAATACATTTTGGTAGCCCGACTGGAAAACACAATAGTCCCAGGACGTTTCGGCTAGTGATTTTCATGAGCCCTGGCTGAGAAGGCTGTGCTGTCATTATATAGTACGAGAGCAGCCTCTAGAAGCAGAAATCCCTTACAGCACGTTCTGTTTGTTTTGACACGTGACACTGCGTACTGCACAGAGGGGGACACTTAAGACGCGGATTTAAAACATCAACAATGAAACGGTGTTTACACAGTATACTGTAGTGCAAGTTTTCATATCAATACGAAGTAATTTGTTGACTAGATGCTGCGTTAGTGGAGAAAGGACAGCAGTATGTTTGCTATCAAAGCTGAGAGGACGTGCACATTAGCAGCACCTCAAAGGGTTAAAAAATGCGACCAAACCACGCAAGTGTTCATATAGAGAGCTATAATATAGATTGCGTGTTCTCTTTTTTTCAGTTTGCTCTGTTTGGTGATTTAAATAAACTGTTTCCTCTGCTTGAACCGAACGCGACTCGTCTGGTGTGTGTGATAACTGATACCTGCAAGTTTTCCTAGACGTGGCGCTGTGCTTTGCCTGGTGTGGGACTGCCATATGTTGTTATTTTGATTAGATAAATGGCATGTGAGTATACATACAATATCCATATGTATGTAATTTCAATGCTATGGCTTTTGTGTCGATATTTAAAGGGGTCATATAATGCCCGTTTTCCACAAGTTAATATTATTCTTTAGGGTCTTAATGAAAAGTCTGTAACATAGTTTGGTAAAAAAATTTCATTGGTAGTGTAAAAAACACCTTTTTTTATCCTGTCAAAAACAGCTCTTGTCAGAGCAAGCCGTATTGTCTCATTTTCCTTTAAATGTTAATGAGCTCTGCTGACCCCGCCCCTCTCTTTCGAGCCACTCAACCAGCGACTGTTTACTTTAGCCGCATTCATCATGAAACTTGCTAATTAGCACATTACTAGGAAAGGCGATTTGCAAAGATTCATTTAAAAAAACCTTGTACTCACCATTTCTGGAAGTGAAGCTGGATCACGAATGATTCGCGTGAACAGACGCATTTAGGTAGATCGAGAGTGCGTTCCCTTCAGAACCAAACGTAATCCTCTTCAGCCGCTCAGATGACGGGAGTAAATGACGACTGCTATGTTCATTATTACATCCAACAACAAAACACCTCAATTGCTTAGGAGTCATTCTTGATTACATCTTCTCCGGCGGTGAAACAACTGATGACCGCTCACTCAGGCCAGGTCTGAGGTAAGACACCAGTGCAGTCTGTGCTAAAATGCAACTGTCGATCAAACTATCGTGGAGCAGACGACAGGCATTTGAGATCGGCTCGACTTGAGAAAGGGGTAAAGATTTTAGTAGATTAAAAAAACACTGGGAGGATTTTTGTCATTATAGGGTGGTTGTGTACACACACTGCCAACACACATTTCAGTTCAAACAACTTGTAAAAGTGCATGTAGCATTATATGACCCCTTTAAAGATGGCCATCTGGTTAGTGTGCTAATTTTAACTTTTGCTAATACATTTTAAAATTTTAAAGTTGCTTCTGTTAACCTTAGTTCATAGTTTATTAACTAACTTTAACTAATGATCAAAAAATAAATATTAATATTTTATTCATTTACAGTATAGTACAGGTTCAGTACAGTTTTTTTTCTTCTCTTTTGGCAATTGTGGTCCAACCTAGCTATCGGTAATGTCCTCTAATGGTTGACCTCTAGATCGTTATAATCAGTGATGCTGTCTACACTGGATGCTGCGCGGTTCCCCAAAACAAATCTCCAACAGAAAACTGCTGCCGCGTTCTATTTATGACGTGCTGACACAAATTTCAAATCATTTTCAACGGTCGCTTTATCACGTCCAGACAGACTTTAGCTGTTGCGGCGTGCCGCGTCCGGTGTAGAGACAGTGTTACTAACCTATTGAAAAGAACCAAAGCAACCTCGGCGTCCGATTGCAGGCCTTCCGCTCCTTGAGTTCTCTCCAGCGCTGGAAAGCTGATCTGATATTTACACGAGTCCTACTTCTTGCCTTATCGTTCCACAAACGTTTTCCTCTTTTGTTTTTTATCTGCCATCTCTATCTTTCTGTTGTTCGGCTCAGCTGTTCACGGAACGCCCTCTCCTCCACATCATGAGTAGACACGCCCCTTACTGCTGATTGGCTACAAGTTTGTTTTGGTACTCTTCCCCGACTCAATTTTCTAAAGTGTTTTTGAAAAATTATATACCCCGCCTTTAAGAGGTTTTACAGAAAAATAATTACAATCCGGTCTAATAAGATTATTAGACTTCAAAAAACTATGATGGCTTGCGCTGTCATGGGTATAAAATATTAGTTACATTGTATAGATTTTACCATTATCGGCACAATAATACATTTTCTGCTTTTATTTAAATATATTATCATATGAGCAAAATCCAATGTTGGATGTCCACACACTGATATAACCATCAGGTCTGCGTTATGTGAATCAATTTTAGTACACATGTAAAGATTGAATAAAACATGTCTTGAGTATTTTAAACTTGAAGTTACCCGGTTTTGCAGTTGAATGTGTGCTCTAGCATGTTTAACTAAAATACTTTGATATACATGATTTATTTTGAGATTGTACAATATGGGTTTATGTTGGGACAGATGGTTTTAATTTTATTTGTGCAGCTCTTAAAGCACCTTAAATTTGATTTCAAAAACTCTGAAGATACTCTGTTCACTCCAAAGTGACTTACATTGGATTCAAGGTTTTATTAGATTGTGCATTCCCTGGAAATCAATATGTATTTAACAAATAAAATAATCTCAATCAAATAACTGCTCTGTCAATGCCAACTGAGGTAAATGTTAAATTCCACTTCTGTGTTTCACAGAATTCTATGAAAATTATTATAAAGTTCCTCCTTATGTGTACAGCGTAGTGCAACGCATCCTCAATTTATAGGCCATTTGTACCTCACTGGCATCCTGTAAGTGTGTTTTGTAGATGTATAGCCCATGCTAGTGTACCGTCTCTTTTGCCAGATCCTTGTGATTCATCATCAGACTCCAATTGGGAGCTGCACTACTTACCACTAGCACTCCCTATTAGAACAACAGACGTGCCCACAGGGCCAAAATGCAACAGATACGGAGTCGTCGTCTCCCTCATTACCTGCTCTATATGTGAAAAGATGTTTCTCTCAAGGGAAGAGGATAAAGAGATTTTGCCTTTGAAGAACAAAAAAGAACACTATGGGCTGTAGGAGGAATGTCTTCATTATGCAAACAGGACAGAACAGAAACGAGAGTTTTCGAGTCTCTGATGGCGTTCCAAGAGATGCTGCTTTTGGATGCGAAGCAAAACCGGGATGCTGCTGCATATTTAAAGATGTGACGGTCTTTGGATCTTTTCTTGTCTGAGTGTTGCATAACAGAACGACTGGGTTAGAAGCCTGTCTAACCCTCTGTGTAGCGTGCAGGGAGATATAAGTTCACTGAGATCATCTTCCATTAGCACCTGCTGCAGTTACTTTAAAGGGGTCATATGATGCGATTTCAAATTTTCCTTTCTCTTTGGAGTGTTACAAGCTGATTGTGCATAGATAAGATCCCTGAAGTTGTAAAGACTAAAGTCTCAAAACCAAAGAGAGATTTGGTTTTGCCACGCCCCCCTAAAACTGCTCATTCTAACACGCCCCCACATGTCTACGTCACGATGTGGAAATTTTTACGTAAGGCGTGGTTTCAGTAACCACAGTAGTGTTGATTCAACCATGTCAGGGAGACGCTGTGTGTTTCTTGGCGAAAGCAAAAGCACTTTATTTGGCCTTCCGAAAGTAGATGCATAGGAAGCATTAAGGGTGCTTTCACATCTGTAGTTCGGTTCATTTGGTCCGGAACAAAGGCAAAAAATTATACATTGTAGCTATTTTTAGCCGTTTTGGTTCCTTTTCACACCACACTGTTTGCTCTGGTCTGAACCAGCTGAAACGAACCAAAATACAGTCACGTGACAACATACGCTTCACTTGTGTGTTTGAACGCATTCCCAAAGCTGCTTTTCGATTGGTCAGAAAGAGCGTGCAGGAAAATTCCAACGGTGCTCCTGGAAGTAAACAAAGACAGGAGTAAAATGCAGCAGACAGCACACTGCTGTTACATTATTATTACAAATTTCTATGAGGCTCCGCACCTCCTCACAACCCTAAGTTTATCAGCGACCTGCCATGCTAAACTGCAATCTGTCAACAAACACTTCCTCATCCCATAATGCACAGCGCAGCTGACTACGGCAGCTGGTTTAGCCCAAAAATGCGCAGTTCTTTTTGCAGGTGGGTCTGTTTGAGGTCAGATCGCGTTCTCACCACAAACGTTTGAAAGCGTGCCGAGACCACCTCTTCAAGGAGGTCTCGGTACGCTTGTTTGGTCCGCTTTTGGTGCGCACCCGAGTGCGATTGCTGCATTCTCATCTGCCCAAACGAAACGCACCAAGAGGGAAAACGAACTCTAGTGCGATTCAACCGAACTAAATGAGGCAGGTGTGAAAGCACCCTAAGATTACTTGCAACAGAACAGCAACGCATTTTATGGACGACAGTTTCATGAACCTAGGAGAGGAGGTAATTCTGACTATGACAATATGGCACTTCTGAATCAGCGACTGTAAGTAGGCTATGTTTTGTTATTAGTTTAAGTATTTGCTATTGACTGTTCAAATGCGGAGTTTTGAGCATCGTGTGTGTGTTAGGGTTGGGCCGATAGACGATGCCATCGTCCATCGCCGATGGCTGATAGACATCACGATGTTGAGCCCCGCAATCCGCCGCATCCCAGTACTGCGTTCGGAAAGAAAATGCTGTGTAGCCTACTACGGGACCCCAAAAAGGAATAAATACATGATGGGAGGAAAATATATATTTCGGTAGCCTAATTTCTCTCGCAGTTATATCATTGGGTAATTATACTGTATATAGCCTAAATTGTGGGCATCATGGAGCCGCTATTATGCCTGGCACTGAAACTGCTTTTTGCGTGATCGCTTTTTAGTTTCACTTTCACTTTTGAGATTCACGATCGCATGTACTCGCACTGGAGCAGCAGTACTTACCGCACATTTTACAAGATCAGATGTTTGTTAGTTGTGCTCAAGATCTGCAAATCAATCGCCATCGTCTCAAGCTGGTTGCACACTGGATGAGAAGCTCTGCGTCGTGTCGCATCGCGCCACGTCTTTACATTGTTTTGAATCGTTGCTAGGCATCACGAATGGCGTGACGCCTAGCAACGGTGTGCGTTGGCTCATAGAAAATGTTTGAATTTTAAAGATGTGGCGCGACGCTGCTCTTCTCATCCAGTGTGCGACTAGCTTCAGTCATCTCTCCTTACTGTTTATGTGGTAAGTGAAATTTTATGTACTGTAACACCGTTGGCAATCGCTATGTTTGCCTTGCCGTTCTGAATACAGATTTATGCTTCGGGCACACCCCGCCCCCGATGTCATCGTCCATCGCGATGTTTCACTGCAGACATCGTTCGATGCCAATTTTCTAGACATCGCCCAACCCTAGTGTGTGTGTGTGCGCACATGTGAAAGAGAGAGAGACAGGGTCACATCACAGCACATCAGCTATCTTGATCGCGGTTTGTGTGAGAGAGAGAGAGAGAGAGAGAGAGATAGAGAGAGAGAGAGAGGGAGGGTCACATCACAGTGGAGTGTACAGCCCGTCAGAAATCGTCTTAAATCGCGGCTTGTTTGCAAACACATACGAGCATCATCTCTGTGTCTGTCACGCGACTCTGTTTCCCTCTCGGGCTTGAACTGATGGTAAAACTAAGGACATTAACTGTCTTTAATTTTGAAATCTGAAGCTCGCGATTATGGAAAGGGGGGTTACATTTCCGACGCAGCTTGTGGTGTTCGGCCAATCACAATGCACTGTGCCAGCTGGCCAATCAGAGCAGACTGTGCTTGTCGGAAAGAGGGACTTTGTATAAAACTAAGGGTTGAGAGAGGTGAGGCATAGAGGACCTACATGTACAATATTTTACTTTTTTTTTTTTTTTGTTTTTTTTTTTTTACAAAATAGCATGTCGACATTCTGTTACACCAAATACACAAACTAATGATCTTTAAAAAAGCATCATATGACCCCTTTAATGTGTGTTTCATGGAATGCAAGGGCCCTGCTATGTTTATTGAAACATCTTGTGCGGGATCTTTGAACAATTCGAGATGTAAATCAGTGATGCGTGTTGCTCTAACATGTGCCCCATGTGTGTTTTCAGACTTGATCCACTGCACCAATGAGATGAATGTGAACGTGCCCCAGCTGGCCGACACTCTGTTTGAAAGAACCACCAACAGCAGCTGGGTTGTGGTCTTCAAAGCGCTCATCACCACACACCACCTAATGATGTATGGAAATGAGGTAAGAGATTCTACCCTGGCGCTTCACACTTTTTTTTTTTTTCTCTCTCTTTTAATATGGCCCACATCTTTCTGCGCTGTTACCATTGAAGATCAAGCTCGGTCAAATTGACCCTACATGACAAATCACACCTCAGGTTTGTGACCGAGCGTGTGTGTATTACGATTCGTCTAGGTTTAATCGTAACAAAAGAAAAATAAATAAATAAATATGACTCCCACGCCCAGTCGTCAGGCCCAAAAGATTCAAATAACAACAAAAATCAAGAAATTAAGATAAAAAGAATATTAAGATAAAAGAAATTGAACAATATGAAAGTTGAGTGTGGTCCAACAAAGTAACAAAAAAATAAACCAATAGGTGTTATAATCTTCAGGAAAACCCAAGGCCCAAAATAACAAACAAAAACAGATAATAAATAAATTAGACAAACTAACTTCCCTCAAAATATCCAAAATCAAAATACAACAACTTATCCTCCATACTCTAATAAAACAGAACGAACGGAATTTCAAAAGAAAAGGGCAGGTCAACCCTACAAAGAACACCACTGAAAATAAAGACAAAAGTATCTAACATATAAGCTGCTACAACAATGGTCTGACGGCTGGAGAGGAGACAGGAGAAGTGCGACCGGCCCGGAATCGCAACAACTCGTCTTCTGGAAACGGAAGCACTGTTTTAAACCCACATAAAGGGGTGGAGCCAGCTCACAGCTAATCATCGTAATCCTGAAACAAACAACAAAATAAACACACAAAGAAATAACAATAACAAGGAAATTAAAAATACAAACAATATACAAACTCAAAACATTATACGAAATTACATAATTCCGTAACAGTGTGAGACATGGTGACAGTAAAAGCGTTTTACTTTGCCGTCCTTTAAATCTGGTGTTAAGCTGCAGCAAATCCGTGGTCAAAAAAAAAAAAATATTAAATTAGTCAGTGACCCACAACAACATGAAAAGACTGAGCGAGTGGATCTTCTAAGTCCAGCTGCATGCATAAATCCTCATCCAGGCATGTTCATCATGTGTACATTTAGAATTACATTTTCTTAGTTCAAAGCAAGCGACCCTTTGAGGACTTTAAGCGACCTGTCAATATTAATATTTTAAATATTTTAATATTTTACACTACCACTTAAGAGTGTAGATTTTTGAATGTTTTTGAAAAAAGTATCTTTTGCTCACTAAGGCCACTATTTTAAAATACAGTAAAATAAAAAAACCCCAGAAAAACAGCAAAACAGTAGTATTGTGACTTTAATATTATAGTTTAACTGTTTTCTGTTTGTATTAGGGATGCACTGAATTTTCGGTCACCGAAAATTATCAGCTGCAAATGGAATTTTCGGCTTTCACTCTCCCTCTAGCCGCCGTCACTGTGCGTTGTGACTGCGCTCTATGAATGTGCATTCTGCTTATGTACACTCTCTGGTGTACCACTCATGCTCACCTGAAAAGCAAAGTCCGCTAAAATAACGCGCCGACAGGAAATTTCTATGTAGTATACCTGTTCCTTTTTGTAGTAGCGCTACTGTGCTGTACCATGGCAGAGCTGGTAAAATTATGCTACCCACTCGTTCACAGTGTGGTTATATTATTGGCTTGCTTTTTAAATTCTGTCATTTAAAATTTAGTTAAATTAAAGTCTTATAACATTGCTTTTTATTATTTAACAAAATTATAAATAATTATTACAAAGCATAATACGTTTTGGTTTTCAGCCAAGTGCATCCAGGTTTTTTGGTTTCGGCCCTTAATTTTAAATTTTTTAATTTGTATGTAACTTGTATGCATTTTAAAATGTAATTAATTACAGTGATGGCATTTTTTGCAGGCATTAGAAATCTGAAATCATTCTAATATGGTGATTTGTTGCTCAAGAAACATTTCTTCTTATTATTATTATTATTATTATCAGTGTTGCCGTGATGTGTTCTTTGAGGATTTTTTTTTTCAGGATTCTTTGAGTGTTACGATTTCCTGATTGGTCTAGGGGAGGAATGAAACAGTAAAAAGTGGATGGTGGTGAAATGAATGTGCAACAGCATAAAGCCACCCCGTCTCCAGACCCAGAGTTGTTTCACAATAACCACATAGTGATCTCATTCAAGAAAGTAGTTTTATTTACAATTTAGGCAAAAGAAAAATAGAGGTATCAAGTTCAGAAGAGGGTATAGCCAAAATAACAAACATAATCAATCTTACTCCTCATTAATCATACTACCTAAACTAAAAACAAAGAAAACCAAAGTACAACAAAATAAGCTTACTCCCTTGCTAGCATAAACAGGAGAAACAAAGTATGATTCAAAATAAATGGCACCCACCTCCCTACTAACCTCACAAAATAAAGAAATAAATAATTAAATAACAAACTTCAAATAAACCAAGAGAAAATGATCCATTAAGTCAAACAATGATTAACTATTAAAGGTAACACTCACTTCTGCCTTTAAAGTCTCAATCAGGGATTGAAATAGAAAGAGACTAAAAAGAAAACTACTTCACCAAGTAGTACACACAATAAAAGGTAGAGATACACGGTTCACTACTGGCTTCAACAAAGTCTCAGATCTGGGGTTGAAGATGGGTCCTTCATTGCTGCTGCTGCACACAGTCAAGCCACCACCAACACAGCTCTGATGGTGTTTGCAGTTTAAATACTCCCAGCATCCAATCACAGCAGGCCATTGATTATCTGTATCAGGTGGAACCACTTCTCCTATGAAGAGAGACAGCACAGCTGAACACACACAAACAGAACCTTACGGCTCTGGACGTAACACCCCCGCCACCAAAGACTATAACCACCCACTGGTTATAAGTCAACATACTAATTCACTAATCAAAACATATTAACTGTCTAAAGAATGAGTTCTAGACAGGGCATCGGCAATGATGTTGTCACTTCCTTTCTTGTGCCGGATGTCAAGATGGTATTCCTGCACAATTAAAGACCACCGCATTAAACGTTGATTAGTGTTAGACATGCGAGTTAAGAACACCAATGGATTATGGTCAGTGTAAACCAAAATGGGGCTATCACTTCCACCCAGATAAACTTCAAAATTTTGAAGGGATAGTAACAGAGCTAAAGCTTCCTTCTCAATTACACTGTAATTTCGCTGACACTTAGTGAATTTCTTTGAGAAAAAAGATACAGGATGGTCAATTCCTGCGCCATCCTCCTGAATCAAGACTGCTCCGGCTCCTGCAGCGCTGGCATCCACCTGTAGTTTGAAAGGCCGTGAGAAATTAGGAGCAGAGAGAACAGGTGCAGTACAGAGAAGATCTTTGGCAGCACTGAATGAATCCATGCACTCTGAAGTCCACACAAACTTCCTGGATGCACTCAAAAGATCAGTGAGAGGAGAAACAATAGCAGCAAAATTCTTGCAAAAGCTGCGGTAGTAGCCACTCATTCCTAAAAAACGGCGCAACTCACGTTTATTAGTGGGCTTGGGAAACTCAACAATGGCAGCTATCTTGGCTTCGATAGGTCTTACTTGTCCTTGGCCAACACATTTACCAAGATAAGTAACTGTTGCTTTGGCAAATTCGCATTTAGCCAAATTCAGAGTCAGAGATGCTCTCCTCAACCGTTCAAAAACAACATTTAACTTCTCAAGGTGTTCCTCCCAGGTGTTAGAATATATCACAACATCATCCAAATATACCTCAACATTGGTCACTTCTGACAAAACTCTGTTCAGTAGCCGCTGGAACGTAGCTGGTGCATTTCGCATGCCAAAAGCCATGACCGAGTATTGTAGAAATGAATCAGGTGTGACAAATGCAGATATTTCAGAAGCACGAGAAGTCAGCGGGACCTGCCAGTACCCTTTTAGTAGATCTAATTTAGTAACATAATGAGCAGCACCAACTTTGTCAACACAATCTTCCATTCTTGGAAGAGGAAAAGAGTCTGGTCTGGTCACAGCATTAACTTTACGATAGTCAGTACAGAATCTGAATGTAGAGTCAGGCTTCGGCACTAGAATGCATGGTGAACTCCATGGACTTTGACTACGAGTTGCAAAACCATGCTCTAACAAATATGTTACCTCAGATTTCATGACGACTCGTTTCTTTGGATTTATTCTATATGGATGTTGCTTAATGGGCTGGCTATCTCCTACATCAATATCGTGACACAGCAAGGTAGTCTGGGAAGGAACTAACTGCTTTACTCTGTTTTTCTGCTAAGTAGGAGAGATAGGATTGCAGATCACTCAGAATAACTGAATTCTGCAAGCGGGCACACAAAGTTTGAGCATCTTTGGCTATCAATCCATCCTCCTCCAAACAATCAATAGGTAACAGAACTGCTGCAGACACAGGTTTAACAGGAACATCTAGGTTTGCATTTCTTATGGTGTATGTTTTCAACATGTTTACATGACACACTCTGCTCTTACGTCGCCGCTCAGGAGTGCAAACAACATAATTAGTATCGCTAAGTTTTCTCTCAATGATGTATGGGCCAGAGAACTTAGCTTGCAAGGCTGTTCCAGGCACAGGAAGTAGGGCCAGAACGGATTCACCTGGCTGAAACTCACGCTTCACTTTTTTGTGGTCAAAACGAGTTTTCATCTTCGCTTGAGACTCCACCAGATGAGTCAGAGCTAACTGACAAGCTTGGTGAAGACGTTCCCTGAAAGAAGTCACGTACTCAAGTACAGATACAGGTGCAGAAGACTGTGCAAGCAACTGTTCACTCAGTAACCTTAGTGGGCCTCTCACGGTATGGCCAAACACCAATTCTGCAGGGCTGAATCCGAGTGACTCTTGAACACTTTCTCTTATTGCAAACATCATTAAAGGTAGACCTTCCACCCAATCTCTACCAGTCTCTGTACAAAATCTTCGGAGCATAGTTTTAAGAGTCTGGTGAAATCTTTCCAATGCACCCTGAGACTCTGGATGGTATGCACTCGCCAATTGATGTTTAACTCCCAATTCACTCAACATCTGTGAAAACACTTTTGATGTGAAATTAGAGCCCTGGTCAGATTGAATAACCTTAGGCAAACCAAAGAGAGAACAGAAGCGAATTATCTCTTTAACCACAGATTTAGCTTTTATCGTGCGGAGAGGAATTGCTTCTGGATAGCGAGTCGCAGTGCACATGATGGTTAAAATATACTGATGCCCAGATTTAGACTTGGGTAAGGGACCTACACAATCTACAAGCAGCCTTTCAAACGGTTCATGAAGAACAGGAATCGGTTTTAGAGGAGCTACTGGAATGGTCTGATTTGGTTTCCCCACTAACTGGCATGTATGACATGAGCGAACAAATGTAGAAACTGCAGACTTCAAACCAGGCCAAAAAAAATATCTGCTGATTCGATGGAATGTTTTTGTTACTCCCAAGTGTCCTGCTAAAACATTCTCATGAGCTAACTCTAGTACATGATGTTGATAATCAGTGGGTAAGACAATCTGACGAACCTCTTGCCACTTTGCATCACAATGCAGAGGTTTCCACTTACGCATCAGAATTCCCTCTTCCCAAAAATATGCTATTCTAGCTTTAGGTACTTGAGTGAAGTCTACTACAGCATCTCTACAAGTAGCCAGGGAAGGATCAGTAATCTGTGCAGCAGCTAACTCCACCTTACCTATTTTCAATGTGATTTTCGGTAATTTAGGGGATTCAATGTTTTCTAACTCAACCTTAGATGTAACTTTTGTCCCCCTCTCTATATCCTCAGGTTGAGAAAACAACACAGTATCTGAAAGATCTGAAACATCACCAAATTTCAGTGACTGAGCTCGTGTTACAGCACAGGCAGGGAACACAGATCGATATCGAGTCGCAAGTTCAGATACTTCAGTAGCAACAGGTTCATGAGTAACAATAGGACGAGGAAAGACTTTGCCACCGGCAAGATCATTTCCTAGAATGAAATCAACTCCATCTACAGGTAACTGTGAACATACCCCCAGCGTCACTAAACCAGTAACAAGTTCCGACTTCAAATACACTTGATGAAGAGGAACATTGACACAAACCATTCCAAAACCACGAACTAGCACATCAGTACCTGTATACGACTCAACAGAAAAAGGAAGCCTGTCTTCTAAAATAAAAGACTGTGCAGCCCCAGTATCCCTTAGAATCCTTAACTGTCGTTCCTCTGACTCACATGAAAGAGAGACAGTACCAGTACAAATAAATGGCTGATAAGTGGTAGCATTCACATCATATGCTTTTGGAACAGATTGCACAAGCGCCACACTTTTGGACTTGGAAGCAGAATTTTTTTGCTTCCACGCCTTACATTCCGAAATTAAGTGATTGGGGTCAAGGCAAAAAAAACATGCTCGCCCATCACCTGCACGTTTAGGACTCAATTTACGTCGTGAACTATAGTCTTGACCGGTGTTAGTATTACGACTAGGTGATCGGAAAACTTCAGAGCTTCCCCCCATGGAAGACTGGCTTTTGTACGATCGGATTCCTGAAAACACATTTCGATGGGTTAACACAAATTCATCGGCTGCAATAGCAGCGTCAGCTAGAACCTGCACTTTTTGTTCGTTAAGATATACAACAACGTTTTCTGGTGCACACGTTTTAAAATCTTCCAGCAGGATCAACTCCTGAAGCTGCTCAAAGGTTGTGATCCCACTGGAAAGACACCACTTATCAAATAGTGTTTTCTTCTCTCTGGCAAATTCAACATATGTCTGTCTGGCTGATTTCACATGTGATCGAAATTTCTGACGATACGCCTCAGGCACTAATTCGTATGCTCTCAAAACCGCCGTCTTAACTACATCGTAATCGAGAGCTTGCTCAATTGGCAATGCAGCTGAGACCTCTTGCGCCTTCCCTACAAAATTACTTTGCAAAAGTAGAACCCACATGTCTTTAGGCCATCGCAGCTTAGCAGCTATCCGCTCGAATGCTGTAAAATATGAGTCTACCTCAGTTTCTCTAAATGACGGCACCAAACGAATAAATTTACCTACATCAAAATCAGGAGGGGAGTCAAACGGGGAATCATAGGAGTTATACCTTGAGTTTTGAGCAGAATCCACTTCTGGCATTTTCACTGACACAGAAGGTAATCTGGATTGAGGCAATGGAATGGGCCTTTGCAGCTTTAAAGCTTCTATCTCTAACTTACGCAGTTCGATATCACGATCTCCTTTCACTTCTACCATACGTAACTTAATACGCTCTGCCTCACATTCTTCTTGTTTTAGCTTCAATTCAATCTCCTTTAACTTAATGGCTAGTAATGGCTCAGAATAAGTATCTTTGGGCTCCCTATTAGGATTAGAATCAGAAACTGCAGACTCCACCACAGCATCGGACTCTACCCCAACAATACCCTCCTCACCTGGTGGTACTAGAACGCCAACTTTAACTAGCTCTTCAAATAATTCCTCCTTGATTACCTGTTTACTCGCTTCTTTTGGAATATTAATATGAAAAAAATCTGCTATTTCAATTAAATCTTTTTTTTCGGCAACGATTATATACTTCCCAAGAAGGATATAATGTGAACGAAACTAGATCAAATTCCATATTCTACACAGACTACTCCTCCCTCATCAAAAGTGAATCAGCCAGGCAAACAAATGTGAACAATGCAAAAAGAATAAACACTTACCTGAAAGAGTTGTCACACACGAAGACAAGTTTGTGATACTACAAATCAACAAAGGGACGAGCCCCCATTTTCTGTTACGATTTCCTGATTGGTCTAGGGGAGGAATGAAACAGTAAAAAGTGGATGGTGGTGAAATGAATGTGCAACAGCATAAAGCCACCCCGTCTCCAGACCCAGAGTTGTTTCACAATAACCACATAGTGATCTCATTCAAGAAAGTAGTTTTATTTACAATTTAGGCAAAAGAAAAATAGAGGTATCAAGTTCAGAAGAGGGTATAGCCAAAATAACAAACATAATCAATCTTACTCCTCATTAATCATACTACCTAAACTAAAAACAAAGAAAACCAAAGTACAACAAAATAAGCTTACTCCCTTGCTAGCATAAACAGGAGAAACAAAGTATGATTCAAAATAAATGGCACCCACCTCCCTACTAACCTCACAAAATAAAGAAATAAATAATTAAATAACAAACTTCAAATAAACCAAGAGAAAATGATCCATTAAGTCAAACAATGATTAACTATTAAAGGTAACACTCACTTCTGCCTTTAAAGTCTCAATCAGGGATTGAAATAGAAAGAGACTAAAAAGAAAACTACTTCACCAAGTAGTACACACAATAAAAGGTAGAGATACACGGTTCACTACTGGCTTCAACAAAGTCTCAGATCTGGGGTTGAAGATGGGTCCTTCATTGCTGCTGCTGCACACAGTCAAGCCACCACCAACACAGCTCTGATGGTGTTTGCAGTTTAAATACTCCCAGCATCCAATCACAGCAGGCCATTGATTATCTGTATCAGGTGGAACCACTTCTCCTATGAAGAGAGACAGCACAGCTGAACACACACAAACAGAACCTTACGGCTCTGGACGTAACATGAGGAATAAAACGTTTAGCCTTTACTTGAAATGGAAGTCTTTTGTAACGTATGTCACTACTGTCACTTATCATTTTAATGCATCCTTGCTGAATGGATGTATTCACTTTTTTTTAAAATTTTTTTTTATTGATGGCAAACCTTTGAATAGTAGTGTGTTTTTGCACATTTAAAGGTAGGGTAGGCAATTTCGGGAAGGCTTGCAGTCGTGGCCTAATGGATAGATAGTTGGACTTGAAACCCGAAGGTTGTGGGTTCGAGTCTCAGGTCCGGCAGGGATTGTAGGTGGGGGAGTGAATACCAGCACTCTCTCCACCCTCAATACCACTACTGAGGTGAGACCCTTGAGCAAGGCACTGAACCCCCAACTGCTCCCCGGCTGCCCACTGCTCCGGGTGTATGTTCACTACTGTGTGTACACTTGGATGGGTTAAATGCAGTAGTATGGGTCACCATACTTGGCCACACACCACTTCCCTTTCCCTTTCCCCCAATAGAAAGCTAGCTTTGAAAGCAAGATACCCACCCTCCCTGCATAATCACTTTGCAAAGCCACACCTCCCCCAAAACACATGAATGCACTCCGTCAGAGCAGAGACTAACCTGCGACATGATGAAAGATGGTTTTGGTGGAGGATTGAATGAAACGCTGTCAGATTACCTCATGTCTCATTCACCGATGAGACAGCATTACAGTACAAAAGTGCATAATACAATTATTGCACTGTTCATTCTCCCTGAAATGCGCTGATGACATGCTGATCATGTCTGCTCAAACAGGGTGCGCAGGGGTATGCAAATACATATTTGACAGGCAGACAGGACAGCCTATCATAATGTTTGGATCGAACGTTTTTATTGGACGAACATTTTATGATCCTATGCCTTCCACAGGCGAGATAAACACACAAATTTAGACCACTTAACTTAGCGATGGCTATCGGGATATATACAGACTTTCAACCAGCATAACAAAAGATGCTTTTGAACCAAATCACCTACCCTGCCTTTAAATCCGATGCAGATCCAATTTCTGATTCGAGCCACATTTAACCATGATGTTAGTGTTTCCTGTGTGTGTACATATAAAACTTGATATATTTGATTTAATTAGTTTTTGTATTACATTGTCATGGGGGACTGGTTGACAATGTTTAACTCCTGTTGGATGTTTCTGTAGATGATTTATGCATTTTGAAACTGAAATGAAAAACACTTGCAGCCATGTGCTGTTAATACAATACAATGTTTGAGTTTGAAAGTGTACAGTTTAGTGCAATGTGTTAGATAATTCTATACAGGCACAAACACGTAGTTAGCTAATGATAAACAGTGGGTAGGTAAGAATGTGACACACATATACGTTAATGATATATACAGTGAGGATGTGACCTAGATGTGCACGTGGCCTGCTTGATGCATTACTACAACATGAGCACCTTGCTACAGAATCTACTTACTTTTGTCCAAAGCGACTTACAAATAAGAAAAAGTAACTAAAACTAAAAGTTACAACTCTATAAATACTATATACCCACATATTTAAGAAAATAAAGAAATTAAATAAAATTGACATGCATATAACAACATTTCAATAAACATTTAATTAAATGAAAAAACTTAAATAAACTTAAATAAAAAGCGATGCTTCTATCCCTTGCCAGTGTCCCTGCCCGGTGGAGTCGCACGGTAGAGTTGATCGTCTTTACACTCTTTACTTTTTACTTTTGTCATTTGATATCTAAATGAGGACATACCAAATACTTGTTCTCTTTTTACACACACACACACACACAAAAACAATGGCAGCGCTAGTGACTCTCACACGCGTCCTTGATCATTCACTTGGGCTATAAAATAAAAAGTCCTTCACTTTGGGTCCTCAGCTCGCCGGTGTCAGAGATGGATACTGTCCTTCAGCACACCCTCTTCTGCTGCATGACGGGGCACTAATCAGCCAGGGGTGGTTTTTGTTATCAGAGCTGAACGTCTGGTCCAGGTCGAGTCTGGTCTTAATCCTTTAGACCGTTAAGGCTTGAAAAACACACGTTTGGTTATCACTGTCCGTTGAGGAGCAGAGACGTTTGAAGGACGTTTGTCTTGTCAGCAGTAGCCCTGTGAGAGGGCATAGGTAGGGCCACAGATAAGGTGTTGTTGATAAGGGCGTTTCCACATGCGTTTGTGCAAATAGGAGAGAAAAAGGCCGATGTCACTCACTGATGGCCTATATGCAGAACGCACAATTTGCTGTAGTGACGTCACTAGAAAGCATATGTTGTGTAGGCTAAAGATAGAGAGAAGGGGGATTGAAGAAACATCTGAGTTAGGATAGGGAAGTTTAAGAGACGGAGAAAGGCAAGAAAGAGAATGGGTTGGAATTTTAATCAGCTGGTTCATGTGGGGTCACACAGTGGACAAATTGCTTAACCTTGTATGGGGACACCACTAGCCCTGCTGTCCATCGAGAACGGTTCATTTCGGATACAGAGGGAAGACTGAGTGGGTGAGCGAGCTAATACTTGAGAGAGAGAGAGAGAGAGTGTGTGTGAGGGAAGTTCATGTTATCTAGTTAACGCTGGAGGCTCAGATAAAGTTTTGTTTAATAAAGATAAATAACCCCTTGCTGATTGTATTTCAAGAGACCTGCCTCATTCTGCTGAGAAATTTAAGAACTGAATGTCATAACTGAATGAAGAATGTCTTTTTGGTTTCGCCATTAACTTCTGTCAATACTATTTGAGACAAAACAAACACTTGTTCATATTCAGAAATACACAAAAACTGACCAGAAGATTGAATGAAACTAAAATTGAATGTGATATAAATTGAATATGATTGTAGAATATTTGTCTCTTTAAAAGTTGCATCTATCTTTTTAATAGTCGCAGGGATCAGATCGCATATACTCTGAATAGGACAGTCCAGAATCTCACACAAGTTCTTAATTTTTAAGTGAGTATCCACCACTGTGATCTCTTAAACATATTTTGGTAACACTTTAGTATAGGGACTAATTCTCACTATTAACTAGTTGCTTATTAGCATTCTTATTATCATCATATTGGCTGAAACTTATAAAGCACATATTCTGCATGACCATATTCTTCATCCCTAATCCTACCCAATACCTAAACTTAACTATTAATAAGTAGCAAATTAGGAGTTTGAGGCAGAAGTCGTAGTTAATAGCATGAAATTGTGTCCCATATTTTATTAAATGGTGCTGGATTTACTTCTCTTAGAAATTGAAACTCCTAAAAAAAAGCACCAACCAACAATAAATAATTTTGCTTCGGAAAAGTGTGTGATTGTTTGATCTACTCACTGTTGTCTCATGCAGTGGTGTCTACAGAAAATCAGCATTAACTGTATTACTTTACTACATATTTCTGGCCTTATTATGCAGTGCATGTTAGTCCAAAGATGAAAAAAAAACTGGACTTTGTAATCTTTCAACGAAATTTAATTAACTTTCACATCTGAAATGTCTGTCTTGTACAGCTGATGTCACATAGGGCACATGGGCTCCTGGATGTTAATCAATAGCCAAATAGCTGTAGGCATTGTTTCAGGCTATTTCTGTAATTAATGCAGCCTTTCTGAAATCTCGCCGATAGTTAACACGGAAGATTAATGTCAACTTAAGACCACCAAAGAGTTTCAGCATTTAAAGTAGTGTTTTTAATAAATCCATGTAAATGTCAGTCTTGAAAATATATTTTGCTCTGTGAAGGTCTCTGCACACTGAGTCCGAAATTTTTGCATGCGTTTTTTTCGCATTCGCAATCTTAAAAATTCGTCACGCACAGAGACCTTGCACACTGAGTCCGATGCGTTTTAATTAATCCGTTGCGAAAAAATTCGCAAAACTATACAAAATGTCTTCAAGCAGTGAGGATGATTTTGTTGTCCTCTCTCGTTTTAAAAAAAGAAGGAAATATTGGGTCCATCCAATCCTTAGATTGCGCAGAGAGGAAGGAGAGTTCCACCTCCTTATTAAAGAGCTGCGGGATTATCCCGAGAGATTCAAAGTTTATTTCAGGATGTCAGTGCCTGAGTTTGATACTTTGCTAGCGATACTGAATCCACATATTAAAAAGAAGACCACCAATTTCCGTGAACCAATTTATCCTGAACAGAGACTGTCTGAGGTATGGATACACCAACAGACACACACACACACCGAACTGCGGCATCGGAAAGGTGCGTGCCAGGCATAAAAAAATAGGCTACAGCACTTCTTTATATTCTGTATCTTTGTATTCCGCAATTTGTTTGTCATAAAGTGCTCTGTGCTGCAAGACGAAGTCAGGGTTTCCGCGGAGTCATAAAAAGTCATAAAACGTCTTCAATTTAATAAGAATTTTAATAATCATGACGTCATGATTATGCTAATTAGCGCAAGACGTCATCTGGCGACATCTAGCGACTTTTCAAACTGGCTTCAGCTACTTTCCATCGAAAGAAGTTGGCAACACTGGCTTGAAACCATAAAATAATTGTTACTTTACAATGTTACAATTTACAATTCTTAAGTGTTGTTCCTGTGTTATTGAGTTATTGTCTGAAGTTATTTTTCGTAATTCGTGTAGGTCATAAATTTAAATCATAATGGTCATAAAAAGGTCTTAAAGTCTTAAATTTGACTGACTGAACCCTGCAGAAACCCTGGAAGTGTATTAATTTGTCTGACACTATTTTGGATTTTGGCTTTCGCTTGTACGGTGGCTCTGAATTGCCAAAACACCTTCTCAAAGCATCTCAAAATGCTTTATACGGATGCGAAAAACGCAAAAAATCGAACCCGATCCGAATTTTTTTTTGACGGACGAAAATTTCGGAGGCAGTGTGCAAACGTGATTGACAAAACGTGAGGTCGTATTTATTTTTCAACGTGCGAAAATTTCAGACGAAAAATTCGGACTCTGTGTGCCATGGCCTTAAGTGTCAACACAGGTGCTCAGCATGTACTGAGGGATTCTGACGTGTTTCTGAAGAACAGCCTCTGATTCATACAGTGCACTTGCAGAAATAAGATGCAATTCAGCCATGCTGTGTGATGGTTTGAATTAATTTATTGCTGTTTATAAGACCAGAGTGTGCAATGTATAATCCATGGAGTTGTGTCAGTTGCAAGAGACAACTTTTTCTTCATAATTTCAAAGAACATGTTCCGGTAATTGAGCATAAGAGCATAATTGCTTCTGTTTTTCAGACAATCTATAAATGATACGAAAAAGGACTAGATTTTATAATACAAATTCATACGTACATTGAGCATCCTGTAAAATTTGGAATTGCATCTCAAACTGCACAGGAAAAACGAATGCAGTTTCATGTTGAGTGTGAAGGCTTTTCTGACATAGCTGTGAAATGGGCTGCTTAGCATTCTGGCCATGTGCTGACTCTGAGTTCAGGTCTCTCCTGTGTGGGATCTGTTTGCATAATGGGTGCTGTTTGTGAGTGATGTGCGCTAGGTAAGGTAATTATTACCTTTATGAAACATTCTCTCACTCTCCTGATGACTTTTCCTTCTTTACCCTGCAGGCAGGAATGGCAAATCTGGGCAGATAACAAATAGCTGCTGCTCGGTAATCAGTAATTCGTAAGTAGGGAGTACAGAGAAACTACATGTGGGAATAGGTGACTCACCTTGTTGGATTGGACCATTTACTTTTTTTCTTTTTTTGTGGTAGTATACAAAGTGGCAGTGACACAGGGCTCCAACTCAGTTATCCATAATGCTTTTTTTCACTGCTTGTCCACACTGGTGTGCGGCAGGGTCATTTTATTGTTTTACATTTATTTTCTTTTTTTTTTGATAGTGAAATTTTGTGAGTGTTTAACATAGCAGTATGGTGTGGTGCGTGAAGTTTTTTTTTTTTTTTTTTTTTTTTTTTTTTTTTTTTTTTTTATTTGGTCACGCATTTCTGTTTTGCATTCTGGTACAGTAATTTTAGCTCTGAATCAGATGTGATTCCAGCTCTCTGCTTTACAAACAGGATGGGTTATAGAAGAATGCGCCACCTTTCGTATCCTGTCATCTTTTTGTGCTCTCCGTTTTTCTTTAAGCCTTTATTTTTTTCTAGCCGGTCATTGCTCAGGCAGTATCCATAGAAACCTCAGAACATGTATGGATTGAGAGAGCGAAGACCAGCAGCCGGCACATTATCAGGGCATCATCATGCAGCCTATTTACACATGTTCCCTGCAGGGTTAGCACACCAACACTCACACATACAGATTTCACATAGCAAAGCTCCCTGCCAAAGAGCCTCCTGCCTTAATAATAAATGATGCTTCACTCTCACACTACTTGAGGTTTGTTCTCACATTAATTATTTGCCAAGCTGAAAATGCCGGACCCTTCCTGGCCTATCAATCTGTATTTGTCGTCCTTACTTCTGACATCCATTTTGAATAACCGCTATGTGTATAAAAAAAAAAAGGCATGGAGATTGAGGCTTTAATGCAGAGGAGCAGGCAGGCGAATGTGGATTTGCAGACTCCACTGAATTAGTATATATTGATCTACACTCTGGAATGGAGCAATATTCTCTGCAGTTTGGTACACACTGGCTCGGCCATGCATTTTCCACAAGGTTTCTCTCTGAGGTTAAGCCATAGTGCCAGAGAGAACTGCTCATGCTCCGCACAGCTGCCATCCTGGGGATTTTCGTCATGGTCTGAATATGGTACGCCTCATTCTGCTTCTCGTCTGATCCCTAAGGATTTTTGGCACCGGTGCAAAGCAGAAGTGTCTCAGTAGTTTTCTGTGAGAATGATTGGGAACACATTGTAAGAGCAGAATCAATTTTTTTTGATGCCAAGAAATTCTGAAAGGAATCCCCTTCCTAAATATTAAGACATCCACACTGTATATTTTTGTTTATAAAGATTAATTTATACTGTGTAAGGAAAAAGTGTGATTTTGTGACCTTTTTGTTAGCAAAATAAAATTTTTGGCTTTTATATTGCCATTGTGCAAATAATATTTTAATTTATTATCTGTACTGTACTGATGAATAACCTGTAGATAAATCTTTCCAAATAACTTGAAATTCCTTTCTGTAGAACTGAACTAAGGACCCAAATACGCTTTACTATTGAAATATTTTTACAATAAAACATATTAATCCAAAATATTTTTAAACTGTAGGTAGATTTGTTCTTTTTCTGCTGATAAAATTTATGACTGATGGCAATAATTGACTGATTGTTTTTTCTTTTTAAAGCTTGCCATTGTCCTTTTTCCTATATTGTTAAAATGCAGTTGAATTTTTATAATTTGGCTGCAAAAATTCTAAAAGGAAATGAGGAACCTCACGCAAAGCCTCAATCACATGACCAGGGCCACCCCAGGCACCACGAGCTCCTTTAAGATCAGAGATTATTGATCTTTCAAAGGGTGGGTGGCCTCTTTCCCTCTATATATACACACCAGACTGTCAGCCTACTGTTCAGTGGCTCACCACTCTTGATCCGCCAACTTAAGCAGAGCTCTAGGAATGCAGCATTTTTTAAGCCTCCCATTCCTTCAGATGCATTTTAGGAACCTTCTGTGATTTCAGTGACTCTTGACCTTTTTGCCACAGGCTGAAAATGGCCCCTGCTAGGACTATTTTATCCCTCTGTGCCAAGTAGATTTTGCCTGACCGCAGGGCCTGTCACCAGGTCCTCATGCTGGTTCTCCCCTGGGGTGAAACAAGCCTAAGGCTCCATCCCAGTACATAAAAACTGTTTCCTGCTGACTCTTTTTCTTTGCTGTACAGATTTACCAATTAAGATCAAGGTTACACGTTCTGAATTCTGGTTTAGACTCCGTGTGGGACTGATAACTTTGTAGGGTCTTGTAAATGACATTGACAAATTCAGTTTCTAGGAAAACAATTTGTTCTATTCGGATTTACTCCACTAATCGTTTGTTGTCGTACCAGCCTAAAGTGTGTTGCAGATAGGCACTTGTAATTATAGGGATACTCCACCCCAAAATATTTACTCGCTCTCACTCTCTCCCAGATGTGCCGTCCCAGTTACTTTCTTCTGTGGAACACAGAGATTTTTACAAAAGTAATGAAATAAAAAGGTAATTAAAAAGTCCTTGAAAATTGACTCTTCAAAAAATATGACAGTAATCCATACAAGCCCAGGTGATGAATAAATGTCCGTTGAAGCAATGTCTAATATTCATGTGAGAAAAATACTTATATTTAATTTTTTTTTTACTATATTAACCATTGCTTCTGAACAAGTCTCATACATGAGTTTGCATGACATCAACGTCAGTACATTGTGATGCATCAATTTTTTAGGGACCCACCTCACAGAGTTGGAGAATTGGAGTATCCTTGTTTGTGTTCATCTGAAGAAAGTAAGTCATATACATCTGGGACAGCATAAGATTGAGTAAATAATGAGAGAATTTAAATTTTTGGGTGTTCAAGGTGCACATAATCAATCAGTAAAGTTTAAAGTAAGCATGAAATTAAAATCATCCATCCTCATTTTCTAAATGCGTGTCATTGATATTATTGTGAGTGATTCATGTGCTTTTTTTTTTTTAAATCTAATTTAATGAATTTCTACCTATAAATACATCTTTGGTGATGTATGCTAGACTTCTCTGATTATTTAGTCAGTTTAAATCCTGTCCTTTTCTTTCAATCAAGTACAAGCCAACATTGAGATCTGCCTCAATCCAATCTTTTTTTATCAATCAATCTGTTTTTTTATTTATTTTTTTGAAAATGTTTCACTTGAGTGTGCATGACAATACGGCAGTAAATATCTGTCTCTGCTTCAGTTACATCACGATTTATTTTAAACCATGTGGTTGATTGACAGGTGAGTGAGCAGACCTTTTTTGTGTGGGATAAAGTGACTAAATGAGATGTAGTCACTTGTTTCATTTTCTGATATCAGAATATGATTTTTGTGATCAGATCCCAAAACATTTTGATTGGTGTTGAGGTCTGTGCAAAGGTAAAGTGAACATTTGAGAGGTTGTTTTACTTTCTTGATTGTATTTAATCAAGAAAGTGATTTAATCAAGAAAGTGGTTCTTGATTGTGATCAAGATGGCGCCGCGTATGGCTGCTGTGGTGTGGAACGCTCCCGTACTTTTGTTTGTTTGTTCTGTGTTTAGTCATTCTCTTTCTGTCAGTTTTACCAGAGACGAACTACTGGACATAAGGCAACACACACCGGACAATTTTTTTCCGGTTTTTGATTATTCAGACGCTTTGTAGGATGTTTTGGTCGGAGGGGCAGCAGTCCTAGCCAAACGCGCGCTCAGACGGAAAAGAGGGAAGCGCGCCGGCGCGCTGGTTAAACTCCGCGAACGCGGCTTCCGAACTGCGCTCCCAAGCATTCATCTAGCGAATCTCCGATCCCTTCCTAACAAAATGGATGAACTACTTCTCCTCACCCACACAAATAAGGACTTTTCAAACTCTGCTGCATTGTGCTTCACTGAAACCTGGCTGAGTGAAAACATCCCGGATAACATGCTTCATTTGCCGGGATATCAGCTGTTCAGATCAGACCGCATCACGGAGCTAACGGGGAAAACGAGAGGTGGTGGACTATGTTTCTACATAAATGAAGGTTGGTGTTCAGATGTAACAACTCTGAAGAAGATGTGTTCTCCTAATTTGGAGGCCTTCTTCATAAACTGTAAGCCATTCTATTCACCCCGAGAGTTTTCCTCCTTCATTCTCGTGAATGTGTACGTGCCTCCGGACGAGTGCGTGAGCGCCGCGATGCAACAGCTGGCCGAACAAATATCTGAAACAGAGCAAAGGTACCCAGACTATTTTTTTAATCATTCTTGGAGATTTTAATATAGCAAATCTCCCCCTCGAACTGCCAAAATACAGACAGCACGTTACATGTCCCACCAGAGACAGTAATATATTGGATCATTGTTACACAATAATTAAAGATGCATATCACTCTGTCCCACGGGCAGCTCTGGGGCTCTCTGATCACTGTTTGGTTCATCTCATACCGACCTATAGGCAAAAACTCAAATCTTCTAAGCCTGTATTAACCTGTTAACCTTCACTGCCATTTGTGGCCTCGCAGGTGAAAATAACCTACCTAAATTAAAATGGTAACAGTTTGTGACAAAGTGTGCTTACACAAACAAATTAGGTATCTTTGGAAAGAAGAGACTCTGGGCTTTACTATCTATCATCCAGAGTTGATAATTCTCAAAAAGATAAAAAGTTATAGGCACTGACGTGCCTTGAAAAATATTTTTCCACACTGAATGTTTTTTTTATTTCATCTACAAATACATGAAATAAGTCCTGGAGCAATCCAGAAAAGTAATGGATCGAAAGCCACTGGTCTCATGAGTTCATATTTCAAATTTGAAGAAGATACCATGAAAAATGAGATTCCTGCAATATTTTCTGAAACTATTTATAGTCCCCCCCTCCCCCCTGTTTGAGGAAAAATAACCACCAAATGGATTGCAGAATTATACAAGCTATTTTAGTCATTATACATGTTCCTGCATAGTTTTTCAATTATAAAATAATAGACAGATTTATTTGAGCACTAAAAAATACAAAAATAATTATTTGAGTAATAAAAAGGAAAAAAAATAGAAAAAAAATGCTTTGTATATAGTATGTATACTGAAGTATTCTTTGTTATTCATTATTACAATGATAAATATCACTGCCAGACGTGAAGTGATATTGCCAGACATGGTCATAGAGTCAGTAAACACACGCTGATGTGCTTCCATTCAGATTATAATCAAACAGATGGGCCATATAATCAATAATAGCTGATCAATGAATCACAATGATAGCCGTCATAGAGTCGCTAATAAACACGCTGATGTGCGTCCATACATATTATAATCATGCAGACACGGCCACATTCCCCACACAATACACACACACACATATAAAAAATGTAGAAGAAAAAAAAAAACAGTTTTTTATGGATAAAGCAGATCGCTAAGTTACGCCCCGCTCAGATGACAGAAGCGTCATAGCCCGCGTCAGAGCTCGCAGGAGGGAGCGCCAAATTCAAATAATCTATATTCCGCTTTTCTGAGACTTTTTTTTCCGTAGACGGTCTCATTATTTTTGTAAAACCGTATGCTGTAACATCGTTTTGTTTTTTTACCACCAAGACGCTGTTTTTGAGCGTAATTTATTCCATAACGGACGCGAACAATAACTCTCTGAAGAAATGAAACGTAAACAAAGGAATATTCATCCTTATTACAACGTTATTGTTTCGCTGGACTAAAAGTGCTCGCTGGTATGTTGTTCTGTGGACCCTTACCTCTCTAACTAAACTGGGATTTCAGCAGTGGACGCGTTTGTGGCTCGTTATTACAATGATAAAGGTACGTACTGCTTTTTTATTCTGCGTGTTTGGATGTGTACTGCTTACACAAATGTAGCAAATTTGTGCCACTCATTCCTTATAAGCTTTCCATCGAAAAACAGCGATCTGTCGTCGATGCTTGAGGCTTAGACCCTCAGAATGATATATAGTTTGACAAGATTAACTTTGTCCCGTTTCATTTATTCTATTAGAAAACAATGACACATGCAAACAAAGATCGTTCAGTGCGAGGTCGCTCTGGTGAACGTTAACAGGTTAAGAACTGTTAAGAGATGGACTAATGAAGCAGAGGAAGATTTAAAAGCTTGTTTTGACCTCACTGATTGGAGTGTTTTTGAAGCCGCTGCCACCGATCTGGATGAGCTCACAGAGACTAACATCATATATCAGTTTCTGTGAGGATATATGCATCCCCACCAGGACATTCTTATCATTCAATAATGATAAAATCTTTTTTAACAAAGGAGATCAGAGTGGCTAAAAAGAACTACTCTGAGAAGTTGAAAAAAGAACTTTCAGCCAACGATCCGGCGTCGGTATGGACTGGTCTGAGGAACATCACCATGTACAAGACACCACCCCCACAGTCTGTGGAGAATCAACAACTGGCTGACGATCTCAATGTGTTTTACTGCAGATTTGAAAAGGCCAGACTGACACCCAGCCCCCACTCTGATCTGCACTTCACACATTCACCTTCCCCCCTGCAACCCCCCTTACTCCCTCCCCCACCATTCTACCTGCGTTTAAAGTCTGTGTAGAGGATGTGAACCGGGTCTTCAGAAAACAGAAATCTAGGAAAGCTTCAGGACCAGACGGTATTTCACCTGCCTGTCTAAAAGTCTGTGCTGACCAATTGGCCCCCATCTTTACACAAATCTTCAACAGATCTCTGGAGCTGTGTGAAGTTCCCTGCTGCTTCAAACGCTCCACCATCATTCCCGTCCCCAAAAAGCCCAAAATCACTGGACTTAATGACTACAGACCTGTCGCACTCACGTCTGTGGTCACGAAGTCACTTGAGAGACTGGTCCTGGCCTACCTGAAGGACATCACTAGACCCTTGCTGGATCCTCTTCAGTTTGCCTATAGAGCAAACAGGTCTGTGGATGACGCTGTCAATATGGGACTGCATTACATCCTGCAACACCTCGACAAACCTGGGAATTATGCAAGGATCTTATTTGTGGACTTCAGCTCGGCCTTCAATACCATCATACCTGACCTTCTGACCAAGGCAGCGTCGCAAGCGGTGTGAGAGAGGACGGAAGCGCGGTAAGCGCGGAGGTATACGAGCTAGGCTAAGAGCTAACCCCTCAAGACGGGCTCTTCCAACACTCATGCTCTCAAACGTTTGCTCTCTGGAAAACAAACTGGACTTAATTCAACTCTGTCGATCTACACAGCATGAGGCAAGGGACTGTTGCGTGTTTGTTTTCACCGAAACATGGCTAAACGACAACATCCCGGACTCCGCCATTCAATTGCACGGGCTAACCAACTTCCGAGCGGACAGAGATTCATCACTGTCTGGTAAGACACGCGGAGGTGGCTTGTGTGTGAATATCAACAAAGACTGGTGTAACAATGCTGCGGTATTATCAAAACGCTGTTCATCGCTGGTGGAGTTTATGGTTGTGAAGTGTCGACCGTTCTATCTGCCGCGGGAGTTCACGGCCATTGTTATCGTTGCGGTTTACATCCCCCCCGTGTGCAAACGCTAAGGACGCGCTTCGTGAACTGTATAGCGCCATCAGTGAACAACAAACAAAAAACCCCGACGGCTTTTTCATCATAGCCTGTGACTTCAACCACGCAAACTTAAAGACAGTTTTGCCAAAGTTCTACCAACATGTGAACTTTGCAACAAGGGGAAACAACACACTGGACTTTGTTTACACAACAGTTAAGAATGCTTACAAGGCTGAACCCCGCCCCCACCTCGGGTACTCAGACCACATCGCTAATCCCAGCATATAGACCACTTCTCAAACTCACCAAACCGGTTGAAAAGCAGATCACAGTATGGCCAGACAATGCCACCTCAGCACTGAAGGACTGCTTCCAGGACACAGACTGGAACATGTTTAAAGAGGCAGCCACCTACAACAACCACACAGACCTGAATGAGTACACTGAAACTGTGACTGCTTACATCAAAAAGTGCACTGACCATCACCACACGTGCAAACCAGAAGCCATGGATGACAGCAGAGGTTCGTGGGCTGCTAAAGACCAGAGATGAAGCATTCAGATCAGGAGATAAAGCAGCCCTCAAAACAGCAAGAGCCAATCTGTCCTGTGGCATCAAAAAAGCAAAACGGTCATATGCCCAAAAAATCAACAACCACTTCACAGACAGCAGAGACACATGGAGCCTGTGGCAAGCCATTCAGACCATCACTGACTACAAGCCCCCGCCACAGGCCTGTGATGAGGACACATCCCTCCCCGATGCACTCAACCACTTTTATTCATGGTTTGAAATGCAGAATGACACACCTGCACAAAAACTGCCTACACCTCCCAACGACCGGGCGCTCTGTCTGTCTCCAGCCGACGTAAGGAAGATCCTATCTAGGATTAACCCACGCAAGGCTGCGGGTCCTGACAACATACCTGGCCGTGTTCTGAGAGACTGTGCTGCACAGCTGACAGATGTCCTAACAGACATCTTCAACACCTCGCTGAGCCAGGCAGTCGTCCCCACATGTCTCAAATCCACAACAATCATACCGGTACCAAAAAAATCACCTGTGTCCTGTCTCAATGACTACCGTCCCATAGCACTGACTCCAATCATGATGAAGTGCTTTGAGAGGCTAGTCATGCATAACATCAAAACCAGCCTCCCCAACACACTCGACCCGCTCCAGTTTGCATACCGTCCAAACCGCTCTACGGACGATGCAATTTGCTCCACCCTCCACCTGGCTCTTACCCACCTAGAAAATAAAGACTCCTATGTTAGAATGCTGTTCATTGACTTCAGCTCGGCATTCAACACAATAATCCCACAACAGCTCATAAATAAGCTAAACCTGCTGGGCCTTAACAATTCCCTTTGTAACTGGATCCTGGACTTTCTAACTGGAAGACCTCAGTCAGTCCGTGTCGGCAACAACACCTCGAGCACTACAACACTGAGCACAGGTGCCCCACAAGGCTGTGTGCTTAGCCCGCTGCTCTTCACACTGCTGACCCACGACTGCACTGCCAAGTTCAGCTCCAACCACATCATCAAATTTGCTGATGACACAACAGTGGTAGGTCTCATCAGCAACAATGATGAAACGCACTACAGAGAGGAAGTGGCACAGCTGGCTGAATGGTGTGGCACAAACAATCTGTCCCTCAATGTGGAGAAGACAAAGGAGGTTGTGATGGACTTCAGAAGAAACTCCGTTGACCACCCCCCCACTGACCATCGACGGCTCCACTGTGGAGAGAGTCAGCAGCACTAAATTCCTGGGGGTGCACATCACAGAGGATCTCACCTGGACCACCAACACCATGTCACAATCCAAAAAGGCACAACAGCGCCTACACTTTCACTTACATGCTCCAGCAAAACCAACAGCATCGTGAAGGACTCCACCCATCCCTCCCACAGTCTCTTCCAGCTCCTACCATCAGGAAGACGGTACCGGAGCATCAGAGCCCGCTCCGCCAGACTGCTCAACAGCTTTTTCCCCCAGGCTGTGAGAGCCCTGAACTCAAACCACCCCGCCCCCCTCTGAAACCCCATGCAAACCCCTACCTCCTGAAACATGGACCACCCCCCACCCCAAACCTTACCACACCAAAGAAAAACTGTATGGAACTTTAATTTTTTTAATTTATTTTATTTTTATTTTTTGTGCAATTCAAAGTGTGCTACACACAGTTGAGTGGGCCTGTACAAACCACCTGTAGTAACACACTCTCCTCTATCTGCACTATGGACACTTACACTATGGACACTTTACACTATGTGCACTATGGACACTTTACACTATGGACACTTACACTTTACACTATGTGCACTATGGACACTTACACACACTGCTGCATGTGCACAATCTCACAAAAGACTCAGCAATATATGTATGTTTACATGCTCATGCACTACAAATCATCCTGCACTGTTCCCCAACCAGCTGCTGACTCAAATGTCTCTCTTTGCACATGTACAGTATTTGTGAAGCATTCGTATAGTTTGTATTTTTTATCTTCTATTTTTTAGTTTGTATAGGGTAATATTTATGTGAAGCATTCGTATAGTTGTATTTTTTTTTATCCTTTATTCTTTTAGTTTGTATAGGGTAAATACTTATATATAGTATACTTATAGTTAAATCTGTCAGTAGGTTAGTTGTGTATAGGTTTATAGTGTTTTTTACTTCATTGTTGTATGTCTGTATTTATGTAGCACCGTGGTCCTGCGAGACACGACATTTCGTTCCACTGTATGTCCCCACATGTAGCGGAATGACAAAGCTCAACTTGACTTGACTTGACTTCTCTTAGACAAACTGAGACAGCTCTCTGTGCCCTCCTCCATCTGTCAGTGGATCACCAGCTTCCTGACAGACAGACAGCAGCTAGTGAGGCTGGGCAAACTCACATCCAGGACTCTCACCATCAGCACTGGCGCCCCTCAGGGTTGCGTTCTCTCCCCACTGCTCTTCTCCCTCTACACGAATGACTGCACATCAAAGGACCCCTCTGTCAAGCTCCTGAAGTTTGCGGACGACACTACAGTCATAGGCCTCATCAAGGACGGTGACGAGTCTGCTTACAGACAGGAAGTTGAGCAGCTGGCTGTCTGGTGCAGTCTTAACAACCTGGAGCTGAACATGCTCAAAACTGTGGAGATGATAGTGGACTTCAGGAGAAACCCCCCTGCTCTCCCCCCACTCACCATCATGAACAGCACTGTGACTTCAGTGGAGTCATTCAGATTCCTGGGAACCACCATCTCCCAGGACCTGAAGTGGGACAATCACATTGACTCTATTGCAAAAAAGGCCCAGCAGAGGCTGTATTTCCTCCGCCAGCTAAGGAAGTTCAACCTGCCTCAGGAGCTGCTGAAACAGTTCTACTCTGCAATCATCGAGTCTATCCTATGTTCTTCTATAACTGCTTGGTTTGGTTCAGCTACCAAAACAGACATCAGAAGACTACAACGGACAGTTAGGACTGCTGAGAGAATTATCGGTGCCCCTCTGCCCAGCCTCCAAGATCTTTACACCTCCAGAGTGAGGAAAAGGGCTAAGAAAGTCACTCTGGACCCCTCACACCCAGCTCATTCTCTCTTTGTACTGTTGCCCTCTGGCCGGCGCTACAGATCACTGAGCACCAGAACAGCCAGACACAAGAACAGTTTTTTCCCCCAGGCCGTATCCCACCTGAACAACACATAACACACCCCGGTACTGTACATCTGTAAATACTCATCAAACCTTCATCTGTACATAGGACACATGCACATTCACAGTTCTGTCTATGGTCATGTCTCTTTTCTGTATATTTTTATTTTTATTACTATTGTTATTGTTATTCTTAATTATTGTATATTCTCTTCATTAGTGTTCTTATCACCTTAATTATGTTGTCTGCACTATGTTTGTACTTTCTGTACTGGAAGCTCATAACACCAAGACAAATTCCTTGGGTGTGCAAACACACTTGGCAATAAAGCTCTTTCTGATTCTGATTCTGTTTGCTCGTTATGTCCACCACATGCATGAATGAGGTCAGAATGCATCCTGCAATCCCAAAACTCCCATCATGTCCATTCACAACAGCACCCAGAACGCTGTGTGCTTCTCTTTGCTCTTTTCCTCAACACACAGCTGTGTGAGCTGGTGGGACGGGGCTGGGCGCAGGAGGGGAGCTGCAGCAGATATACTTGGCAGCTCAAAGAAAGCTCAAGTGGAGCCTGGTCTTGAACACATGTCTAGGTTTCACACAGTGTACTGCAAATTCAGCAGCGGGGAGTTTCCATACGATGAAGTTGCTCCCACATTCTGACAGATGTTGCAGAATCACATCTAGTGTATGACTACTTTTGTGTCAGCATTTTGATTATCTCTTCTCTGTACCCGCAGCGTTTCATTCAGTATCTGGCCTCAAGAAACACGCTCTTCAATCTGAACAATTTCCTTGATAAAGGTGCATTGCAAGGTATGTCAGAAACATGAACACCTTTCCTGTCTCTAAAGCATTGTGCGCACTGATGATAAAGCCCTCGATCTTTCCCTCAGGCTATGACATGTCCACGTTCATCAGGCGGTACAGCAGATATCTCAATGAGAAAGCCCTTTCCTATAGGCTGGTGGCTGTGGACTTCACCAAGATGAAGAGAGGGTGGGTAAACCTCAGTTCTGCCACTGTAATATTGTCTGCCTAGAGTCAAGATTGTGTTCAAACACAATCAGCAGGACACAATCTAATCAGGCTAGCTCATTACTCTAAGTTGTTTTAAAAGCTGATTAAGTAGCTGATTTTTTTAAACGCTAATTAAGATTGGTTTGTTTATGTGTAAGACTGATTGTTTGTTTATGTGTTTGTGGTGCAGTATTGATGGAGTCATGCGCACCATGAACACAGAGAAGCTGATCAAAACGTTGCCTATCATTCAAAACCAGCTGGACGCGCTGCTGGATTTCCAGGTTTGTGATGGAGAACATGCATGTATGCTTTAAAACTTCCCATTGATTCACATAAAATCAAGATTTATTTATTTTTATATAATTGGTTTTGTCTTCTGTTTTTTTTCCTTTTTTCCTGGCGCTTACATCTTACATGCTTCAACCTCCTTTAAAAAAAAAATCATATTCTATAAGTTTGTGGTCAGTGAGATTTAATGTCTTTGAAAGAACTCTTCATTGCATTTAGTTGATCAAAAATGCAGTAAAAACTCTAATCTTGTGAAATATTAACATTTTAAAATGGCTGTTTTTTATAAAAATATATTTTAATATTTTATTTATTTATATGCATTTTTAGCAGTAAATGACTTCAGTCTTTAGCATCGTCAGAAGACATTTTAACATTGGGATGTGGTGCTCAAGTAAAATTTGTTGAAAACAGTTGTGATGCTTAATATTTTTGTGGGAACCATGATAATGTTTTGAAGAATAGAAAGTTCAAATGAACAGCATTTTTATGAAATCTAAATCTTTTGTCACATTATAAATAACTTTACTGTGAAATCAATTTAATGCATCCTTGCTAAATAAAAGTTTTATAAAAGACCCCAGGCTTTTAAATGGAAGTCTGTAAAAAATTTCAACCTGGTTGATGAAATGCAAGAACATTTTCAGTTTTAAAAGTCCCTTAGTCCTAGTAATTTTCCACTCAGCTTGGATATATTTGTCTGTTTAAAGTTCAGATTATTTGATTGTGCCAGTGATTGAAGTGATAATCAGTTCCCTTAAAATCAAGTGACCCTGAAGCCCCAGGTTGGAAAACCCTATTTTAACAGAACAACATTGATGTTAATTCAGTCCGAGCTATTTGGTAAAATGTATACTCTCTCCTGTGGATGTGTGGGTGTGTGTCTGTAGGCTAACCCTAATGAGCTGACTAACGGAGTGATCAACACTGCCTTCATGCTGCTCTTCAAAGACTCCATCCGCCTGTTTGCTGCCTATAATGAGGGCGTTATCAACCTGCTGGGTAAGAGTAATCCACTCCCTTTCACTCTGGAGAGCGTCTCACACTCTGCTTTAGGGGTTACTTCTTACTGCTTTCTGAGCAAAGAACAGTGCAGTTGAACCAAAAGAGCTTCTGTCTTCCTGTACGCTATACATATTAATTACTAGTCTGAGATATTTACATCCGAAATGAACTGCATCTGTGTACCACAAATAAATGTTAATCAATCGTGTTGTTGGTAGAAAAAGTTGTGTATATTTTGAAAATTGGTCGAACCATATTATCTATAACTGCTGTCGAATAGGTCTCTCTAGACTAAGCCATACGTTTTTGAAGCTTATTTTGATGCTTTTAACTTTAGCTTGTATTTAACTTTTTGGTTGATTCTTATGAAAAGATTTAAATGAAATGAGGCCAGATTTGCTTTTAGATTTATGAAAAGTATAAGCAAGCAAACAAAAAATATAAGCAAGCAGACAAATATTACCTAAACACATATTTAGAACAACACTCTGTGCGATACTTGTGCTTTTTTTGTTTCTTACCTTTGACCTGACATTGCACTTTGCATCTAGTGTGTGACCCCCTTAATAGTGTAGCAGAAACGAGGCTTTAATTCCTCTTCAGCTATTGCTGCTTTGTACTCTGAGCTCTTATCATTCAGTCGTTAAGTCATGCATTTTTCCATGATTTTTATTTTTTTTGTTGTAACACATGCCCATTTAGGTTGATGGTCTGAAAATGCGTTAGAGTGCTATCTCTCCTTGTGCGAACCATTACAGCAAATGCCCCAGAGTGTTTTGACAGTCCTCTGATGGGTAATTGCAGTCTTTATCTGTTTGAGTTGCTCTGCTAATCGTTCTGCTCTCCCTCTGTCTCTCTCTTTTTTTTGTCCTCCTGTTTCAGAGAAATACTTTGATATGAAAAAAAACCAGTGTAAAGATGCCCTGGACATCTATAAGAAATTTCTGTACAGGATGACCAAGCTGTCAGAGTTTCTTAAAGTGGCTGAGGTACCAGCACAATGCTTGCACGCACGCGCGTGCACACACACACACACACACACACACACACACACACACACACACACACACACACACACAGTGTTTAGATACGACAGATCTGAGATTAGACAAACCAGGATCCCTCCGCTCCAACAATTTCTCTCTCTGTCTGTCTCTCTCTCTCTCTCTCTCTCTTATCTGTCCATCCTACAATGCTCTGGCATTCATAGTCACTAGACTGATGCGTGCACGGATGCCATATATTTAGTGTTCTGGCACTGCAATGCATTGCACAGTCCTCATGGAATGTGTCCATAAACATATATATGTTGCCTATCCTGCCAAGAGTCATTCAGATGTCACTAAGTTTCATCCTTTGTTTGAGTAGAGGTTAAACTGACCGCTGTATTGGTTTCTCTCTAACATCTCCTAAAACATTGCCGTTGGTAAAAAGAGATTGAAGTCAGCATAATATCAGTCTGTTGATTGAGGGTCTCATTGGGTGCATTTGTACACCAAGTTTACAAAAGTTTATTAAATAACTTATTACCTGACATACACTAGCATTCAGAAGTTTGGGGTTAGTAAGATTAATTTTTATTTTTTTGAAAGAATTAATACTTTTATTCAGCAAAGGTGCATTAAATTGATCAAAAGTGACAGTAAATAGATATATTGTAACAGTACCAAAAATTTGTATTTGCTAATTATTGCTATAAAAATCTATTTGGTCAAATAAATGCTGTTCTTTTGAACTTTCTATATATAAATGTAAAAACAATTCACCAAAAAATTCAGCTGCGCAACTGCTTTCAACATGGATAAAACAATTGATTCAAATAATATCAAATCAGCATATTAGAATGATTTCTGAAGGATCATGTGACTCTGAAGACTGGAGTAATGATGCTGAAAATTCAGCTTTGCCATGACAGAAATAAATTACATTTGAAAAATATATTAAAATAGAAAAGTTATAATAATTTGTAATTTGTAATTTTTCATATTTTAGAAACAATAAAAAAACTTACTGACCCCATATTTTTGAACGATACTGTACATATGAAAATTAACCCCCAGCAATCTCCACAATGATTAAAAAAAAAATCTTTATCATGTAATCATGAATGACTGGATAAACTCTGGAAAATCCATGTAAAGTGATTGCTCCAGAGTGTGGGAAGCCTGCAGAGAGAGTATTCTCCACTAAGACTGCTTTATACAGTGTGGAATGAGCTGTTTCTCTCCTCTCTTCTTCTCTCTACTGTGGCCGTTGACGGCTGCCGTTCCTACTGTGGATTCACACGGCATGAGACCTTTAAAGTCTCGCTCTCCTTCTGGCCCAAATGTAGATCTGTTTGGTGCTAATAGGACTCTCACTCCGTCCTCTCTCTCTGACACTGATGAATTCCTGTACCACCGACTTCTTTCTCTCACTTCCCCTCTCAGCCCATCCAGCCAGACGTTAGACTGTCTGGTTTTATTTCCAGACTGGCTCTTCTTCTCAGGGATTTGATTTGACAATTAGTCTCTGAGAACAAGGTCCATCACCATGTCAGATTCTTGTCTAATTTTCTTTTTCTACCCCCACTGGTTCTCATTTAAAAATCATCATTTGTAAAAGTTGTTTTTGAATGTTAACCACTCCACACCTCACAGTCAACCATGTGAGACATTATCAATGTGTGCGTTCATTCCCATTGGTCCTCCGTGGCTCTCAGCATGCCACACCTATGTTATTTTAATTTCTTGCATTTTTAGTCACTGCATGAGGTAATGAAACTTTATTTTTGTTCTTTTCCTGATTCCTCCCGCTCCTTTCGTCTGTTTGTTTGTTTACTGTTTTTTTTGTTTTGTTTTGTTTGACACAGCAAGTTGGGATTGATCAGGGTGACATCCCAGATCTCACTCAGGTCAGTGTACATTTCATCTCCACTTTCTGTTTCTCCTCTACTTCCTGACTACGCTGCTGCTGTCGTCCATCGTACCACCGCTCTCCCTTCCTCCTTTTCTCTCTGTGTTCCACCTGTCCTCGTCCTTTCTCTTGTTGTCTTATGTGATGTTTCTGTACCCATGTTCACTGTTTTTTGGACGTTCTGTCTCCTGTCCTCTCTCCTTTTTGGTTTAAAAGTCATACTTAAAAGTAATAGCTTCAAGACTTGTGGCTTGACAGACGTTACCAAACTCTCTGTTTAGTTCCTTCTCAAATGTGTGTTTAGTGATGATCACACAGTTTCAGTATGACTTTGTGGAGTTGCACTAGGCACAGTTCAAATTTGATGTCTTTGTTTGAGTGTTGACATTACAGAATGAGGTTACCACACTATTGAATGAGAGGTTTATTCTCCTGCGGTAACACATTGTTTATTGTTCCTTTCAGACGACTAGAGGATCTTACCTTGTAGGTGGTGGGTTATATGCACTGCTTGTATTTGACATAACTGTGTTACTACTAGTGCTGGGTGATATATCAAATATTTACAACATTCAATTATTATTATTTTTTAATTGAAAATTAGCCAGCATCGTTAATACTGCAGTCAGTTTTATTTGGCCATCCAGTTTATTAGAAACCTGTGCCAGTAGGCCAGTTTTGCACTCACTATATTGTAAGTGAAATATTTTAAAATTGTGAAGAGAAAAAAAATTTAACCAAGGGCATATTATAATTAAATATTGTCTCATTAAACACACAAATATAAAACTGTTTAATGTTTCAGTGAAAAATATGTGGGTAAATATTATAATTTAATAATATATATTGTTCTATTGTTCCATGTAGTAGTACTGGAATGAACAAAATTATTTTTTTATTTCTGAATAATATAAAAATAATAGTAGTCACAGTACTCAACATTTGAAGTGGATCAAAGTTCATCAAATTTGTCCTAAGACAAGAAGGCATTTTGGTTTTATGTTTTGGTATAACTTTAATGAAAGGTTTTGATCCACTTCAAATGTTGACTAGTGTATAATTATATAACATGTCATAATTATGTAAATATCAATCTGTTCGTTTAATAAAAACATTCTTAAACATTCTTTTTTATTTTTAACATTTTACTGTAATTTGAGTCCAAATCTTGGTTTAGTCAAAGTGATTATTCCTTAAATTAAAAGCCATTTTAGAGCAAATACTACTGTATACGTTGAGATAAATGTAGGTAATTTATTTATAATTGTTTTGCTATCTCCCAGCCCTAGTTTCTTTCTGACTGCATTAGCGGATTCATCCCTTTAAAACCAGGCTAACTGATTGAATGTGTCCAAAACTACCATTCTTTTCTCCGTCACTTTGCAGGCATGGCTGTACATCGCTATTTCTGCTGATCTGAGACAAGATGTGCAGTTGTCTCTTTATAGTTTGATCAAATCGTTAGCTCAGATCAGCATAAAAGCAAATCTCCGGCTAGGTTGCATGACGGCTTCATGTTTGCAAACCCCCTGACCATCAAAGTTGGAGAAGGTGAAGCTCTTGTGAGAGCTGTATGATTTACCCAATGCCTTGTTTCTCCTTTACATGAGAAAACTGCCCTACGTTTGTAGGATTGTGAAGTATTCATGTAACCACACTTTGTCCTTTGCGTAGCAGCACACACATCTATAATGTAGTAATTTAATCAAAAGCCTGTTCGTGCCGTGTCTTCTCCGAGGAAATCAAATCAGACAGGAAGGAAGCAAATTAAAAGCTGTTACACTTTCATCTTTCTTTTTTATCTCACTTCTGTGGAAGTAATACGTTTTCCTGCTTAGCCGAAATGTTGGTTTTTCGTTCTATTTGAATTGTAGACTGCTGCAAATGTGTGCTTTCTCTCTTTTGGCTTCTGTTTTCTGTGGAATGGATTAGACCCAATATGCCCTCTCAGCGATGTGGAGAAAAAGCCAACTTAGATCAGATCCAGACATGTTGGCCAGTGCTGCCAGCCAGACTCAGTCGAAGAGCTTACCTTACTCTTAGTCCTTAAGAGTTTATACACGTGGTGTCTGTTCTGGAAACTTGGCACAAGGCACCTGCTTTTTTCACCAACCATGAGCTCTGAGCTTGTGCTAACATTTGCTCTCATTTGAATGAAGCAGTACGGGGTGTGTGTGCCCTTAGGTGCTAACATACACATCCTGTGTTTGCTGTTCTGGGACCTGTTATGCTTCCTATTGTAGTTAAGATGATTCTTTTCAAAAGAAACAAATCCTAGATCGGAATAAATGCCTCAGAGGAAGGTTTTAGCTAGATTTGCAACTCAACACAAGAAATTCTGAATCAGAATGAGCTTTATTGGCCAAGAATGTTTACACATACGAGGAATTTGTTATAGTGACAGAAGCTCTTTAGTGCAACAGAAAGACAGCGACAGGACACAGATAATAAAAGAATAATATACAAATAGGCAATGTTCAAAATGGCAAAAACACAATATATAATGTAGACAATTATTTTTACAGGTCTGATATGTGCAAATTTGAAATGAAAAAATAAGTATGTGTGGTGAATAAATAATGTATAATAGAGTTGTGTGTTCCACGTTTAGTCTCAAGTGTTCATGAGATGGATTGCCTGAGGGAAGAAACTGTTCCTGTGTCTGGTCCTTCTGGTGCTCAGAGCTCTGTAGTGTCATCCAGACGGTAACAGTTCAAAGAGGGAGTGTGCTGGATGTGAGGGGTCCAGAGTGATTTTACCAGCTCTTTTGCTCACTCTGGATGAGTACAGTTCTTGGGAGAGTGGGGAGGGTTGTACCAATGATGCGCTCAGCAGACCGGACTACTCTCCGTAGTCTTCTGTGGGTCAGATTTGGTAATTAAGCTGAACCAGACAGTTATTGAAGTGCAGAGGACGGATTCAATGATGGCAGAGTAGAACTGTTTCGGCAAGTCCTGTGGCAGGTTGAACTTCCTCAGCTGGCGAAGGAAGTACAACCTCTGCTGGGCCTTTTTCACAATGGACTCGATGTGAATGTCCCACTTCAGGTCCTGAGAGATGGTGGTTCCCAGGAATCTGAATGACTCCACTGCAGCCACAGTGCTGTTCATGATGGTGAGTGGGGGGAGAGCAGGGGGGTTTCTCCTGAAGTCCACAATCATCTCCACAGTTTTGAGCGTGTTAAGCTCCAGGTTGTTAAGACTGTACCAGACAGCCAGCTCCTTAACTTCCTGTCTATAAGCAGACTCGTCACCATCCTGGATGAGGCCGATCAGTGTGGCGTCGTCTGCAAACTTCAGGAGCTTGACAGAGGGGTCTTTAGATGTGCAGTCGTTGGTGTAGAGAGAGAAGAGCAGTGGGGAGAGAACGCAGCCCTGAGGAGCTCCAGTGCTGATGGTGCGGTTGCTGGATGAGAATTTTCCCAGCCTTACTAGCTGCTGCCTGTCTGTCAGGAAGCTGCTGATCCACTGGCAGACGGAGGTGGGGACGGAGAGCTGTCAGTTTATTCTGAAGGGTTTCTGTGATGATGGTGTTAAAAGCGGAGCTGAAGTCCACAAACAGGATCCTCACATAAGTCCCTGGTCTGTCTAGGTGTTGCAGTGTGTAATGCAGTCCCATGTTGACTGCATCATCCACAGACCTGTTTGCTCTGTAGGCAAACTGCAGGGGGTCCAGTAAGGGTCCAGTGGAGGCCTTCAGATAAGCCAAAACCAGTCTTTCAAATGATTTCATGGCCACAGACGTTAGAGCCACAGGTCTGTAGTCATTAAGTCCAGATTCCGCGTCGCAATCTGCCCTGATCAGTTGGAAGTTAGCCAGATGTAGCACGCTGTCTGGAATGGTGTCGTTCAGTCAGGTTTCCGTGAAACACAGAGCAGCAGAGTTTAAAAAAATCCCTCTTTGTCCGGGAGAGCAGGAGTTCGTCCATTTTGTTGGGTTGTGAGCAATGATTCGCTAGATGGATGCTAGGCAACGCCGTTCTAAATCCTCTCTGACGAAGCTTCACAAGTGCTCCAGCTCGCTTCCCCTGTCTGCGCGTCCTGAAGCGTTTGACCAGAGCTACGGCTCCACCAACTACAATGTCCAGCAAAACGTCAGAATAATCAAAATCCGGTAAAAGATTTTGTGGTGTGTTCTGCAATTCTCGAAGAAACCCCCAATTACTAGTTCCAAAAGCCATTGTAAAGAGTTTAATGCCATGATCTAATACAGTGAGTTACACCAGTGACCTCAAGGGTCTGTCATGCGTTTGAGGCTTGGATCTTCCAGTGTGCATGTCACTTCCTCTCTTTTGAATTCGTATTCTTCTCTCTTGTTTTCTGTGCTTGTTTATCCTTTACCTGTACGCCTCTTACTAAAAGCTTAAAGCATGCTCCTGTTATTATTTGCTGAAACCGGATCGAGTGGGTGAGTGTGTGCAAGTGTGTTTGACCGTGTGAGTGGGTACCCTTTAAACTAGTTCTTATTGAGATCTTGAACCGTCTTTTTCTCCTGCAGGCTCCCAGCAGTCTCCTGGAGGCTCTTGAGCAGCACCTGGCTTCTCTGGAGGGAAAGAAAACCAAGGAGCTCTCTGCCGACAACAGGTACGAAATCCTACAGTTCTAAAACAGCCAGCATCACACTGTAAAGCACTGTTTGGGCATACATCTGTGAAGTCATTTTTGTCCATCCATTCAAAGTCCATGCAACCAAAATATTATTGCATTTGAAAAAATCACAAAGACATTCTGAAATAAATCCATATGAATTGAGTGGTTTAATCCAAGTCTTCTGAAAAACATGATCGCTTTACATGATGAATTTAATTTAGGCTTTTATTCACATACAAACATTAATCAACGCACATACATAGAGCTCATTGCATATTGTAAACACAGCTAGTGCTCAACCAATGAGGTCCGTTCTCACATGTCAAGCAAGCAAGGTATTTCATCTTCCATGTTTACAATATTAAGCAGTAAATGGACAATTTCCATTTCACATTTCCATCAGCTGGGGAAGAGGAATGGCATTAAAGACATAAATAAATGACATTTTTCTTGATTTCTCTATGCATTTATCTTTCTTTCCATTTATTTATTTTAATCTTTTTGTGCAATTATTACTATTTTTATTTAAATCATATTTTTTGTTACAGTGGTTTTGCATTTTTAAAATGACAAATGATCTTCTCCAAAAATTACAAATAAAAACATTAACACGAAAAACATTGATCTGTGGATTTGATCCTCCATTTGTACAGATCTCAGGTTAGCACAGACTCTACCAAATCTAATATTCGCAGACATTTGTATATACAGTGCCCTCCATAAGTATTGGAACAGTAAAGACACAATTGCTCTGTTGGCTGTGGAGTCAAGACATTTACAAATATGATTAAAAGAGGAATATGAGACAAAACTACAGAATGCCACATTTTATTATTAGTCGTTTCAACACGTTTTACCAAATAAAAAGAACAGCACTTTTAGAGTTCATCCCACTCAGTTGAACATAAGGCAGATATAAAAGATTAAAAGCTATTATTTAGTTGCAGAGCCCTTGCGCACAATCACAGCAGTGAGTCTGTGACCCATAGACATGACCAGACTCTTGGTCTCATCCTTTGAAATACTTTTCCCAGCCTTTTAATGCAGCCAATTCCAATTGTTGTTTGTTTGGGGGAGTTTCTGCCTTTACTCTCCTCTCCAGCTGGTGAAATTCATGTTCAATCAGATTTAAATCTGGAGATTGACTTGGGCAATCTAAGACTTTCCATTTCTTTGCCCTTATAAACTCCTTGACTGAACTGGCAGGGTGTTTTGGGTCATTGTCCTGATGCAACATGAAGCACTTCCCAATGAATATGGTGGTATTTTCTTGAATATTGGTAGGCAAGATGGTTTTGTACCCTTCCAAATTCATTCTGCTACTGTCATCATACATTACGTCATCAGTAAAGTTGAGATGGCCTGTTCCAGAGGCAGCCATGCACGCCCATGCCATGACACCACCTCCACTATGCTTTACAGATGAGGCTGTATGCTTGGGATCATTGCAGTTCCCTTTTTTTCCTCCACATTTTTGCTTTCCCATCACTTAAAGGTTCATCTTTGTCTCATAAACACGGTTCCAAAACTCTTCTGGCTCACCTTTGTGCTTTTTTGCAAACTCTAATCTTGCCTTTTTATTTTTGGTGCTGGTCAGAGGTTTGCGTCTTGCTGTGTAGCATCTGTAATTCTGTGTCAAAGTTTCCTGAGGACAGTAGATTGTCAGAGCATCACCCCAGCTTTCTGGAAGTTGTTGGTGATTTTACAGACACCTCTTTTAGGGTTCATTTTCATAGCTTTTATGATTTGTCTGTCATCAGCTACTGTTGTTTTCTCAGCCGATCAGGTCGTTGTTGGTTGCTGGTGGTTTCCAATCTCTTGATTTCTCCCTGCCCTTTGTATTTGCTATAGCTCTAACTGACTTCCACTTTTCTTTTAGGATCCAAATTGCTTGCTTTTTTTTTTCAAAGTCAGCTCCCTCATCTTCATCCTGGTTTGTGTGTTATCATCGAATGCAAGATTCAGAATACAGAAGTAATGGATATAACTGATACGACACATTCCCTGCTTTTAATATCTGAATAATTAATGCAACAGGACACAGCTGATCACTTAGAAAGACCTGTGAGGCAGCTGTTCCAATACTTATGCTCTCATCAGATAGAGGGATGAAACTCTAAAAGTGCAGAACTTCTTAGCTGGTAAAACATCTATGTGTTGAATCACCCAATAATAAAATGTGACATTCTGTAGTTTTGTCTCATATTCATCTTTTAATCATATTTGTAAATGTCTTGACTCCATAGCCAACAGAGCAATTTTGTCTTTACTGTTCCAGTATTTTTGGAGGGCACTTTATATATTAATTAAAACTGTAAAATGTCATTTTTGGTGTAACTGTTCCTTGGTGTACCTGCTCATGCATTTTTGTACAGGTGCATCTCAATAAATTAGAATGTCATTGAAAAGTTCATTTATTTCAGTAATTCAACTCAAATTGTGAAACTCGTGTATTAAATAAATTCAATGCACACAGACTGAAGTAGTTTAAGTCTTTGGTTCTTTTAATTGTGGTGATTTAGGCTCACGTTAAAAAAAACCCACCAATTAAATTCAAATCTCAACAAATTAGAATACTTCATAAGACCAATAAAAAAAACATTTTAGTGAATTGCTGGCCTTCTGGAAAGTATGTTCATTTACTGTATACAGTGGGGCAAACAAGTATTTGATACACTGCTGATTTTTCAAGTTTTCCCACTTACAAAGAATGGAGAGATCTGTAATTTTCATCATAGGTACACCTCAACTGTGAGGAAAAAAAATCCAGAAAATCACATTGTATGATTTTTAAATAATTAACTTCCATTTTATTGCATGAAATAAGTATTTGATCACCTACCAACCAGCAAGAATTCTGGCTCTCACAGACCTGTTAGTTTGTCTTTAAGAAGCCCTCCTATCCTCCACTCATCACCTGTATTAACTGCACCTGTTTGAACTCGTTACCTGTATAAAAGACACGTTCACACACTCAATCAATCAGACTCCAACCTCTCCACTATGGGAAAGACCAAAGAGCTGTCTAAGGACACTAGGGACAAAATTGTAGACCTGCACAAGGCTGGGATGGGCTACAGGACAATAGGCAAACAGCGTGGTGAGAAGGCAACTGTTGGCGCAATTATTAGAAAATGGAAGAAATTCAAGATGACTGTCAATTTCCCTCGGACTGGGGCTCCATGCAAGATCTCGCCTCGTGGAGTATCAATGATCCTGAGAAAGGTGAGGGATCAGCCTAGAACTACACGGAGGACCTGGTCAATGACCTGAAGAGAGCTGGGACCACAGTCTCAACGGTTACCATTAGTAACACACTACACCGTCATGGATTAAAATCCTGCAGCGTACGCAAGGTCCCCCTGCTCAAGCCAGCACATGTCCAGGCCCATCTGAAGTTTGCCAAAGACCATCTGGAGGATCCAGAGGAGGCATGGGAGAAGGTCATGTGGTCAGATGAGACCAAAATAGAACTTTTCGGTATAAACTCCACTCGCCGTGTTTGGAGGAAGAAGGATGAGTACAATCCCAAGAACACCATCCCAACCGTGAAGCATGGGGGTAGAAACATCATGCTTTGGGGGTGCTTTTCTGCAAAGGGGACAGGACGACTGCACCGTATTGAGGGGAGGATGGATGGGGCCATGTATCGCGAGATTTTGGGCAACAACCTCCTTCCCTCAGTAAGAGCATTGAAGATGGGTCGTGGCTGGGTCTTCCAGCATGACAATGGCCCCAAACACACAGCAAGGGTAACTAAGGAGTGGCTCCGTAAGAAGCATTTCAAGGTCCTAGAGTAGCCTAGCCAGTTTCCAGACCTGAACACAATAGAAAATCTATGGAGGGAGCTGAAACTCTGTGTTGCCCAGCGACAGCCCCAAAACCTGAAAGATCTGGAAAAGACCTGTATGGAGGAGTGGGCCAAAATCCCTGCTGCAGTGTGCGCAAACCTGGTCAAGAACTACAGGAAACGTCTGACCTCTGTAATTGTAAACACAGGTTTCTGTACCAAATATTAAGGTCTATTTTTCTATAGTATCAAATACTTATTTCATGGAAATTCAATAAAATGGAAATTAATTAAAAAAATCATCTGTTTTTTTTTTTTAATATTCTGTCTCACAGCTGAGGGTGTACCTACGATGAAAATGACAGATGTCTCCATTCTTTGTAAGTGGGAAAACTTGAAAAATCCTCCCTTGGTAGGGGCTCCTTTTGCTTTAATTACTGCCTCAATTCGGCGTGGCATGGAGGTGATCAGTTTGTGGTACTGCTGAGGTGGTATGGAAGCCCAGGTTGCTTTGATAGCGGCCTTCAGGTCATCTGCATTGTTGGGTCTGGTGTCTCTCATCTTCCTCTTGACAATATTCCATAGATTCTCTGTGGGGTTCAGGTCAGACGAGCTTACTGGCCAATCAAGCACAGTAACACCATGGTCATTGAACCAGCTTTTGGTACTTTTGGCAGTGTGGGCAGGTGCCAAGTCCTGCTGGAAAATGAAATCAGCATCTCCATAAAGCTTGTCAGCAGAAGGAAGCATGAAGTGCTCTTAAATTTCCTGGTAGATGGCTGCGTTGACTGTGGACTTCAGAAAACACAGTGGACCAACACCAGCAGATGACATGGCAGCCCAAATCTTCACTGACTGTGGAAACTTCACACTGGACGTCAAGCAACATGGATTCTGTGCCTCTCCACTCTTCCTCCAAACTCTGGGACCTTGATTTCCAAATGAAATGCAAAATTTACTTTCATCTGAAAAGAGGACTTTGGAGCACTGAGCAACAGTCCAGTTCTTTTTCTCCACAGCCCAGGTAAGACGCTTCTGATGTTGTCTCTGGTTCAGAAGTGGCTTTGTAGCACTTTTCCTGAAGACGTCTGAGCGTGGAGACTCTTGATGCACTGACTCCAGCTTCAGTCCACTCCTTGTGAAGCTCTCAAGTGTTTGAATCAGCTTTGCTTGACAGTATTCTCAAGCTTGCGGTCATCCCTGTTGCTTGTGCACCTTTTCCTGCCCAAATTCTTCCTTCCAGTCAACTTTGCATTTAATATGCTTTGATACAGCACTCTGTGAACAGCCACCCCCTTTCAGTAATGACCCTCTGTGACTTACCCTCTTTGTGGAGGGCGTCAATGTTCGTCTTCTGGATCATTGCCATTATTGTGGTTTCAAAGAACATGAGAGACCCGGAATTTATACTGTAGGGATAGTCATTAATTGAAATTCAAATGTAAATATTCTAATATTTTGAGATACTGATTTTTGACTTTCATGAGCTGTAAGCTCTAATCATCAAAATTAAAACACAAACTTTTGAAATGTTTTACTTTACATCCAATGAATCTAAAATATATGAAAGTTTCACATTTTGAAATAACTTGCAAGAAAAAATTTACTTTCACGACATTCTAATTTATTGAGATGCACTGTATTGCCTTCCTTTGTTTTGTCACACTGAGGATCATAAATATGACAAATTAGTTTGAAAAGTTAATGTGAATGAGGAAGATTGAGCAGCGGGCTGATTGTATAATATAACATGGTGGTCATCACGGTGGGCAACATTGTGTAAAATAAAACAACTTTTATTTGGCTTATGAAATCTCATTCATATGTTTTTTTTTTTGTTTTTTTTTTTACATGTTTTATTGCTATAAATATTAGACAAATATATGAAGTTTATTTGCAAAAACAGAACGCTTCAAAAATCCATTTTTTTCATTGTGCATTAAAATTAATCTCAATCAAACTACAGTTGGGGCTATTTTGATTAGGTTAAGAAATAACTAAATACAGCTACACAATAAAACAATAAAAACATAAGATAATAGAAAACATGATTTCTGAAAATGGTAAAAAATTTAGTTTTTGCAAAAACTATTCATATGTAGTCAAATGCAAGTATATTCTGTATTAATCCTCTAAACAGCACTTTACTTATGATGCCATATGATGAAGCACTTGATACAGTAACAACTCATTAGCAAGAGATTTTTATATATTTATATATATATATATATATATATATATATATATATATATATATATATATATATATATATATATATATATATATATATATATATACACATATACATCCTGTAATATGACTTCTTTGGCTTGTGAACAGTGTTAAATTAATCAGGCCTTAAATAAAGAACTGACAGGGGAATCTCACTTCTGTGTGTATCTGTTTTTGTCTGTAGAGCCAACACTCTGTCCAATGCAGTGTCATCCCTGTCCAACACGGGCATGTCGTTCTCCTTCTCATCCAGCAGGATGGACGAGAAGGAGAAACAACAGGCCCTGGAGGAGGAGCAAGCCCGTCTGCAAGCTCTCAAGGTGGGTTACAATCTATCCCATGATGTTCTGTGAATGATCATGGTAAATTTGATCTGTAGACAGGAAGTGATGTTACTCTGATATTGTTAGCTATTTTCCCCTTCGTTCTTTGTAGAATATAAAGAGTGCATACAGTAAAAGCATATCCCACCCAGACAAATTTGTTTGCAACTGAGATTTGGCAGGATTGAAGCTGCTGTTCTGGGAACATTTTTATTCGAAACATACAAGTGTATGCGTGTTTACACAATACGCCCTTATACCTTCAATGATTAGCCTGCAGCAGTAAGTGGTCAGCGGGGTTAGTCAAACCTCTCTGTCCCCATCAGGATGCACTTTCATACCTTGTGGTACACAAATCCTCACACCAACACACACACACACACACACACACACAAACTGAATGACAGGAACGCCAGTGGTGTGGAATGTATCCCCACATGCACTATGGCTCCGTATCTGAATAGTTCAAACATTCAAAGCAATTTCAAAGTCCAACATCAAAGTATTTACACAGCCCATGTTCGGATAAGTTTGTGTGAAATTGAACTGGTATTTCTTTGTGATTGTTGTGTTCTCAACACTCCACAGAGTTTTAGGGTGCTATCACTTTCTCTTTCTGTGTTTTCTTTTCTTCCCACATTTTGTTGTTGTTGCAAAGGGCAAAAAATCTTGCCATGTCGCAACGTACTTCCTCTCTCTTTAGAAACAAGCTTTAGGTTTGCTTGTTCAGAGGGCTGCACATTGTGGCCCAAAATGTTTTTATCTATCAGAATACTATTACTACTGCTGCTACTACTACTATTACTAAGTTACACATTTAATTATGTAATAATTCTATCTAAAAATAACTATACACGATAATATTATTGTTCTTGTTATGATTATTGCTAAATAAAGTAATAAAGTTTACTATTGAAATATTTCACTGTAAAGGAGGAAATAGGAGAAATAATATAATAACTTCAAAGTATAACTAAAATTTAAATGACTAATATTTATGGCTGTCCTGATTCAAATGGTAAACCATCAAGCTTTTATATTGGCTGAAATCCAAAGGTAGCTCTTTTAGCTTTTCTTTTGTTGACAACCGTTGGTTTAACTGTGCTTCTCATGACAAGTTTGGTGAGATGATTGATGCATGTTGTATTCCCAAATGTATGTTCTAAATGACATAAACTCAGAGCAAATGAAATAAGGTTGTGTGGAGCAGCGTTTACTGTGAACAGAGGCACAGGATCATGAGCTGCTCATGTGTAAAAAAAAAACATGGTGATAGCCTAGTGGCCAGACTTCAGACCAAACATGACTCTGGTCTGATGTCAAGTAGTTGTGCTCTAGTGACTTGCTTAGCTTGAAATAGCTCTACATGCTGATGATTTATTGACTTTTCTTGTTCTTTTCATATGGTTGGTTTAGGCTGCTCCAGTAGTTGATGCTTGTGAGTTTGCTAGTTTCTGTCAAAGGAAGCGTGACCTTGGAATATCTTCTCTGACTTCAGCCATCTTTTATATATACACACACACACACACACAGTAGATCTGAGCTGTAGCTGACTGGCACTTCAGCTGCCTGAGTGGCTGTAATCTGTCTGATTTTAGAGAGCTCAGCTAAAGGAAATACTCTGTGCTGTCCTGCTCTACAGTGACCATTGCAGGAGGAATGTGCCATGCAGCCCAGTCTTTACATGCATTACATTATCTGTAAATGTTTTCTTCCTGTGTTTTGTGATTTGTATAGAACCAGCGTCTGAAGGAGATCAGCACGCATACCCCCTCTGCCTCTCCCAGCACACAGTCTATGGGTAGTGCCAACAACCACACTGCGGGCATGGACATGTTCACCAACACCACAAGCCCACCCTCAACAAACAGGTCACTAACATGCTGTACATGACCGCAGTACATATTATACCATACAGCAATACAAAGCTCAGTAAATCTACAATATATGCTACACAATATGATCCAAATATCTGAGATTTTGGGATTCAAAATCAATTTAAACTGGAAATAAAATTGTAGGATTTTGAAATAAAGAAAGCTTATAACAGACAAATTAAGAGATACTTAATATTCAGTATACTTCTAGGTCACTAATCAAATAACAAAATTGTGACAACTTACAAAATCACATTTCCTTGTCATTTTTTTCAATTTTCTTTGAAGCACAAGATACTCTTCTCATAACTTGTTTTGTAACATAATCAGCATCAATTTTTGCAATTTACAAGATGTCTGGTACAACTTATTTGAGATATTTGGCAACTGTTGGGCCTCTTTGCTGGTTTTAAACCCTGCTGGCATCATGAATCTCATAGTTGATGTGGGAGTTGCTTCACTGATGATACAACTTCCACAACAGGTTGATTGTTGTAAGAAGTGAACGGATGGAATCTTTTCACCTTGTTTGGCTTTTAACAATTTTTTTTAGGTTTTATGTCTGTTTTTGGCTCTGTACTCTGATATAATCCAAATGTGCCATTGCTGAGAATGAATGAGCCTTTGTACCATCTATAAGAACTCGGATGGTTTAAAAAGACCAAACCACAGCTGTGCAGTGGGCTCACTAGTGTCTCTTAATATAGCCTGTCTGGACAAAGTGAAAAGGAGATCACTGGACACCTTTTTAGGACAAACCACCCCCCCCACCCTCTCTGTTTCAGATTTCTTTTTAAAACTTTCAAAGCTTTTACAGAACACACACAGACTGAAAAACAGCATATTTAGACTTTTCTATACACTGTGTGAGAGAGGAGGGAGTACTAGACGCCTACGTCTACAGAAAAAGGACAGACACGTCAATACCTGCTGTTTCGATTCGCTGTCTTTCTCGAGTGAGTTGATGAAGCCACTTGGCCTGGTGGTGCAACATCTTGAAAACAATGAAAATTACAGTCCAGCTGCTTTTGACTAAGTTCTACCAGACAAATATAATCTAGTTTCTAATTTCTCACTTATTCTACACTACGCACGTGCTCCCTCCTAGTTTGAGAAAAGTTAGGCTAGTAATCATTTTAAAAATCTAAAAGTAAAGTAATCTTTACTAAAAGTAAAGTAAAAATGTTTTTGAAAGAAGTACTCGAATGCTCACCAAGGCTGCATTTATTTGATCAAAAAATAAAAAGTCATTTTAAACTTAAATTTTTTTTTTCTATTTTAATATATTTTAAAAAGTTATGTGTGGAAATCGTAATGGTTTTTTAATGTTTTTCATGATAAATTTTCTTTTAACAATGTATAAGCCTTACTGTGACTTATCAGTTTAATTGCCGAAAAAACATTCTAAAAACAAAAAAATCTTATTGTCTCCAAATAACTTGATTTAGTTAATGGAAAACCTACAGCTATTGTATAGCATAAAATACTTGCAGTATGTTGAATATACAAGATCTGTGTTGAAGGATTTAAAGGTGATATTTAAATATTTGTAATAAACTCTGTTTCTCTTGTACAGCATGCCAAACCTCAACAGTGACTTGTTTGACCTCCAGCCTGCCTTCGTTCCTGCTGTGCAGAGCACTCCTATCTCCACCGCCAGCAGTGCCTGGGGAGGTGCGGCCCACTCCACTCCACCCACATACACCCGATCACCGATGCTGCATCTATTGCTTTACCACTTTAGATCGCTGACCTTTAATTTAGTCCCTGAAAAATCATTAGAATAGATCAATCCTTTGTTAACTTGCAGTAAATGTTCATCTAATTATCTGTTCGTTCACTTGCTAGTTCATTCCTATGTTTCAAATCCTCACAAGCTGTTTGTAAGCCCTGTCCCAAAAGCTACCTATCAGCCCTTGGTGTTCACACTTTGGTGAGATAATGGCATATAGACTGTTGGGCCATATGCAAAGCAGCTTGCTAGGTTTTGCAACTCAACCAATGCTTTGTGTTTGTGTTCTCCATACCCATCCATCCTGTGTTGTAGGTTTAGAAAAATGTTTTCTAGATATTCCGAAGCGTGACCGATTGGGGTGTTTTCCGCTGAGGGATTATCGCTCTGGTTGGGAGCTGTGCTGAGTGTCAGAGGTTCATTTTCAGCAGTTCAGCACATCTGCTGGGCTAGTGTGAATTGAGGACACAAGGTGCAGAGTGTAGACGCACTGCCAGACTCTTAACTATGCCAGGATTTGTAGGTCACAGTATGCACTTGGAACGTGTGCTTTACAGCTAGTGGGCAGGTGCGCCAAGGGCTAGCCAGACGCACACAGCGAGACTCAGGTCTCCAGGGAACCGCATATACTACTAACAGCGCAAAGACACACCAGTGTAGACAGATGGAGGGATGAGGTGTTTTTTAAAAAAAAGAAGAAAGACTGCTGAGTAATGAGCAGAGTAGTGAGAGAGCCACAGGCACAGATTTAAGCTGTAAATTATTTCCATTAGAAATCATGGAATAATAATAGAAATCCGCCAGAATTTAGGCCGTTTCAAGCACTTCGCCTGAAAATGGTATTTAATGGCATTTTCAGACAAAAACGTGTTTAATGGCATTTTCAGGTGGATGGAAACTGTTATCAGATACTTTATTGTAGAGGAAAAAGTATGCATGTAAAATGGTCCAGGTTTAACTGGGCTGCAAAAAAAAAAAAAGTTAGTTAGTTAGTTAGTTAGTTAGTTATTTCAGGCAAAAATATATAAATCACATTTTAAATGGCGTGTGCAAAAACTACAAACTAAATAGAGTAATACACCATTATTAAGCCATATTGTTGCTCAGATTGTATTTAGATGAATTGTGCAGCACTAGAATCAGTCCTTTTTTGGTCATGTATACTTCCATTCAAAAGTTGGGGGAAACTGAATTTTTTAAAAAGAAAGTTTAAAACATGAATTATTTGAAATGGAAATCTTTTGTAACACTACATAATTATCTTTACTATAACTTTTGGTGAATTCAAGTATTAAATAAGTATTACTAAACAATCAAAATCTTACTGACCCCAAACTTTTCTGCAGTAGTATACACAAATGAGAGACACATGCTGGCTATACAATATGTTTGGTAATTTGAACTTAAAATAATTTTAAATTTGCATTTGGTGCATCACTGTTGTGCACTCAATCATAACCCAATAAACAACTGGAAAAGTCATGAGAATTCATCGGTCAAAAGATTTTTTTTCACAGCACAACAAGCATAATGTGTTGTGTGACATCATCTTTTCATGTTTTGTATGTGTGTTACTCTCAGGTCTAGAAAGCAGCACTCTTCATCCCATGGCTTCCATGCCCACCATGAATGTAGATTTTGATGCTGTTTTTGGGACTAAAGCTTCAAATAGTGATGTGAAGCCATCAGCTGGTAAAATGTCTCACACGTGATTATTAATAACTGCCCTTATTAATCTCTGAAGATTTAAATAACTCTGAAGCTTAATAACTGCAAAACTTAGTAACCTTCACCTTAAAATAAACCTCTTCTGCTGGTTTTGCTGTGTGGTGAGTCTGTGGAGCTTTACCGCTGGAACACTAAAACAAACTGTGCAGCCGGCTGCAGCACCTGCCCGCCTGACTCGGTTCTGGAGAGATTGGGAATGTTCTTTGGGGAATCGCTCATGCTTTTTTTCCCCTCCGCTTACTCACTTCGCTGCTCTGTGGTTGTGGACAGTCTGTTATCAACCCTTCATCAATCTACTGTGTGTACACGTGCGTGTGTGTGTGTGTGTTAGTGGAGTCTGGTTGCTGACTAGCATTTTTCTACATCTGTTAATCGCTTGTCGCCACACTCCTTATCTGAACACAGAACAGACGCGCACACATTTCCACTCACCAATACATTTACTCTCTGTCTGCCCCTATTCTTCCTTTTCTTTTCTTGGCCCCTTTTTTTCTTACCTTTTGCCCACCCCACCCCTATTCCCTATCTTCTACTCTCTTTCCTGGGTTGTGATGGCTGATCTGATGTGGTGAGTGTACTTGTTTTGTTTTTGTCAGGGTGGTTCCTCCCGTCCTGTCCTAATGTTCTGCTCTAGATCTCTATGGGTCTGTTGTCATGCCGTGAGTGGCCTCACAGAGGCTCATCCCTGCTGCTTGCGTCATTATAAACATCAGCAGGACTGCAGCATGCTTTCTCTCGTCTCACTCCTGTCTCTCTGCTCTATAACTCTTATGCCCTAACCAGGCCTGATGCGACAAGTTTCCAGCAACAAGCAGTTTGTGTGTCCACACTGAAAGTGTAACGGCTGCACGATGTGACACGATGACATCCATTGAGAGCGTTTAATTTGATATTTAATGTACAGTTATATTGAGATGTTACACTGATCCTGTTTTTTCCTCCTTAAGACTGATATCTCAGCTTGCATTGGCCATTACAGAGTACTGATCTGATACCATCTGTACAAATGAAATTTTATCCTTTCAGCTAACCTTAACAATCATGACCAACACACAGAAACGAATTTGGGTTAGTCAAGTCTAACTGATATATCCAATTCTTTTAAAAAGGTCAGCAGTGCAGAAATAAAAAAAACTTTTTCTGGTTGCTTGACGTGTCGCTTCTGGTTAGGTGTCAGTCTGCAGCAAAAAGTGGTTTATCACTCTCATAATATTTAATCGATGGAATAATAGAGGTTTCTGTCTTTTTTCCTCAGGGTATGATGCGTTAGGAGACTTGTTGAAGCCCACGTTGACTGTTCACACCCAGGCGCCGGTCATGGCTCCTCATACAGGCAGTAAACTGCTGGCCACTGACCTGGATTCGTCCCTGGCCAACCTCGTAGGCAGTGAGTTCCTCTTCCTCGCAGCATTACTGCAAACTGCTTGTTGCACTGGTGGTGGTTGAGGAGAGACCCCCCCACATGATTGTAAAGCGCTTTGGGTGTACAGCAATACACAATAAAGCGCTATATAAAATGCATCATTCATTCATTCATTCATTATTGGTCTGTTTGTGTGGCTTTCTTTATTTACTTAGTCATAAGTCCCTGACCTTCAAATTGCATTTGTGCTACTCTACTGAACAGAAGAGTCAGCAGCCATATGGTGCTATATGCTGTGTGTGTGTGTTGGACAGAGATGAATTAAACCCATCTTAGGGGAAATGAATAGGTCTCTGATGCCTCCAGTGTTGTAAGTCTTTCAGTATTACGCTGATGTGGGGCTGTTCTAACAGGCTGTTTCTTTTTCTCGCTGTCTTTTTAGATCTGCAGTTTGGGGGAGCACCAGGCAAAAAGTGAGGATTTACATTTAATTATCTAAATCATTTCAAATTGTCAAAAGAGGCAATGTCTAGACTCTCTTTGTGTGTGTTTGCATGCAGGTCTGATATGCAGTGGACTCAGCCTGGAGAGAAGAAGCTGACCGGTGGCACTAACTGGCAGTCAAAGACAATGAGCAGCACTACTGCCTGGAGCCCCGCCCCCTTGCCACCTGCTGCCATGCCACCTGCCGCCATGCCCATGCCACACATGGTGAGAACACACACATAGACACACACTTAGATACACGCATTCACTCACATATAGTTATATACAGGCATCTAAACATACTTGAACTGTTTTTCAAAATTTTGGGGTCAGTAAGTCACCTAGGCTGCATTTATTTGATGAAAAATACAGTTAAGTCAGTAATGCTGTAAAGTATTTTTACATTTCAAATGAACTGTTTTTAAGTTTCATTTATTTATTTTTCTTCAGTGTCACATGATCCTTGAGAAATCATTCTAATATGCTGATTTGTTTCTCAAGTAACATTTCATATTATTGTTGAAAACAGTTCTATCTTATATTTTAATGCAAACGTCATACATTGTTTTCTCAAGTTTTTTTTTTTTGCAAAGTTCAACATTTATTTGAAATATAAATCTTTTGTATCAGTGTAAAAGTATTTACTGTCACTTGATCAAATTAATGCATCCTTTTTGAATAAAAGTATTAATTTATCAAATAAAACAACTTACTGAACCCAAACCTTTGATCTGTAGTGTATATTCAAACAGTACATCTTTATTTTCAATGCACCTGATTCTGATTTCTGCAGTAATTTTTTTAAATAATGACACTAAACTGTATAATTGACCGGCAACCGATTTCCTACGTCTCTGTGCTGTTTTTATTGTCACTCATTTCACTCTGTGGACGCTTTCTTCTCACATAACAATAATTTACACTTAACATTTCATATCCATTTGTTTATTAGTACTGTAATGAAGCAGGATAATGAACAGTCAGCTGGTCATTATAGCAAAATAAACAACTTTAAGGTATGAAGGGGCCTTCACTTTATTCATCCTGTGACCGGGTAACAGTACATTTATCCATTACTTAATATATATAGACAATCTTGCATATATAAACATTTTCAATCACATGCAAACATCATTTCAGATGCTCTTAAACTTCAGATGGAATCCATCTGTTGTAAAGCTCAGTTCACACCAAATATCCAGATTTCATGCACTAGTTGGTATTCAGATGGCAAAAAAACAATCACTTCATCTTTGCTATTGTACTGTATTGTGTAGCTTTGGGAAATATGAGTGTGAGTGTTTCTTGTTCTCAAGCTGTGTGTATTGATCCAGTCAGGCAGGTGATGTGTTAGTCTGTTCTGAGACAGGATATCGAGGAGTTTTCACGGTTTACATGTGTTTATGGCCTCTCTTGTCTCTCTCTTAGGACGTTCAGAGTAGATTGACCTCTGAACTGCTCGAGTTGAGAGAAAGCAGATGTCTGTGAATAACTAACCTTCAATGTCTCTCTTTCTGTGTCTTCGCACCTTTTCTGTGGTCTGCATCTTTCTGGCCCGTTTCTCCTCGTGTCTGACGTCTTCAACTCTCCTCGCTCTATCTGCTCTGTATGTTTCTGTCTTTCTCTCTATCTTCTTTCTTGTGCTTAACCCAGCAGACTGGAATGTTCTATACTAGTTATGTAAGTACCTCCTATAACTGACAGTTCTATTATCGTTTAAGAGGGATCGATTCTCTCTTACACATTATCTCTCTTAATTCCACACATTTCCCTCACTTTCACATTCTCACACCTTATTTCTTGATTTCTATCGTCACGTATTTGGTTCAGTGTATTAAATATTCAGTAAATTGAGTTGAATTGTGGGTGAAAATGGGCACTTGGAAAAGTTTTCATATCTAATTGAAAATGAAAAACACTGGTTGTGTGTGCTTTAAAGTGAAATATAAACCATTGTCAAATTGATTTTTTACTTTTTAATTGATATTTTGTAGAATAAAAATCTTAATTTATAATAAAAAAAATAAAATAAAGATTTTTTATATATCGGTGCATCCTAACCTAATAATAAGAGTAGGGCTGTTAATATATATAGTAATTGGTTGTTACTGTATGTATTTCATATCATGCATTTTAGCTTGAGCGTGTTTACCACAGTGGCTTTTTATGTTTCAAGTACTCTTGAGACTAATTAAAAACAATAGTTCGATGTTTCTCTGTATGGTGCCAGGCCGAATGACCCAAAAGCAATTTTGTCATACTGTGTGAATAGGCCTTTACTGTAACTTCCAACATCCTCTGACTTCCAAAACCCTCTCTATTCCCGATAAACAGAGAAAATGTCATATGTTGATTTCCCTGTGACATATGGATGTTTGTTCAGTCTCTCATGCCCTTTTTGCTGCATTTGATGTATTCATACTTTGGAGCTTTGATTTGCAAACCAGACTTGTGCAAATGTGTGCGTTTGGGGGCTGCATTTTACGTAACTTGTTTACGATTCAAAACTGATGAATACATGCTATGTGCCAACAAGTAAATCAGTGCTTGCCCTGTTCAGAATAAAGTGACAAAAAAGGTTTTAGGCTTTTAGGTGAGTGACAAGTTATTCAGGTAAGTCAGTGTTTTAGGGGGAAAAAAGTTCAGACATACTCTACCGTTCAAAGGTTTGAGGTCAGTAAGATTGTTTTTATGTATTGGAAAGGGTACAGTGATTTAATCAAAAATAGAGTGAAACTGTAAAATTGTATCATGTAACTTCAAAAAAAAAAAAGAACTTTCTATTTTAATATATTTTAAAGTGTAATTTATTCCTGTGATGTCAAAGCTGAATTTTCAGTCTGAAGACTCCAGTTTTCAGTATTACATGATCCTTCAAAAATCACTCTAATATACTGGATTTAGATGCTCAAGAAACTCAAGAAAATAATTTTGTAACGATCAGCCTCGGGAACTGGTTATTAAAACAATTGATTTAAAATGGAAATATGTTGGAACATAAGTGTCTTCACTCTCACTTTTGATTAATATAATGCGTCCTTGAACAGTGTAGTAAAACTGCAATGTTGTTGAGATGCATTGTTTTATTTGACCAAATGTCACTTTTTTACTCATTGTTCGATTTTTTTTTTTTTTTTTTTTTTTTTTTTTTTTTTTTTTTTTTTTTTTTTTTTTTTTTTTTTTTTTTTTGGTGTTAGGAACATGTAAAATCCTTGAGTTATATTATTTTGCTTTAGTGTTGTGCAATGTTGTATGCGTTGAATGGACCAGCCCAGAAATCAGTGCAGGAGAGTTTAAGTACGCCTGACCTGTCATTAGTATAAAAGAGTGTAATTAAATAAGCTCTTTAAATGAACCAGACATAAGTGAGCACAGAGCTGTTGAACGAGCACGGTAGGGTTTGATTAGTAAGTGTGCCATTGGTCATTCGATCAATGCAGCATTGTTTGATCAGTCAGCACATTGATGGTTGGTTTGTGACTCTTTTTTTTTTTTTTTTTTTTTTTAGGCTCCTGCTCCCATGGCATTTCCCATAACACCTCAAGTGCCTGTGTATGGAATGGTGAGTGTTGCGACCTTACAGTGGCTACATGGATATTGTGTAGATGAATTAAATGGTTAAAATAATGCTGAATGTTGTGTTTGGGCGAGTTTAGGTCCCTCCTCAGCTGGGACAAATGGGAGGGGTTCCAGTAATGACCCAACAGCCCATGTTGTACAACCAGCCTGTTCTTAGACCCACTAACCCTTTCACCCCTATCCCTGGAGCCCAGGTACACACAAGCACATTAGTTAGTCCATCTATGGCCCTGTCCCAAATGGAACACTTCATGTGCACTTGCGGTCTTACAGACTTACAATGGCCGCCGTGTGCGTGTGTTCATTAAGCCTATGAGAACGTAGGGTGTCCCATTCGTCATTTTAGCATTCAGAAGGGTGCTCGCAAACGCTCTCTTATGCGCCCTCGATACGCACTTCTGCCGAGCCCACACTGGGGCGAGTTCCACAGCAGACTTCTACCTGACAGTCAAAGCGGCATTACGTAACGAAAGTGCGGACTCAGAGGAAGACCACGAGGGTTTAGGGTGCGATTTGGGACAGGGCCTATATCACACACATGTAGTGGCCTCACATGCATTGAATCCATTCCACACTGCTCTAATACGTCAAACCTTTGTCGTAGTTATCTTTCAGTTTCAGTAGTCTGAGCCTAATGTTGAAAGCATAATAGACCTTCTACTGTCTATTTATGCCATTAATATTAAACAAAAAACTCTTAACAGGATTAAATCAGTCTTAATAGTTTTAAGAGTATTAATAGTTCCTGAAGGTTAAAATTGTTTTAATAGTATTGCAGTAAATATTTTAGTAAAGGTTTTTTTAAGCAATTTTTTTACCTAATTGAGAAATTAGGTAAAATTGAAACGATCTAATATCTACGTATTTAGGAGTGAAATTGTGATTTTAATATTTGCTGTTTAACATGTTAAATATAATTAATGCAATTAACACCGCATCTTTTTTTTATTCTTGAAGTAGTTTTTTAATGTTTATTATATATTTGTGTAAAATTAATGTGCAAAATACTGACAGTTCTCATTCAAACAGAGATTTGATAGCACATTAAGTTGAATTAAGATTTATAATATTTTGGAATGTTCTGTAATTGTTACAAAAATGATAAAAAAAACAGTCTGATCATTTGCAGTGTAGGCCTGGCTTTCAATAATAACTGTAATGTTGAGTGGATTTAATTACTCATTTTATACCCAGCAGTGGAAAAAACGGTTTAATAGAGAAGGCATTATAAATATTGGTATATTAAGTATATAAAATGATACTGGCCTTTATTTGTAGTACTAAAAAATTTAAAATATCAAATGTTTAAATTTCTGTCTTTGGTGTTTTCATGTTAATTTAGAGATGTAATGTGAAAATATTTATGATCACAGATTTTAATGTTAGGTTTGATTTTAATATTAAGTACGTAATTACCCAATTTCTGTTCTGTGTCTTTTAATTTATTGACAGCTTTAGTATTTTTTTTAAATAAATAATTATATTTAAGCATTGTTAAATAGCATATTAGTTTTTTCTGTAGTATTGAGAATCATCAAATTTCACTGGTATTCAAATTTCACTAACACTTTCGACTGGTATTATATTTTAACTACTGAAATGGAATTATTGTAACATTCCCATCACACACAACACACAGCTCCCTGCCTGTGGCAAGTACACAGATGCTCCATTTACAAGACGTTCAGTGCTGCTGTATTCACACGGTCATTACTGAGAGATTCAGTGCCGTTTTGCTTATTTATAACCCTTTGTGTGTCTTTTCACAGATGCAGTTTATGTAAGTAGCACTTAAGCAGAGCGCCAAACAGGACAGCTGAAAAGAACAAGCGAGTGAGAGGAGGATCCGACTACCACCAAATAAAAAGAGATCAAGACAAAAAGAAAGAGCGTGCATATGGAGAGGAATGTGTTTTGTCAAGAATGTCTACCTCACTGTCTGAAGCGGCTCACCCAACACACACACACACACACACACACCCCAGATGAGAGCGCATGCACTGTCATTTTTCATCTCTTGAGGTTCATTTCTTTCCTGGGGCACGGTGTCTACTGGCAAGTGTGATACATCATAGAAATCCTGAATTTTATTGCAGATATTAAATTACCTTGTACAGAGCACTCTTCTTTTTTTAACTTCATAATTAATATGAATTAGATCTAAAGCCCAACAAAGTGGACTTCTTGTTACTGTCATCTATTGCTCTCTTACGAAGATGCGCGTGCTGAGTTCAGGAAAACGGTCAATGTCAAAGTAAATCCCCTGAATAGTGCAGCTTACTAGTTCATAAAGATGTTTAAATGGCTCATTAACCCAATGCCCCGGCTTCTCATTTCAGAACAAGGAAAGAATTTGAACCCTTATATAAGGTGCTCTGCACCCCCAAGCACTTTACACATGCGTTTATGTGTAACATAATATGTAACATTGAGCTGGTCTCTTATATCTACAACGTTAGTCGTCTAATGTTAACAATTAACGTGTTGCTGTTACTGATAGCTTCTGTTCAAATTGGTTAGTCAGTCCTCCTTTGTTTATAGTGGTTCAAGGGTTTCCGTTTCAGACGTGATGGTTGTCTTGCACGTACATATGCACATATATTGATGTTACGTGAGCCACATGAAGAGCCCCCTCTCACTGGCCTCCCACCTTGTTTTGTCACTCCAAGGACACTGATAAACATATCTGCTCCTGCTCTTCTGTGTTAACCAAACATGTCATGCATTTATGACTACATCTCACACTCTGAGCCCACTCCCCCATGTACCGCCCACCCGGGGAGCGGGTGACCGGAAGCATTGGAGAAGGGTACAAAAATCTGTTTTTAATGAGGGTTTTGTTTAATCCTATGTTTTTTTTAATTGTTTTTTTTTTCTTTTCTAGAAAGCATGTTATAAATATATATTTTTATTATTTCAGAAAATGACATGAACCATGGTCTGTTTTATGTTGCCAAATTATGTACATTTGCGATTCGAGGAATGCCGTAAGCTAGCTCTTGTACTCAGCACCTGATAGCACGGTTCTTTCTCTGAAGGACGTGCGTATCGGTGTTTGCCAACTTTGGAACCAAAATCAATAGCTAAAATCTACTTTTAGTCTGTTGTGCAGTTCTGTGGAATATGGGGCACTGTTAACAGGGTCTCTTTATGTTTGCTTGTGCAGCCAAAGCATTTTAAATCCCTTTAACCCTTTCTAGAGCAGGTTTCCACTTCAGCCTTCACATCATCCCATAATTCCTGCTGTGTTTCTTCACGCTATATTTAGTGTTTATTCTGCATGGACTGATGGAACGTCAGTGGAGCTGTGGTGTGGATTCTGTAGCTGGTTTACAGTGATTTTCAAATATTAGTTAAATTTCTGCCCCTTGTTGTGCCTAACGCTTTTTAGCTGTTCTAAAATCACTGTAAACTACAGCTTCATGGGGCTTATTGCTTTTTTAAAATGATCACTGGCACGGTTTTGGAATGTAAACACACAGCAACAAACATTTAATTTATTCGTAACAAATAATAATCCTTCAAGCAATGTAGCTCTTCTGCAATGTTTAGCAGAATGGTTGCAAAGCAATGCACAGACTCGATGGTACAGTGATACTGATGTAATGAGGGAACACAGGTGCGTGTGTTTAAAGAGTATTTCACAACAGCTTCAAACACAACTCAGTCGATCAAGGAATGGAACCATCTATTTTATTACAAATTTTGTAGTGTCATTAAAACGTCAATCCTCTCCACGTGTTATAGAGCTGTTATGACATGTTTATAACAGTCTGTCTTGTGCACATTTTCATTAGAATGTTTTTAGGAATGTTTAAGAGACACATCCTTTCACTATTTATTTGCACAAGGTTCAGTCCACTTAAAAGGATAATCCGCCCAAAAAACAACCCTAACCCTTAATGTCAATCCAAACCTGTATGCATTTGTTTTTTCCGCTGAACATAAAATACATTTTGAAGAATGCTGATAAACAAACCGTGCCGGTTCTCAGTGACTTGCATTATATATTTTGTCCATGGGAACCAGAACGGTTCAGAAAAATCCTCTGTGTTTTACAGAAGGTCAGTCATACACATTTGGAGGTGAATTAGGGTGAATACATGCTGACAGAATTTATGTCATGTCTGAGTTTGACCTTCCATCAGTTCAAGTGTGCTCTTTGCTTTTGTATGTTGCTAAAGACATCCATCACAGCAAGTTGTATATTGTTGCTGTAATGCGTGCTGTGTGACTGCCTGCCCTTCTATTTGTAAAAACAATGTTCATTGTGTTTCCGTGCTTGCTTATTTCTGTGTAAGTGCGCGAGTTGGTTACTAATTCTTTACTAAGTGTCTCTTAACAAGCTTGTGAGTTTATTCTCCTTTGAGCGCCATCAGGGGGTTCAGCAGGTTCCGACTGAATGCTTTTTATATGCAGGCTCAATGCTGATGCACTCACTAGGTTTGCAAGGTAACGGGGCACCGAGGAGCAATGCTGTTTAATTAGGATCTATTCCATTATCCTATCACCAGAGGCTTGAAGTGTGTGAAGTGAGAGAGTGAATGTATGATTGTGAGCTTCAGGGAGGGTGAAAGATCTCAAGATGTAAAAGGGTGCTATCATGAGCCAGGGTTTCCATGGTAATCTTCAGTTTCTGGTCCTTGGCACAGGTCGACGAGCCACTGCAGCATTTCCTTCTCTTAGTCATATTTTCTTTTTCTTTTTTAATATTATTAAAAGCTCTGCAATGCATGCATTAGCATCCCAGCCTGTGGTGAAGACTGTCTGAAGATGTAAAGTGGTTCTTTTGGATAACCTATAGGCTTGTCGACTTGTTTCACTAGCAGCGGGTCATGAGTGCTTTCTCTCTGACACAACCAAAGGTTTTTTTTTTTTTTTTTTTTTTTTTTTTTTTTTTTTTTTGAAACGTTCAAAAAAACCTTGGTTGAGGCGTTCAAGGAAAACATTTTCATTTTTACATAGAATCTTTACTGTTTGTCATCTTTCATATAAACAGCTGCTAGTTAGTGTTCTGTTTGCTGTTTATGGGGCGGTTGAGCACACACTCACATGTCTGAGTGTATTGGACTCGGCGCACTACATTCATCCTTTATTTTAGAGCACCCGGCCAGACTGAAGAGCAGCCAACTCCAGTGTACTTCTGAACTACTTAGCCTGATTTTATATGTCTCGGCTCATAAGCTGGCCTGGAATACTCAGCTCAGCAGCGGCCTTTCAGAGATGTGTCTGTGTGTGCCGCACGTCTCAGACCTCTTGTGGGGATGCTTGGTGTTCAGGGTCCATTTCACCTTCATGCTGTCCTGGCTTCTCTGGCTTTAATGATTTTGTTTTAGGTGGGCTATTTGTGTGCTACATTCTTATTAGTATATTTTTGTCCTTATTTTCCTGTTACAGAGAGATATGCAGTATATTTAGATGTATGTATTTGGTAGAAGCGCCATCATCCCTGTGTGTCAGCCCAGGGGAGCAATGCAGCAAATTTTTTTTTATCCATTTATCATCAAATGCAAAAAAAGGAGTACATGAAACCTCCATGTTTATGCTGATTTTTTTCATTTTTTTTTTGGTAATTTATTTATGCGGCCCATAAGGAGTTTCAGCATGGTGAAAAAAAGCAGAAATTGTGGGATTGTTTAAATGTATTTTTTTTGTTTGTCTTTTTTTTTTTTTTTTTTGTCTGCCTTTCATTCACATAAATAAAGTCCCCTTTTATTCCCGAGTTGTTGGTTATTTTTGTTTAGTTTCATCTTGTGTCATCTTATTCATCTCATCAGTTAAATCCCAAGCGGGAAGATCATTGCCCTAGAGTTCATTTTGAATGTCCAGCTCTTTTGTTTTCTCTTCTCTGGCCTCTTGAAATTGCACTTCATGCCTGCCTCACGGCCCACAATGCAGGGTTTTTACAATATTATCGCACGTTTTAAACAAATTTTAGTCAAATTTGTGTAGTGCTGTGTTGTGTTTTCACGTCTGTCAATGTGATTTCTGTTGAATCTATTGCACGAGTTTCACTGCAACAGGAACCACCTGATTATTTCTTTGTAGCACTTTCTGACAGTGGACTCAGAAACAGGAAAATCAGCCAATGTTTCTTTGTGTATCTTCTGATTTAAGACCAACTTCAACTGTTTTGAACAGTTAAATGTGTATGTGGAGTTGCTTATAATGTGTGGAAAAGGGTGTACAGCAACACCTTCTTTTGTGGTCCTTTTCCCCAACTTCACAGCAAGTCTTTGGCTGTTCAGTCCATCTAAATGATAAAAGGTTCAGTGAGAGGTCAGATTACTCTAATAGACTGTTTCCCATCATGACATTAAGGAAATTCCTGGACTATATGGCCAGGCTTTCAATCTGATTAACTAAATCTGGTTTAGTTTAACCATTTGCTCTACTCTTCTTTCGGTCACTGTATGATTTGAAGCAGTGACTAGTGATATTCACTTCTATATCAATTATTTGAGCTCAAGCACATAGTGCAGTAACTGTTTTTTTTTAAATTCTGTACCGTTGGGGAAAAGTAATCAGACATGTCTGGTTGTGCTTGTACACCAACTCTCTCAAGTCTGGTAGAACGCTTAATCTGTAACTAAACCTGAATCAAACATCCTCTTCATCAACTTTTCATCTGCAACTGCCTTTGGTTTCCCCGTGAGCTTCATGAACCACGCAGCACTGGTTGAAGTCAATGATCTTATGATACCAGTCTCTCTTGAACTGTCATTTGTACGCCTGCAAAGAGATGCTCAACCCAGGACCAAGAGACCTGATGGATTTAACTCATTTTCTTTCGATTGCTTTATAATTTGTACCTGTGTTCTTGCATGTTTTTGTATCTGACATGCCTGGGAAAGTTTCACAGTTCCATGTAACGTTTGCGAAGTTCTATTAAATATGGTGCTGTTTTTTAGTAAGCAGTTGTTGTCGTAGTGATGGACGGGTTCTGTGTATATCTGTTATTTTTATGATTTATCAGTGGTTGGTTGTGCTGTTCTGGTATGTTATATTCCTCCTTGCGATTTTTGCTTGAGTCAGTTTTTGTAAGTTCTTTCACTCTTTCTTTCTGTCTCAGTCTCTGTTTTGTTGTCTGTATTTGTGAAGAAATATTTATGGTTGCAAGCCTCTAACCGGAACCATGAGTGAATGCCTTGTGAATAAATGGATTTATCGCTCGCACTCACCGGTTTCTTAATAAAGGACATTTTTAACAGATTTTATCTCACCGTCTTATTCTGAACATCTATTAATATTCATCTACACAGTCAGAAATTGTACCTGACTCCATTCCTCAAGGTTTCTCTTCTGCAGGTTATTAATTACATTGCCTTGCTATTTGTTTGTGCCTGTTTTTTTTGTTTTTTTTTCCAAGATATAGTTTGTGCTCCCACTGTGCCTGTGGGTCTGTTTCTCTAACCCAGATCCCACTGCTAGCTGTAACCGAACACAACAGTATAAAACGGCATCTTCCACGAAGCTCCAAGTGCTACTTTTCAAAATATTTTCACTTATGTTTGGTGCATCAGATACTATTAGAAATATAAATAGCATTTTATGTTTTAATATGTAATGTTTTAAATACATTATATGTATTAATAACATATTACAACAACAATCAGTTCAAATATGTTCTTGATCGGTCAGCCATTATTGATAAAGCGGTTAAAGGGTTACTCCTCCCCAAAATGAAAATTTTGTCATTAATCACTTACCCCCATGTCGTTCCAAACCCATAAACCTTTGTTCGTCTTCGGAACACAATTTAAGATATTTTGGATGAAAACCAGGAGCCTTGTGACTGTCCCATTGACCGCCAAGCAATTAACACTGTCAAGGCCCAGAATAGTCCATCTGCCGTCAGTGGTTCAACAGTAACGTTACGAAGCTACGACAATACCTTTTGTACGCAAAGAAAAAAAACCCTACTTTATTCAACAATTTGTTAAGCGTAGCGCCATTTTAGAGAATATCTGCTGGACGCAAGCAGCGTATGCTGTTCTGTGTTAGCCGTGGTGCACGGATATGCTATTTTCGTTCAAATCAAAGCGTAAACAAACACAGAAGACGTATCCGTGTGGCACGGCTGACACAGAACAGCACACGCTGCTTGCGCTACGCTGAACCAGAGGAGGTGAATTGTTGAGTAAAGTCGTTTTCTTTGCGTACAAAAAGTATTCTCGTAGCTTCATAATGTTACGGTTGAACCACTGATGGCAGATGGACTATTCTGATGATGTTTCTTTTTATACTTTTCTGGGCCTCAACAGTGTTATTTACATAGCAGTCAATGGGACAGTCACAAGGCTCTCGGTTTTCATCCCAAAATGTCTTAAATTGTGTTCTGAAGACAAACAAAGCTTTTACGGGTTTTGAACAACATGTGGGTAAGTGATTAATGACAATTTTCATTTTGGGGTGGAGTAACCCTTTAATCAAGTGAATCATAACCCAGCTTTGGGGTATTGGAAAAGACAGGTTTTGGTTTATTCTGTGGCATTTGTGGTGGTTTTAGGGATTCAGCTGTGTCCCCTGCCCCCATCGACCCCTCTTTCTGTAGACCCCAGGAATGTCACACCCTCTCAGACAGACCCCAACAGCTGTAAGGAGAAAGAGAGCACACATGGCATTTTTTTTTAGAGTTCATTCAGACTAGAACATCTCTCTCCTTCTCTTTCCCTGGACGTGGCTGTTCCTTCTGGATCTCTCCTCGGCTGAAAGTTCTGGAGAAGTTTCACAGCGGCCATGCGAGTTCATAAGTACCTGAGACGAACGCAGGACAGGACAAGAGTCAAGTGATAAAGTGAAAGTCAACCTAAATATCCAACAGGCCAACATGGCTCTACTGTGTTACAACAGAGGGGTCGATTTGATGCTGACAAAAACTCCAATGGTAAGATTTAATTCATTTTTACTATTTATTAGTATATAGCATATTGGGAAAAAGTATATTATCTTGAACTGTAAATATTTGAACTCTCCATGTGAAGGTCATGGCTGATATTACAGGCCTGATGTTACAAATCAACCAACAACTTTTAGAGTTTGACAACTGAAAGAGAAGTGCTTTATCACTGTAGCTACCTGTGAAACAGTTGTTTTGGAAATTGAATTATATAAATAGATAGAGGCAAGCTGACAGCTGATTGCAGTGTGAATGAGATTAGCAGGCCTCCGAGACACTGGGGGCTAGGACTTCACTTTGATTTAATTTTGCAACAAGATAGCCTTCATTTATCCTTCCATGTTTTATTTATAGGCCTACTTTTGGAAATTGTAGAAAAGGTGATTTAGCTAGTGTCTGTTCTTAGAGGTTTCTTGGATCCATTAAGTCTCAAGCACATAGGAGGTGTTCTAATCAAACAATCTAAAATGTTACTTCCATAAATGGCTCATCTTCCTACTGTCTCTTTAGCATGTGTGTCATTGCGCATCTATGTAGGCTACCTGATGAGCCCTGTTCATAAATAGTAATGAGGATGGACTTCTGTAGATAAATGTCTCCTGCTAACCCTATTTTCTCTCTCACCCCTTAAAGATGCCTGCCAGTTTCACCCCGGAGTGCCAATCTTCCACGATGCCTTAAAGGTGAGCTCAGATGTGTCTGGCAGTGTTTTTGTTTAGACCGCAGCGAGCTCCGTACAGACCGGCTGCTCTGTTCTGTCGCTACTTGATAAGCACGTCGTCTGCGTGTTTGCCTGCTTCTTAGGAAGCCTAATATCCATGTTTTTGTTTTATTTTGTTCTTCGCTGTCTGATGTGTTTCTTTGTTTGGGGGTTTGTCCTCAGGGCTGGTCCTGCTGTAAAAAGAGGACGACAGATTTCTCTGAGTTCCTGTCAATCAAGGTATGCTAATAATATGCGACGGTGTCATCTCACGCTGCTCTTCATGCGCTGCACGTAACTTACAGAGTGAAACAAAGTCTCCGACATCCTCGAAATACTTAAAATGGCTATATCCAGTAACACTTTACAATAAGGACCCACTTGTTAACATTAAGTAGTAGGCTTGTAAGTGAATATTAGCTATTGTATTATGGACATTATTTACAAAATCGCTAACAATTTACAATAAGGTCCGTTAGTTAACATTAATCAACGTATTAACTAAAATGAACTAACAATGAGCAATACATGTGATACAGTGTTTATTAATCTTTTTTTAACGTTAATTAATAAAAGTAAAACTGTTCATTGCTAGTGTTAGCTCAGGTTAATTAATATCACTTTGAGTTTACAAATATTTTTCATGTTAACTAATGGAACCTTACTGTGAAATGTTACCACAAAATCAATTAACAATTGTTTATTTAACAATCATAGATTGCTAAATGCTGTAAAAAGTGTTAATTAATTATATACATTTTAACGTATTAACTGAACCTTCTTGTGAAGTGTTATAAAATATACCAATATAATGCAGTACAACATTGTCCACAACAATTGAATTTGAAAAACAAGGATTTTTAATAAATTTATCAATTTTTAGTACTTGGCATTACTAGAGATATATATTCATTGTAAATGAAAGTTAATGCCAGTTTAATATTCAATTAATTTACATGACGTTAAAGAAATCCCACTTTTAAAATGCATTGAAATGAAAATGTAAATCATTTGAAGCCTTGAGGCACCCTGGCAGGCCTCCTGGTTGAGAACCGCTGATAAATAAAAACAAAATCTGTCATCAAAATTAGTTAAAACCAAATATGCAAAAGATTTAAGTTCAATGCCGTGACAGACTTTCACATTTATGTTCATGTAACAGATGCTTTTATCAAATAGCAAATTATCATATCGCAGCCAAAATTTGCAGTACTGAATATCAAGACATAAAAACAGATGTGTAAACTCCGAAATAAGTAATTATAGTACAAATAATTGAACTAATATTGCTATCTTTGTGATGGAGAGGCGTTCACATTCACCCAATCTCAAACATGTCATTTATATGCTAATTATTGTCTCTCAGTCACATGTTGATTGGCACATTCTGCTTTCTGTGCTGGTCCTCTCAGGGTTGCAATCACGGGAGCCATAGTAAGGAGAAGCCTCAGGAGCCTCTGCAGCCAGAGGTGACGTCTGATAAGGGAGACGTGAAGCAGCACAGTGGAGAGGAAATGATCTACCAGGGACCCAAATCTGCAGAAGCCCTGGAAAAACAGAGACCCAGGTATATAGAGTACTTAATAGCTCACACACACTGTGTTCTGTTTCACACACCAGCTCATTGTTCTGAATACAAAATTAGTTTTTTCTCTGTAGCCCTCTCTATCAAAAAGAGAGGTACAGCTCCTTCTGACTGTTAAATAAAAACAGACAGTGACATGTTTTTCGATTCCCTCCTTCCCAGCTCAGATGAGCCAAAGACAAATCTGCAGGTGAAGATCGCTCCCTCTCTGAGATCACTGAGAAGGAGAAGAGAGAGAAGCTAGGTGAGCAATTCCTGTTATTGCTACAGCTCCGGATCGCCTGCAACACAAGCACATCGATACTAGTGCATCGCTCCTCTACTGGTTTTGCTTCAGCACCCAGATGAAATATTGGACATTTATTGGCAACCCAACACAAAAGTAATGTCTGAAAAATAAATCGATGGTATGGACTAGTAATATAATGTATTCATACTAATATAATTAGTCAATCTTAACGCAAAAAAAAGATTTTTGCAGCTAATAATTCACAAAATACATTGCATTCAGCACAAATAATGTTTAATAATGTTGCAGCCCAACACCAAAGTAACAAAAAAATAACCTTTAAAATGAAGTGATGAAATGTATTAGTATTAATATTATTAATAATCATATAAATAATACATAAAGGCTAAATGAAATTGATAAATAAAAAGCATTAATCTTGCCATACAGTAACATTATAATTTATTATTAATAATACAATACAAATAATGCAAAAAAGATACATAAATGGTATTAATCTTTGCAGCCAGTAATTCCCAAAATGCATTGTGTTCAGCACAAGTCATGTTTATTGATGTTGCAGGTGAGCCTGTATTTAATCAAATCTGCATCAGGGTTATCATACTGAAGATAAATGGAACTAAAACCATTAAAAAATTACTTGAAACAAAATAAACGTTAAATAAAATAAAATAGAAAAATAACAAATAAAATAGAACATTTTATTTAGTCTAGTTACCGACATCTAATTTAACCTGAAGTACTAAAATAACTAAATAAAAACTTATAAATAGAAACTATATGGACAGATTTAAAAGGGTAAATAAAAATGATAATGACTCTAATAATTAAAAATACTAACTATAGTATTTTATACAACTATAAAATAACAACAAATTGTTTGGCCAGTGAGTACCATTGGTCTAATGAAGTGCGTATGTATTATGTATTTATGTTCATGTAGCTCATTTCAGTCCTTGACAACAGATGTGAATCTGAGGTCCATCGTTCTATAGACAGCCACTTTCAGTAGGACCCCTGTAAAAACACAGTAACACCCTGCTGTGCTCACAGGTCTACTGTAGGATATTTGTGTTGTGTTCTGTGATTGTATTGTGCTGCATGACTGTAATTTTTTCTATAATATGAGGAGGAATCAGCTGACTACTAAAGTTCCTCTTACTGTTGTTTTGTCTTTCTCCTGTCACCTCTTTCGTCTCGCTGTCCTACAGAGAGTCAAGTCATCGTGGTTGGAGTGAAGTGCAAGAACACAGGATGCAAAACAGTAGGTGCTCATGTAATATGTAAATTACAACAACAACAAAAAAAATCAGCTTGCTTAAAATAAACAGTTCATGCCATCTAGTGGCCATAATACGGTGGCCGAGAAGTGCAAAACAAATCACGATTCTGAAAACAAAATAACAAATTGCAAATGCAAATCTAAAAAACAAAATAACAATTCAGAAAACACAGCAACAATTCTGAAAACATTATAACAATAAGAAAACACAATGACGAATCTGATTAACAAATTAAGATACAAGATTTGAAAAGGAAGAAAAAAAGTAAAAAGTTTGGCAAAAGGCAGATTCGAACCCAGGTCGATCGCATCCAAAAACACAATGACACACGCTCTACCATCTGCACCACTGGAGCTGATGCTTTAGTTGACTCTGCTGTTCTTCTCGTTCTTCCTGTACACCTTGATTGACAGATATCTTGTCCAATCAGCGATGAGTAATCTATTCCCAAACCAATGGCGCTGTCTCAAACTATACCAAAGTCTCTTTAAGACAAGTCCTGTCACTCGGCGGCCATCTTTGAAACGCCTTTCGGGCATCCAAGTGCAGCTCCTATCTCTTTGTATGGGGAACCATCAAATTCTCCAAAACGGTTCACTAAGCTTACGATTAAATTTAATATTTGAAATCACCAATGAAATCGGACAACAACTGTGTCATAAATGTTGTTTCTTTTGCTCAAGTAGCGTTATAAAAAGCTTATTTCTCAGGCTAGATCAGCCAGTGCGCATGCGCAGTCCTGAGCGCGTGTCTCAGAGCGCTGACTGTTTCTATAGCAACCGGGACTTCTAACGGCAGCTGCAGTGACGCGCTGACTTTACTGATTAACGATTGGTTCTTTCATTCAGAAGGCGGGGCTTCGTGCGATTGAGCGGCCATATTGAGCGTTGCATTTTTCCCCATTCAAAACTATACGAGTGACATGTCTTAGGTATTCTATAGTCTTTGACTATACCTACCTCTTCCGTTTTGTCTGATTTGTTAATTTGTTTTCGGATTTGTCATTGTTTTCTTATTGTTATAATGTTTTCGGAAATTGTTGTTGTTTTCTGAATTATTTTGTTTTTTAGATTTGCATTTGCGTTTGTAATTTGTTATTTTGTTTTCAGAATCGTGATTTGTTTTGCACTTCTCGGCCACCGTACCATAATGAAGAATGACACTGCAGCACTTCATGCACAGACCGACTCAATCCTGGGCCTTTGAGTGTTTTAGTGTAACAGTACTGATCCAGTATCAGCTTCCTTTGGTCCTTACAACTAGTTTGATGAGAACAGGAGGAGCAGAAACTGACAGCAGACTCGAGTTCAGCTTTTTTACCGGTGTAATGTTGAAAGGGCCCAGAGCAGAAGATGAGCCAGAATTAATGACTAAACCACAGGTTCAGATCCCTTACTGGGATTTGACCTTAATGCCTTCTGTTTAAGCTTCCCATCGTCTTTAATGGATTAGTTTGCTGAAATCCCAGAAGTTCATCATGTTAATTATTCTTTAGTCCATGTGAGAACTAAACCTGTATCGGCAGGGTTGTGTATCATTCACAATTGAATGAATTATTATTATTTTTTTTATAAATTATGTAAGTGTAGTTCCTCTTTTTTGTGTTATTTAATTAGTTCACTGTGAATTATCTGTAAGCATGTTATCACAGATGGTTTGAAATGTCATCTGGAATTTAATTTAGGGTATTTAATTGATATATTTAATTAAATGTCATTCTGTGCAACGTGGTATTTGAAATGGGTCCAGACTTTGAACTGCAGTTTAGTAAATTCCTCTTCCCTTCATTCCCATTAAAATAGCCCTCTGTAGAAACTGAAATCTAATCTCTTGAAGTGAAAGGAAGACAATTCTTCATTTCTAAATTGTGCTCAGTCCTGCTCATCAGGGTAAAGACATACTGTTGGTTCTCTTTTTGTCAGAGTTAATGGTGTGCTTTTTCTTCAGCCAGTGAGACAGACAGCACATATAGTACTGTTACAGCGTCCTGCTCATTTATCTATTTGGACGAGTAGAAAAATTAGTATTTTTAGGTTTGAAGGCAGTAAACGGATGACACAGAGCTTATTTTGAGTTCAGGTGCATCAGCACTTTAAAGTTTAGCTTTTGTAAATATGCTGAATTCCTGTGAGTGTTTCTCCGGAGCAGAAATGGCTTTATTGAGGGTGTAGTTTAGTTTAAGGTACATCTGTGTGTTGTTGACTATGAATAGCTGTTCAAACACTTTGATCATGTGTTCAGATTTACCAGGGTCCAGAGACGAATCCCGGGGTCCCCGTCTTCCACGAAGGGTAAGAAACCTGCAGCATTTGAGACTTTATTTGGAAGTCTAACTCAGCCTATAACTATACTTATCTGTTGTACACCTATAATAGGTACCCATTTCCTGTATCTATTGTCTATTTACAGTATAAGCAAGGCCTGTTTTTATAAAGCTTCTCATTGTCAGAGAACTGATCTGCATTCAGATCCACATATGCAGTCGAATTCAACAATAATGATGTTCACATAAAAAGGTTTTCTTACTTAAAGATATTGTTTCTATGAGATGAGACGGGAGATGTACATCTGCTGATCATTGTCTAGATACAAATACTGGAACTGCTGCTGCATTAAAACCACTGACTTCAATGCCTTCCTGGATCAGAAGGGCTGCACAACAGGAAAACACAAGAAAAACAGGCAGGTGAAGGACCCCCTGAGCTAGAAGAGCCTGCTGCTGTCCCCCCAGAAAAATGAACATTTATTCTGAGATAATGTAATTGTTGTTTACAGTATCACATAGGATTTATACAAATGTGGGGCTGCTGCTTTCATGCAGTTAGCCTTTTTTTGTTTCGTTTCTCACACAGTTTTTGTCTGCTAACATATATTGTACAGTATGTTATTGTGTGCGTAAAGGTTAGAGAAGTCTTAACTAAGTTTTTGCACACTGTTTCATAGGAATTTTGAAAATATTTCTTCAAAAGTTTGGGGTTGGTAAGATATTAAAAAAACTTTTTTTTGAAAGAATTTTATATTTTATTATACAGGTACATCTAAAAAATTTGAATATTTAAAAAAAACTATTTTTTTGTTACTTATTTCAAAAAGTTAAACTTTCATATATATTTTACATTCATAACATGTAAGACATTTCAAAAGTTTTTTTGTTTTTATTTTGATGATTAGAGCTTACAGCTCATGAAAGTCAAAAATCTGTATCTCAAAATATTAGAATATTTCCATTTGAGTTTCAATAAACGACCATCTCTACAGTATAATTTCAGGGTATCTCTTGTTCTTTGAAACCACAATAATGGAGAAGACTGCTGACTTGGCAATGATCCAGAAGACGAACATTGATGCCCTCCACAAAGAGGGTAAGTCACAGAGGGTCATTACTGAAAGGGGTGGCTGTTCACAGAGTGCTGTATCAAAGCATATTAAATGCAAAGTTGACTGGAAGGAAGAATTTGGGTAGGAAAAGGTGCACAAGCAACAGGGATGACCGCAAGCTTAAGAATACGGTCAAGCAAAGCTGATTCAAACACTTGAGAGCTTCCTCTGAAGCTGGAGTCAGTGCATCAAGAGTCACCACGCTCAGACGTCTTCAGGAAAAGTGCTACCAAGCCACTTCTGAACCAGAGACAACATCAGAAGCATCTTACCTGGGCTGTGGAGAAAAAGAACTGGACTGTTGCTCAGTGCTCCAAAGTCCTCTTTTCAGATGAAAGTAAATTTTGCATTTCATTTGGAAATCAATGTCTGCAGTCTGGAGGAAGAGTGGAGAGGCACAGAATCCATGTTGCTTGAAGTCCAGTGTGAAGTTTCCACAGTCAGTGAAGATTTGGGGTGCCGTGACGTCTGCTGGTGTTGGTCCACTGTGTTTTAAAGTCCAAAAGTCAATGCAGCCATCTACCAGGAGATTTTGGAGCACTTTATGCTTCCATCTGCTGACAAGCTTTATGGAGATGCTGATTTGCTTTTCCAGCAGGACTTTAGCACCTGCCCACACTGCCAAAACCACTTCCAAGTGGTTTACTGAGCATGATATTACTGCGTTTGATTGGCCACCCAACATGCCTGACCTGAACTCCATATGGTATAGTTTCAATAGAAAGATGAGCAACAGTGGATCCAACAATCCAGACGAGCTGAAGGCTCAATAGTGCCTCAGCAGAGCCACAGGCTGATCGCTTCCATGCCACTCATCACTGATGCTGGAGTTTGTGCTAAACGAGCCCCGACCAAGTATTGAGCGAAGAAATCAACATACTTTAAAGAACTTGAACTTTTCTGTTTTGCAATTCCTTTTTTTGATTGATCTTAGGAAATATTCTAATGTTTTGAGATACTGGATTTTGACTCATGAGCTGTAAGCTCTAATCATCACAAAACTAAAAACTTTAGAAATGTCTTACTTTACATGTAATGAATCTAAAATATATATGAAAGTTTCACTTTTTGAAACAAGTTACAAAAAAAATCTGTTTTTTTTTTTTTAGATGTACCTGTATTTTAAAATGTAATTTATTCACATGATTGGAAAGTTGAATTTTCAGCATTTATTACTCTTCAGTGTCACATGATCATTTTTTAAAAAATCATTCTGGTGTGCCGATTTGGTGAAACCATTTTTTATTTGTTGAAAACAGTTGTGCTGCTTTTGTTTTGAGAGAACTTCTATTTCAGGATTCTTTGAATAGAAAGTCAAAAATAAATGCATTTGATTATTTATTTTTTTAAAGGTCTTTACTGCTCTTTTGTCGAATAACAAAAACAAAACAAAAAATCTTACTGACCCCAGTCTTTTCACTGGTGGTTAAAAATACTCGATGCAGATTTTCAACTCTGAGAAAGCAATGAATGAACTCTGTTTTGAATTGGACAGAAAACAATCTGAGCTCTCGTACTGTTAAATATATTTTGTAAAACCATGATAATAAAGTGCAACAAGTCAACCAGCAATGGCCACACTTTATTTTTGCATCAAGTCAACAGCAACAATCCTGAAGTAGGTGGTCGCAGTCAGACAGAGTCCAAGGCCATGGACGCTTGACTGCAACCCATATGGCAAAAATATTTTAAATAAGTTTAAATACATCTTAAAAGTAAACAGTAGTTTTGACAATGAAGAGGATTGGTACCAGCAAATAAAAATTCAATCTCTTCGGTTTTGGTTCTTTTTCTCTGTTCAAAGAGAAAATTAAAAAATAAATTTTCTGTTCATAAAATCATTGCCTTCCGCTTGTACCTGATTACCACAGTCATGATCGATGTGCTGATACGCAGAGATGGCCAAAGTAATGTTTGCTATGTCAATCCAAACTAAACAGCACGCAGCAACAATTCATCACAGATGAGGAAGTTTAAAACAAAGACATGCAAAATAATAATAATAAAAAATGCAGTCCAACTTTTAAGGGCACAATCAGCACCTAGACTGTCCATAAACTTTCATATCAAGACCATATTTGTAATTTTCTTTTACAGAGCAATACTGTTAGACTTTGTTTTCTTGATAGTTGTGAGCCAATTAAGTTGTCCAGTATTGTGTATATTATTTCTTTTAACTGAAAAATGTTACACTGTACCATTGGAGTCTGTTGATAAATACTGTTTGTGATCCACGCATTAGGCAAGTTCAAGTTTTGCTTTCCCTCAGGGTTTCCATGTACAGACTGACCCCGAAAAGGGACGACATATGAATAACATTCATAAGTTGGATTATATACTGTCTTATATGTAACACACCTCATGGCTTTTCCATGAATGGGATACCAGTTTTCATATGATAAAACAAAACACACAACCTTTTCAGTTAGCTTTTTTAAACATTTGTTTTCTATTTTAAAGTGCAAGGCGAGATCAAATACATCTTGAAATGTACGACATACAGCATCACTTTCTTTCACGAGATTTCCCTGCAGAAAAAGTAAAGAAACAGCTCATTTTAAACCACTGCGCTCCATTTACTCACTTGGCACAAGAGTTACGGCACTGAAGCTTCTAGAACGACGGCTCAATTGACACACTAGTGATACACCATCACGACTTGGCTGACGATCCGAGAGTAAAAAGAAAAAGTAGACCTTTTTTCTGCATAAGGGCATGAAAGGCATGCGGAAACTAGATGGTCTTTGACAGAGCGATACAGAGACTAGATGCAGATTAACTATTCAGCCAGTTTGACGAATAATACAGGTCTACCATACATTCATCAGGATATTCCTTTTTTTTTTGTTGCATGTTTGTCTTCATTTTAATACAATTTTGTTTTGTTAGATTTAGTTTGTTCCTTTCTTGTTGTTCAGGTGGCGACAGGGCCAGAGAAATGTCTTATTTTTTTCCTTTGGAGAGCAAAGAAAGTTTATAGTTTGTGTCTAACGGCTTGAATACTAAGAAAAAGAGAAAAAAAGTAGCAAGATCATAAGATTAAAAAACCGAATGGATTAGGTCGTGCACGAGAAAGAGAGAGAGATGATGGCCGATCCACTTCCTGTTCTCTGGTGATGAGCATTTCCTGTGACACCATCTGCAGGCGCAGAAGAAACGCAACAGAAGCTCAGTAATGCAGTGCCGGGCCACGCACAAACACTAGGGTGGGGCATGTGTCTGCACAGGGGCTCTCCTGTCCTCCCTCACTGGCCGTAAAGCAGCGTCCCGTGGCAGAGTGTGTCCTCGTGACAAACCACTTCAGCTGCCCGCAGGATCCACATCACACATCCCGCCCTTGAAATCCCAAGATCCTGAGCGGTGCAAACAAACGTGTTAACAATAGCAATGTGAGTGTAACAGAGTTGGGATTTTATTTAGTTTTATTGTGAATTCTTATGAATTCAGCAACGGTTAATTTCATGTTGTACTGGTGCCCTCGTGTGGTTTGTGTGAGAACTGCAGGCAGATATAATGTTCGGTAAGACAGGAGATGACGCAACACAGCAGTTGCAATGTGTGCTGCACGCTGTGGGTCACATATGCCTGCAGCAAAGCAACCACTAAAAGGGTGTTACAGTCTGCAGTAAAGAAAAAGAAAGATTACACCAGCCAGCATTGTGTCCGAGCATTTATTGGAGGAAGAGGGGTTTCGAACAGAGATTGAGTCAGTCATACAGAATCTTATCGGATGCCGGTGGTGTTTGTCCAAGTCACATCAAAGAGTGGAGGAGATCCGTCACATGAGTTTAAATATAAATTATTTAAAAGAAAGTTGATTATGATTTTTAAGTGTAACATGCTAAAAATGATACTGTAAGTGCTTACTAAGGCTGCATTTATGTACTCAAAAATACAGTAAAAACATTATAAAAATAAAACACGTGTAATTTATTCCTGTGATGGCAAAGCTGAATTTTCAGCAGCCATTACTCCAGTTTTCAGTGTCACATTTTCTCACATATTCACATCAGATAAATGCAGCCTTGGTGAGCATTCAAGTAAGAGACTTCTTTACACGTTTAAAAGTTATCATGTTTTGACAAGTACTGTAAATTGCACAAGGAATTTTATGGAATTAATCAAAGTTTATGAGATCATTAGAAATAATTAGTTCATAATCAGGCCAAGCAACTGGCACTGCTTTGTTTGAAATGTCTGTGCCACATACTACACTCCACTCTCAATAATTCAGCATGATGGTGAGATTATGAGGTTTGGTAATGGTGTTTCTGCAGCTGAATGTGTCTCTTACCTGACAGAGAGCTGCTGGACCGCTGCTTGTGTAACCTCTCTCTCTCCTTCTTCCCCTTGGGCATGATTTTCAGCTTCATACTGCTTTTCCCAGGCACACGGGACGGGTCCTGGAATTAAAAGAACAGCAGGAAGACAAGAAGAAAGAAAGAGGGTGATATGCAATCAGTGTTGGGCTAGTTACTCAAATAATGTAATATATTACTCATTACTAGTTACTCCTTTCAAAAGTAATATTGCTTTATTTATTACTTTCTGGCAACAGTAATTAGTTACACTACATTACTTTTTCTTCACGCCCCATAGAAGTTGTAACTGTGTATCTTCCACATAAAATTCTTCTTGAATGTTACTAACAACATATTTCTGCCTCATCATTTGACCAAAATCCACAGTGATTCGAAGTCAGAAGTTATTGCAAACACTCAATAGTGATTGATAGTGACATTCAAGTAGAAGTGTTGTACGTTGTATCTCATTAATTGTCAATTAATTGTAATTTCTCCATTACCCATATACGATAAATTTCATAATGTATTTTATCAAATCACATAAGTTTGTAAGAAACTGTTTAATTTCCCAAAAAGATTTTAAATTATAGTAATATAATGTAGCACATGCTGATCAGAGGGATGTGGGTGGGATGTAATGCCAGAGTCAAGTAAAGCCACAACTCACACAACGGTGTTCAGATCATCTTTTTTCCTGACAAAATCAATATAATGCAATATTTCTATCTGCTGAATGTAAGCTTTTCCATATTCCAAGCTTGCCTGCCGCACTGGGGACATCACACGCATGTACGAGTTGTGAAAATTATGAAAATATATCTAGGAATTATTTGATTGTTGGATTTTAAATCAACGGGGTTGAGGCATCAAAAGTAACTAAGCTGTATTATGGATGGTAACTGTAATGTTATTAATGAAATCTTATAATTAATTACACTACTAATTACTGCAAAAAGCAATATTATTACAGTAACTAAATTACCCAACACTATGCAATGCAGTCCAGTGAGCTGGAATCTAGTAATGCATGTTGTTTTTGTCACATGATCATCAGTTTTATGCCATGATGCAAAATGATTAGAGATTAAATGCAACATTATAAACATTGACTTATGATACCATATATGATGATGCCGTATGAAAATGTATACACTACCATTGAACAGTTTTAAACATTTACTATAATTGATATTAATAATGTTTCTAAATCAGAATATTAGAATGATTTGTAAAGGATCATGTGACACTATAGACTGGAGTAATGGCTGCTGAAAATCAGAATAAATCACATTTGAAAACAGTTTTAACTGTAATAATATTTCACAATATTACCGTCTTGGATAAAATAAATGCAAAGCATAAGTGTCTTCTTTCAAAAACATTAGAAATTTTTTTTATCGTACCATATCTAAACAACTTTGATTTGAACTAAATCAATGTACTTTGGAATCCAACTGATGTGCTTTATAGATAAAGTAATGTTAAATATAATACAAGTCCGAAGGGTCACACTCAAAGTTAAGCTCTGGAGACATGAATGCTGTGTAGGACTAACCTCTTCAGAGCAGTGCATGCTGGGACAGATCCAGTGAATGTCCTCCAGCTTGTGTAACTCAGCGCCGAGGCTGTCCACTGTGGAAAGAAGCTCCTCTTTTTGAGAAGGCTCCAAATGCTACACACACACACACACACACACACACAGAAAATGTCTTTATCATATTTCAAACTGCATTACTTCTGTACAAGAACAGGCCAGAGAAAGTGAGAGAGACAGTGATGCCGCTCACCAGCATTTTTCCCTCCAGCAGCATCTTGGTCTCTTGCTGGAGAACTTTACTGCTGTTGACAATGTCTACAGCTGTACTGCGACTCAAACCCTGCAGAAAAAAACACACACGGCCACGGTTCAGGTTTAGTTCGACTTCCTGATAGACTCTTGCAGTTCAATGATTAACACACAGTGTTGTTTAGTTCCTTCAGTTATTCTTCTATTGGCTGGTCAATTGAGGTCCTGTGGAGAACAGCATGAGCAGCTCAATAAGAACATGTTGAAAGTCTCAGTAGGTAGAAAGGACCTGCTATTATTCCTACTGAAGTCTGAAAGGTGAACTTGGTAACCTTTAAAGCAGAACTGGACTGGGCTGATCCTCATCACATCCCTCGCTGTTATGAGCTATAAATACATACAGTGGAGCTCTCACTCAAAACTTGACATTTCAAATTCAGTTTAAACTTTCAAAGCCAGCAGAATGTTCAGGAGTTTTTAAGAATATTTGTGACATTAACTTCTTCATAACTGCTTCCTTGATTCCGCATCAAGGTTTACACACATTTGAGGAGTTCATGTAGCTTACAGTAAGTGATGCTGTCATTAAAGCTGAAGTGGAACGGACTCCTACACTCATTTTCACCGGCGGTGTCACACATTTGGACTGGATATGTTGTACTGTTTAAAAGTTTGGAGTTGTTGATATTTGTTAATGTTTTTGAAAGAAGTCGCTTATTCTGACCAAGGCTGCATTTATTTGATACATAAAACAGTAATATTGTGAAATATTATTACAATTTAAAATAATTGTTTACTATTTCAGTGTATTTTAAAATGTAATTCATTCCTGTGATGTAAAGCTGAATTTTCAGCAGCCATTATTTCAGTCTTCAGAGTCACATGATCCTTCAGAAATCATTCTAATATGCTGATTTGCTGCTCAATAATCATTTCTTTCTATTATTATTGCTGTATAATATATTTGAGCAAACTGTGAAAGATTGTTTCAGGATTTTTTGATAAACTGAAAATTTAGAAGTACAGCCTTTATTTGAAATATATATATATATATGTATATAATATATATTGTTGCAATGTCTTTACATTGACTTTCAAAAGACATTACGGTCATTTTTTATCAATTTTAATTATTCTTCGCTGAATAAAAGTATCCGTTTCTTTAAAAAAAAGTGCTGATTCCAAACTTTTCAACAATAGTGTTTATATATTTATTTATATAGTATAATGCATATTATATACCTACATTATTTTATTTTTGAAAAAATGTGCATTCAGTGCATTCATATTCACACATGAAAAGGATTCTTTTAAAAACAGTATTACCCTCTATTGTGTATTTTGCTTGTAGGTGATTAAAAATGTTGAGCTTAGATGACAATTTAATTAAACAGAATTTACAAATTGTGTTTTTTAATTGTGTTAAATTTGGTTGTTGTCAAAAAATAACAGTCGAACAACTAAAGTGTTTTGGTCACCTCAGGAGTGGAGGGTTTGGAGGGGAAGGCTTCACTCAGGACCGCAGCACTGGCATTGACAGAGTGAGCTAATTCCTGCTCCACCACTTTATGAGTCTTAGCCACCTCCCGAATCCTACAAAACATCATCACGACACATTCAGCTGCAGCATAACACATGCTTGTCCTTCACATAAGCCTTTAATACATGGCTTTAAATGTAACTTTGATTTGAATTAATACAAGCAAATGTTCACATTTATGAGGATTAGAAGTTACAGTAATGGGTGCGGTTTCAGGTAAACCAGATTCACAATTTCTTAATTACTATAGTTTCACTAGTGTATGCATTGATATTCACTGTGGCGTGACATTCCTGTTGGGTTACAAACTACATTTGTGTGGTTGGCACAGAGTCTTCACCTGTTGATGAGTGTGTCGGCCACTAAACCAAGCTGCTGCACCTGCGCACATTCCTCTTCTGTCAGATACTCCATGGACTGCTGGGAATTCAGTCGGGGTCGGGCTTGGCGGCTGTCACCTTTCCGTTTGTCTTCCCACGATTTCAGCGTGCTCTCGAACGCCTAGAGTCACAGCAACACAATGTTGACACATATAGACTAAAGTCTGAGGTCAGAAATTTTTAGGGAGCTGGGTACAAGGAGCTTTAACTCATCTGACATTGATAATAATAATATGAAATGTTGGCTGAGCGCTAAATCAGAATATTAGAATGATTTCTGAAGGATCATGTTCAATTCAACTTTGAAAAATTCAGGCTTACAATCACGTGAATAAATGACACTTAAATATATTCAATATATTAAAATAGAAAACTAAAAAAGAACCATTTAAAATAATTAATATTGAAATAAATTTTATTGAAATTATTGAAATATTGAAATCGCTTTTGCTGTATTTTAATAAAATAAATGCAAAACTTGATGCATTTATATGACTAGATGATGACACTACAGATTTTTACAGTTATTAAACTGAACTGAACCAACACTGAACTGAGCTGACCTGAATAATTACATCATTGTTTTACAGAATAATTTGAATTTGTCTCAAGTTGATGATGTTTCTTCTGTTATTTTCCTGTTAAACTGCTTTAAAAAAATCTATTGTATATGACTTTATATAAATAAAGGTGACCTAACTTGACTGTGCAGCTAAGCTTATAAAGCTTCTTTATCTGGTGAAACTGGTAGATAAAAGAGGTCTTGCTGGTTAGGTTAGTCCAGTCGGGACAGCAGCTTATCAGAATCCCATACAAGTGAAAATTATCATGCAATAAACAGAGGTGACTTGTGATGCTGGTCTGTTCTGACAGTTATAAAGACATTTTTAAAGACGAGAAAAGATGATGAGCGTGCGCACACACACACTGACCCGGTCTCTGGTGAGCATCTGGGCTCGGTTCTTGTGGACGATTTGTACGATGCCAGGAGGCTGAATCCAGGCCTCACCGTCCACCTGCACAGGCACACCTTCATCACCCAGGATCGTGATCTTCACCTGCCGGCACTAAAGAGACAGCCAGTGTCAACTACATGCCAGCTCATAGGACTGATGTAAGAATAGCTCTAAATGATGTTAAATTCACCCAGGTGATGCATATTATTAAATTATGTACCATAAATGACAAATTTTCTCAGAAACAAAACAACATTAGATTACATGCTGGAAAAATGCTTTTCTCTGAATGCTCTAATTTACCCTAATCTCTTAACTAAGTAGACCAAGTACAGTACAATTAGTCAAACTACTGAGTCAGACATTGCGTTGTCACTAAACTGTTACATTTCTATGAATTGCAATTGGAAGTCTCGTCCTTCTGATTATAGTCCTATTAGGGTGTGGTTGAATTTAATTCAAATTCCAACACATCTTCAAAGAAAGATCATTTTCAAATTCTGAACTGTATGCTTGAGTTCAGACCTGTGCGATGCGGTGATGCTGCAGGTTGATGACTCGAGACATGGCCATCTGCATGCTGCCGAACACAGCCACCACCTCCAACTTCTTATCATCAAAAGATGGAGCCCCGAAATTCTACACAAACATAACAGCAGACAAAATTTCATAATGTCCACCGCTGAACCACATTCTCATTATCGGATACTTTATTTACACAAGTCTATATAAATCTATTTCTATCTAAATCTGCATGTCTTAAGGTAAGCAACTTTAATAAAATCACATGAAACACAGGAAGGACCAGATGTTTTCTGTACACTCTGACTCGAAAAATGATGTTCCTCTTTGCTAGACAAATACACTTTACAGGAAAGAATCTGTTACAGTAAGATGAGTTAGACAGATCCAATAACAGAGTCACTCCAGCTAGGATGGTTATCCTCTAATATATATATAACTTTTTTTGCATTCATTACACTGTATCCTTAATAAATATTACATGAGCAAGATCATATAAGCATTACTAGTTTTTAGTGTACTATATATTAGCACACTTATTGCATTTGCACTGTGTTCAGTGCTGTTTTCATGCATTCTCATCTTTTTCTATTTTCCATCATTTATTCTCCACACCGGTTTCATATTGCTTCTTGTTTATCTACCACAATGCACTTTACTGACAAATTGTTCTTGGAAAATGATGATGAAAGGGAATTGATGGATTGATGAGTGGCTGTAAATGTGGTTGATGCATTCTGAAAGCCATATCTGCATGAAGAGACTCTGGCCAGGAGCCTTTGTTTATTGACAGCTCAGAACATTAAAGAGATGCACTGAAGATAAATGCAGGGCACAGATTCATCTGTTCAACTCTGAGATGATTTTCACTTTGTTGAACTGAACTGCCCTCAGGAAAGTAAAGTTATAAGTTCTGAACTGAAATTCGGTTTCATTGATGGACTCACATTGTCCTCTTTGGTGCCACCCCAGAAATTAATGCCTCCTGCATAGCTGGGGATGTTCAAAACAGCAAGGCCCTGAAGACTCGGCAAGGACATGGGCACTCCATCACACTGCACACAAAGAGAGAAAGAGAAAAAGAGAGATGAGAAAAGACGATGTATAGCTTCTCAGAACAACATTTGAAACATGAAACCATGACCACATGCATGGATGAACAGTACATGTGCATGTACACAAACAATGGCAGAGCATCATTCATAGTGTGTGAAGTGAGGTAAATGGCACAAGGGGTGCTTTTTCTTTCCATTAAAGGTCAGAAAGCGAGAAATCCATTCAGCCCATATGCCAGCATCTTTCATTCTCTGCGCTCATACCTCCAGCTGGACTCTTTGTTCCAGGTTCTTGTAGGTTTTCTGCACCAGTTCTTTGGTCCCTAGCACTCCATACCACATCATGTTTTTAGTGCGACTACTGTTAAAAACAGAAGGTTTCACATTATATAAACACAGCATTCTGCAAAAAAAGGGGTTACTGAAAAAATCAGATGTGCCTTGAATAAAAACAAATTATAGGAGCAGATCTATAACTAGTAATGCCACTTCTCTGCAAGACATATTCATATGGATTAAATGAACTCTATTCAGCAATCATTAAATATTCTTTCTTTGTTACCTGCACTTTTTTGGGTGCTCGTCTCTCTTGTTGTTGAATTCTAGAGATATTTTGGCATCCAGCCCAATGCCAAAATAGTTATTCATCACACACTTTTCTGTGCACTCCCTGTGGAACAAAGAAAAAAGCAGGAAGAAAGTGTGTCAGCTGAGTCACTTACGAATCAAAAACATTTTGGGGGTGTTAAATGAACAGCAAAGGTAGTTGTATTCATCATACTGACATTGTTCACAATAAACCGTGAAACACTGTACTGATTTATTTATTTAAAGATGAAATTGCGGCAATGTCACAAAGGTGAATTATTTGGGGTTGTTAGACAAGTATCTTTTAATGATGGCCATAAGAAGCACCGAGCTTCTAATAATACATTAAGCAAAAAGTTAGGGGTCAGTATGAATTAAAAAAAAAAAAATACAGGAAGGACACATTAAATTGATCAAAATTGACACTCTACATACAAGATTTCTAATTAAAATCTATTTTGTTGTTTTAAACTTTCTATTCATCAAAGAATCCTCAAAAATAGATCATGGTTTCCACAAAAATATTAAGCAGCAGTACTGTTTTCAGCATTGATAATAAAAAGAATAGTTTTTGAGCATAAAATCTGAATGATTTCTGAAGGATCATGTGACACTGAAGACTGGGGTAATGGCTGCTGAAAATACAGCTTTGCCATGCCAGAAATAATATTACTGTTTTTACTGTATTTTTGATCAAACAAATGCAGTCTTGATGAGCATAAGAAATTTTATCAATACTGTATTTTTTATATTTACTCACTGTCCATATCTTTTCATACAGAGCCACTCATATGCTACAGAGGTGGCAAGATGAGATTCCATTTGTCGCATTAGATCAGCTACAGGCTTTGATCTTATATTTAATGGTTGTGTTTAGCTGTTTCGGGCTTTATGATTTGTACAGTGCCCACACTATCATTATCATCATCAATTTATAATTAGAGTGTGTCCTGATCTACTGCTAATAATGTAATTCTACAGAAGATGAAATGTGTAGATTTCCATAGTGTTGCAACGCAATCCACAGCAGTCTTTATCTATATCTATAATAAAGTAAATGCTGCTAACATTGTAAACATGAGTCCTGGAAACATGTACAGTAAGGCTGTGGTTAAAAACGAAATGTGCTGCATTTCTGGGCATCATATGGGTTTTGAACTTTCAAATGTACCTTTGAGGCCCACAAACACTGTCTAGACATGCAGTTCACTATAGGTTTCAAAGCACAGTCATAGAGTATGGGGTACCAAAGATAATCTCTGAGAGTCAGTAAAACGAGTCGAATGAAGGACTCAATTTTGACTTGTGTGACAGTGAGTGGAATAGTAAACACACTGTGGGATATTACACTGTCAACATGGTTTTAGAGCTACTGGAACCTCAGATGTCATTACTGCACTTCTCTGGAGAAAGATAAGAGCTCTTTAATGCACATGTGTGTGTGTGTGTGTGTGTGCTTGCACGGCCTTACACAAAGTCTTCAGAGAAAAGCACAGTGCTGAAGCTCTCTGACTTCTCCAGTAAAATAAGAGCTGTAGTGGTTGGCCTCAATGTGTTTTGACCTGTCAAATAAAATGAAGGGATAGAGAGAGATGCAGCCATTAGAAAAGAAAAAGAGAAATAGTAAAATAATAATAAATAATAATGGGCATCAAAGCACTCTTTAAAAATAGCTTTTGAATGTACTTTTAGGCAAGTGGTTGAATGAACTAAGATAATCTTCATTTAGATATTGAAAGTTTTAGAAGTTCAAGCTAATAGTTATTTCTTGGTAGTTTCAATTATTTTGTGTATGATGTACACCTTGAAAAGTGTACTAAAAAAGGAGAAACTACATTTATTAAAACTAAACGAAACACCGAACTCCATAAAATTGACTTTCTCTAACACTTTGTGAACCTGAAAATCTCTTGTAGCCTACAGCTTTTTATTTGCACTAAGTGTAAATAGCAATAGACGCTATTTACACTAAGTGCAAATAACATATTTTTTTTGTGACAGATGCTATTTACACTAAGTGCAAATAGCGATGGATTCTATTTACACTGTTAAAATAGCAAGATTTTCTGCTATTTATACTACTTATTGCAAATAGTGGCAATTATCTGCACCTCAGTATTGTAGTACATTATAAAACAGTACGCAATAATAACGTACTGAGTGTAAATTATAATTTTAATTCAAATTTATTAAATGGATGCCACCTTATTGGGACAATAAAGCCCTCCCTACACCTACCCTAACCCTACCCGATACTTTATTTTCAACTTTTTAATTATTTCCTTAATTTTTATTGAAAATAAATGCCTTTCTGATGCGATATGAGATTTGAAAAGGGAGAAAAAAATGTTTGGCAAAAGGTGGGCTCGAACTCGGGTCGCTCGCGTCAAAAAGCATGTGCCTTACCATCTACACCACTGAAACTGATGTTGAACTGACTTCTTTTTTTAATGCTGACTAACCCAATCACACGTTAGTAGGCGGAGTTAGTGGAAATAGCTTTTGCCAACAAGATGGGCTATTTGCACTTAGTGTAAATAGACACTCCGGAACAAACCCTTGTCAAGTGAAGCTAGTTATTTTCTTTGAAAAAACTAATTAAATTTAATAAAAAGAATAAAATAAAAAAATTCATTTACTTGATCACATTTATTGAGTAACATGGACAAGAGAGAATTTCAGTAAAACTAACAACAGTGAAAACTGATTTTCTTTTGTTCAAAGGACTCAGAAACACTTAAATCAGTTTTGTGTGGCAGTGATTTATGTTAGGAAAAATTATCTAAAAATTAGATTAGAAAATGATTTTGAATAAAAAATAAAACACAAGTTCATATGGAAAATGGATTCTTTAGTGCTGCCCTTTATTTGAGCTAATGCAGTGTTATGCATGTTGATATAGTTGATGTTAATTAACTCTGTTGCTCCTTCGAGTGATCCTTGGCCTTTTCCTTTCTCCTGTCTCACCGCTCACGCAGACAGTTCTGAGGGACGACCTTTTCTAGACAGTGTCTGGGTTGAATGATGTAGTTTCTGCTTCAATTTAACCGAAGCAATGGTGCTCACCAGGACATTCTGCACACACATTGTTATATTTTTGTATCCCCTAAATTTTTTCATTTAATTTTACGCCTAGTGTATTGGAAATGCTCTTTAGTATTAATTTCTACAGCAGACCTTCATATTCACAAAATGAGTAATGATCCTTTAACTGTGGGGCTTCATTCAGGGACTTAATAAACCACAGGTTGAGGCCAACTGCAATTTGGTTTGCTATTTTGTTGAGAACAGCTGACATATATTCAAATGCCAATGGTTTGAATAAAATTTGAGATGAGGAAAAACATTTCAGAGAAAAGATTAATTGAGAAACTCTAAGGATCTAATTAACAGGCACCATCTACAGTATTAATATTGATAAACTGCATGTATTACTCACGTGGCTCCGCCTCTGTGAGGTCCTCACTGCTGCCTCTTTTGATTGATGAGGAGGATGACATTCTCTGCACCTGGGTGTGTCTGTTCTGCTCATCCACCACTGAAAGAAAACAGTCTAATTATATATTGACTGAAGCGGTCAAGTAGCCACTGTAACATGCTGTGTCATTCCTGAACTGTACATCTGCAAACAATAGATTTTAGTTTAATCTTATTTAAATGCAATCAAGGCAAACACGACAGAAACTAAAAGCTAAAATGTTTTCCATTAAAGCCTTTTCATGTTTTTCTATCTGGGCATGTTTTGAACGTGTTGTTTTTTAACAGGTATCTTAATGAAGTACAGCAGTTTTACCTTACAATACTCTACAATATATAAATTATATGTTTGTCTTGAAGTTTATTTTATGTAATCTAATACTGGCCCAAAACCCAGTTATTTTCACTCATATACGGTGAAGAATGACCTTTTTCTGCCTGATCTATGATTTGACGAAGTGCTTTCTTCAGGCTGTTGGCCCTCAGCATCAGCTGCTCTCTTGATCTGAAGGGTCTGGACTGATCAGTGTCGCTCTCATCTGGTGAGATGGACTCGGATGGTACCAGCTGGGCATTGGCGTCTTCACTGAGAGCCTTAACCAAAGAGTCCAGCTTCTCATTCAACACGGCACACTGAGAGAGACACACCAACACAAATCAAAACAGGGTTTTTTTTTTTGGTTTATAAAGAACAGTACTCTTCATTTAACTGTTCATTTGACTGTCTATTTGTCTGTTAATTGTATTAATCTTTTGACTGCTAATTCACTCATTTTATGAATGTTCATTTAGTTCTTTGTTTGACTGTTCATTAAACTCATCATTTGTCTGTTTATTTAACAGTTTACATGCTCTGTGGGCTCATCATTTAATTGCTAAAAAAAGCCTCAAGATTGACCTTTTTTGCCATAGCATCAGCCTCCTCTTTATTCTCTGTGGCCCGTTCATAAGCTTTGCCGACCTCAGCCACAAAATCATTAACTGTTCCACACAGAAACCTGTGACAGAAAGAGGCAGGAAGACAAAAGGATTTTTAAAATAGGTTTTAAATAAAATAAACAACCCTCAAGACACATCCACACACAAACCATATCTATACTCACTTAGCAGATGATATAACGTCACTGTGTTTGTCAGAGTCCAGGATTTTGGTCAAGTGAGTGGCAACAGAATCAGCATATTGTGTAATCTGGATTTCAAAAACATCATTTAGACACTTGATTTCAAAGGTTTGGGTTGGTAAAATTTGTAATGTTTTTGAAATAAGTCCAACCAAGTCTGCATTTATTTGATTAAATTACAGTAAAAAAAGCAATACTGTGAAATGGTATTACAAGCTTACCTGTAAGGGAGAGTCTGATGGATCCTGCTCCTTTACGATAGCTGGAGTCTGTTTGGTGGGCACTTCATAGGTCATCACTCTCCATCTGTGACACATACACATTCAGGAACAGAGAGACGAGTATGATGAGAGTTCATCATCCACTCATCCAGTCATTCATTTATTCAGTCTCTCTCTTTTACTCTGTCTCTCACCTGTCCAGCATCTTGGTTGTAGCTCTCTCCAGTTTCTCCAGTATCTGCAGCAGCTGAGCATCATCATCACACAGTCCTCCCCAGCCCAGCACACGCGCCAGGTCATTTCCTGTGCCCAGCGGCAGCACGCCCAGCTGGCACTGTTACACACACACAACACAATGAAGATGTGACCCTACTATACAATACACTACCGTTCAAAAATGTTCAGGCCTGTAAGATTTTGAAAAAAGTCTTCTATTCTCACCAAGCATTTATTTGATCAAAAATACAGTAAAAACAGTAATGTTGTGAAATATTATGCATCTAAAATAGCAGTGTTTACTTTAATATAATTGAAAAGGTAATTTATTTCTGTGAAGGCAAAGCAGAATTTTATAGCAGGCATTATTTCAGGCACACAACACTTCAGAAATCATTCTAATATGCTGATTTGGTACTAAAGAAACATTTCTTATTATTAGCAATGATGAAAACAGCTACTTATTTTTATGGAAATCATGATCATTTTGTCAGTATTCTTTGATAAATAGATTATTTTATTTGAAACAGAAATCTTTTGTAATATAAATGTATTCTTAGTCACTTTTGATGAATTGAATGCATTTCTTTCAGAAAAAATAATATTTTAAATGTTAGTGGTCTATTTTTACATCAGTGCACGCTATGCTAAAACAATGATTGTTCTCATAATATTTTATTAAAATGTAAGAACCCTTTTTCTGGTTATTCTGACCTGTTTGTGCAGGCTGAGTTTGTCCAGTTCAGAAAGAACCCAGCCCACGCTCCCATCTCCACCACACACCAGGGTACGAAAGGTCTCAAACTTTTGGAAAAGACGAAGCCTGTATGCACAAACAAAAATATAAGACAAATATGGTTCAGAGTGCAAATTCAGTTTGCCAGCAAAATTGTATTTTAATAAAATATGTTAGGATGCTATTAGAATGTTACAGTTATCAAATAAAAATGTTAGTTTGTTGTAAAAGCTAAGCTACTGTGACTGATTCCTGACTCTTTTATTGCTTTACAAAGCCTTTTACTTGCTATTGCAGTGTGTGATAAGCAGGCGTTAACCTCACCCCAGCTGTGGGCCGCCATTCATGAGGTCAAAGACCTGTGCCGGATTTAGTAGCTGCTTGAACCTGCGCAGGAACTTCACGCCCTGGTTGTCACCACTCTTACTGTTCACCAGCACCAGCAGAGGACTCGAGCAGGATGGACTGGTGGCTTTCCAGAAGCCTGCAGGAGGCAAGGGATGATGAAGAGGGACAATGGAGGGATTGGAGAGGGAGGAGAGAAAGTGGCAATCAGAAAGGAGAGGAAAGGAGAAGAACTTGGGAGGGATGTCATGTTTGTAAATGTAACCAGCTTTAAACGCTGTCTCTTTAATAATGTCTCTGTTGTAAATGTAGCAGAAGATAATGGCAATACTGACTTCAAAATTGAAAGTGCGTTTTTATGTGTATCATGGCAGTACAATGATACCATAACGGTCACAGTACTTTTAGTAAGGTTTGTTGTTTGTTTCTTTCTTTTCTGGTTCCAAAACATAACCAGACTGAAGTCATCAGAAAGCACTGATTGAGCTACAATTTATTTATGTTTGTGGTTCGAATATATGTGGGTTTTATTCTATTGTATTTCAGTTTTCAGAAGAATATGCATTACAATAAATCAAAATAATTCAAGAACTTTTAACATACAAAATGTCATTATATCTTATATGTTGGGTTATATTTTGGCTACATCTAATATAAAGAACAATTTGTTCCCACAAAACATCTTGATTAATGTACAATTTTAAAATGTTGAAAAAATTTTGCATTTATTTTTAAAATTGTGAATTATGACAATTTAAAATAGCTGTTTACTATTTTAATATATTCTAAAATGAAGACTTTACTCCAGTCTTCAGTGTCACATTGTCCTTAAGAGATCATTTTAATATTCTGATTTGGCCCTCAAGAAATATTTCTTCTTATTATCAAAGTTGAAAACGGTGCTGATAAATATTTTGTAGAAATTGTGATGCATTTTTCTATACATAGAGTACAAAAAGGACAGCATCTATTTGAAAAATGTTTTTGTAACAGTCTTTATTGTCACTTTTGATCAATTTAATACATTCATGCTGAATAAAAGTATTAATTAAAAAAAAAATCTTATTTACCTCAAACTTCCGAATGATAGTTAAATACTGTATTACATAATGGCCTGGTTTCACAGACAGGTTTTAGAGTAAGCCAGTTCAATTAGGACATTTTAGTCATTTTCATAAACGTGCCTTAGAAAAAACATTACCGGTGTGTATTAAGAGACAAAATAAAGGCATTGATATATTTTAAGCTCAGTCAGAGCAAGTTTCTTTCAGTTGAAACAGCTCAGATTTAGATTTTAGTCTGGGACTAGGCTTAAGCCTTGTCTGTGAAACCGGGGAATATATATTAAGTAATTAAATAACTAGAAAACATTATTTCAAAAAATCTATTTGTTTTAGATATTTAATGGTATATTTAACTGTCATAGTGACAATTATACTTCAACAAAAATGTAATTTGGAAGTCCACACACAAAAGCATATGACAATGTATACAGGCATTATGGATACAGCTGAGCTGATGCAGTTGCAAGGGCAACCCTTACCGTCAGAGTCGATGCTGTTAAGTGCAGTGGGCGGAATGATGGAGACCTTACACTGACCGAGAGGACAAACCTTTCCCAACTGCTCCTTACAGCTGTTATGCACCTACACACAGGCGATGCATAGAGAGATACATCACTGGCTACTCATACCCATCAGTGGAGACACACTGGTTACACAAGGTACACGCCTGTGTAAATATGATGTCATATCTTTCCAGTAAACTCTAGGTGTTTATGTGGTATCTAGTTGTTATGGTTACAGAGTGAATTGGGTGTGATGCTACAGGCGCATCTAAAAAAATTAGAATATCATGAAAAAGTTTCATTTTTTCTTGCAACTTATTTCAAAAAGTGAAACTTTCATATATTTTAGATTCATTACATGTAAAGTCAAACATTTCAAAAGTTTTTTTGTTTTAATTTTGATGATTAGAGCTTACAGCTCATGAAAGTCAAAAATCAGTATCTCAAAATATTAGAATATTTACATTTGAGTTTCAATTAATGACCATCTCTACAGTATAAATTATATCTCTTGTTCTTTGAAACCACAATAATGGAGAAGACTGCTGACTTGGCAATGATTTCTCGTTTGGCTCTCAGCGAAGGCGGTCGCATTTTCTCTCCTGTCCTCCCCTTATCTTCCCTGCTTGCTCTTCGTCTCGTCTTGTACTTGAGAGATTCCTTCTGCACTGCTCAGAAAAACTGAAAAATCATGGATTTGATCAACTGGTCTCGCAACGAAATTGACACCATCTTCTCGACGAGAAGCCTGGGATCGAGGGGATCGGGGAACCTGATCGGGGTCGTGTGTCTGGCGGCTCTTTCCATGGAGGACATTGACATCTACCTATTCGGAACCACGATAACGGGTTTTCTGCTGATTGGATTAAGCTTTGCTCTGGGTTATCGAAGAATTCAGGAGACGGAAACAGCTGTCCAAAGCCTCACAAGGCTGCCCGTCATGATTGAAAATTGATGGATTTGGAGACCAGAAAGGACTAAGAGAGTAGCCGTGAAATTGGAATGCGGCTACTCGATCCAAGACCAAACAATCGCAATCTTATCTTCTTTCGGCTCCCCTAAACCAGCTGGCTCGGCAAGGTCACTGCTGGTGTAAACAACCCCGGAAGAGCACTGCAGTGAAGACGCTCTCTTGCGTTCCTCCCCCCTTCCAGACACCTGATGTTGTTGACTCTGTCGGGGTCCTGACCAAGGCTGTTTCCGTGGCAACCTGCTGTGTCGCTATTACAATCTGCGGACTGAGGCAACTTGTTTTTGAATTCCAGCGTGACGACTCACCAGGCCAACGAACACACGAACTCCACTCATATACTGATATGCATTCACCTCCCAACCCTAATCCAACGCCTTCGCCGCTTCGCACCGCCACCTGACAAGCGGGTCTGTGACCGGCGCCTTGGGCTGCAGGACCGGATGGCTGCTTGCCAGAGCTGGATCAACTCTCCCCCCGTTGCTAGTCATGTGTCTATGTTATGATTATGTGTTTTTTTTCCTGTTCTCACACTGTACTCCCGCAGGAGCATAGTCTGGGGGTTATATATTTTTTTTCTCCTCTCCCTTCCTCATGTTTATGCTGTATTATCTTCCAAAATTCCCTGTCTTCCTGTCCTGTCTACCCCCTTGTCATATTGTATGTATGTTTGTGTATGTATGGACAGGTTGATGGCTAATTTCGCTGGTACTTGTGACTAGTGACAATAAAGGGCTACTACTACTACTACTACTATCCAGAAGACGAACATTGACGGAATCCATGTTGCTTGAAGTCCAGTGTGAAGTTTCCACAGTCAGTGATGATTTGGGCTGCCATGTCATCTGCTGGTGTTGGTCCACTGTGTTTTCTGAAGTCCACAGTCAACGCAGCCATCCACCAGGAAATTGTAGAGCACTTCATGCTTCCTTCTGCTGACAAGCTTTATGGAGATGCTGATTTCATTTTCCAGCTGGACTTGGCACCTGCCCACACTGCCAAAGGTACCAAAAGCTGGTTCATTGACCATGGTGTTACTGTGCTTGATTGGCCAGCAAACTCGCTTGACCTGAACCCCAAAGAGAATCTATGAGGTATTATTGAAGATGAGAGACACCAGACCCAACAATGCAGATGACCTGAAGACCGCTATCAAAGCAGCCTGAGCTTCCGTTACACCTCAGCAGTGCCACAGGCTGATTGCCTCCATGCCACGCCGCATTGATGCAGTAATTCATGCAAAAGGAGGCCCTACCAAGTATTGAGCATATTCTGTGACATTTCTGTTTAAAATATCCTTTTTTAGTGATCTTATGTAATATTCAAATTTTCTGAGACACTGAATTTTGGGTTTTCATTATCTGTAAGCCATAATCATTAAAATTTCAAGAAATAAAGGCTTGAAATATTTCACTCTGTGTAATGAATCTATATAATATATAGGTTTCACTTTCTGAAATGAGTGACAAAAAATATTGAACTTTTTCATGATATTCTAATTTTTGTGAGATGTACCTGCATATTGTGGGTGTGGGTGATATACACAGCACTGTGATTGGTTTAAAAAAGTGGGCAGGAAGGTGACGTACGATAGCTTTGCACCAGAGGCACCGCCAGTCCTGTAGTCGACGTACACTACCGCAGTTTCGATCGCACACCACACACTTTGCGCTGACCGGCAGGTTCCCCTCCAACCACTGGTGTGGCATTGACACCTGTACACACAGACACACTGATTTAGGTACAGTACAGAATACCAATGAGACCACATGCATAATTCAAAGATTCACTTACTCCATCCTCATCTTCTATGATGTCATTTCCTATAGACGCCAAAGTGGTCCACTTACAGTTATTTGTGGATCGTACGGCACAGCGCTTGTGGGCTTTGAATTTACACACTAACACATGCAGAGAAAAGACGACATTAAACAGATTGTCACTAGAAAGTGATAACAGGCTGAGGGCAACGGTCCTCTTCTTGAAACATTGATTACGCTTTAAACAAACGTCATTGTTAGTTCTACAAGAAGAATAAACAACGCGTGAAAGGGTAAATGGCACAGAAAAGGGAAATCCAAACAAATTGATCATAAAAAAATAATGGGAAACATGAAAAGCATAGACAACAATAAAAAGCTTTGTTTACCTTCACAGGAAAGACCATGAGAGGTGACCCCTGGCAGAGCCTCTCGACATACGTTGCAGAAGGTGGGCCGGGCGTGAGAGCAGGCATACCAGTTATGCATCCCGGAGAAGTGCTCCATGTTAAACTGACTGGCCTGTACAATCATATCAGCGTTATGGCACTATAAATACATAACCAATAAAATCTAGAGGAGTGATTCTTATTTTATTGTTTTAGTTATCTATAATAATCCTGCCTCAAGATGACTTCAAATAATTTACATTTTAATTTTCATTTATTGTAAATATGTTATGTAGACCTGGAAAAGTCATGTAAATTAATACAATCTTAAAACACAGTGGGCATTTATTTTTTTTAAATATATTTAATGAACATAACATTTTTCTAGTTATGCCTGTGTGTGGGGTGGATATTGAAGTCAAAAAGGTTAAGAACCTCACAAGCTACTGTTACAGACCAAGACTGGCTTGGGATCGTTTAAGAGTTATTAAGGGCATTTAAGGGCAGTCGTGGCCTAATGGATAGAGAGTTGGACTTGTAACCCGAAGGTCGTGGGTTCGAGTCTCAGGTCCGGCAGGGATTGTAGGTGGGGGAGTGAATAACCAACACTCTCCTCACCCTCCATACTACAACTGAGGTGAGACCCTTGAGCAAGGCACCGAACCCCCAACTGCTCCCCGGGCACCGCAGCATTGGCTGCCAACTGTTCCGGGTGTATGTTCACTACTGTGTGTACACTTGGATGGGTTAAATGCAGAGCACACATTCTGAGTATGGGTCACCATACTTGGCCACACCCTTTCCTTTCCCTAAAGATTTAAAAAATCAAATGGATTGACACGCTAACTCCTTTACATCAATATTTCACCTAAACACAATGACAATTATAGCAAATACTTCTGTTGCTTTCGTTTACTGATCACTTAATTAAGAAATTCATGTGAAGGAACATCAAACTGTATAATGTACAGGCATCAATGCACATTAACTGAACCTTTCAAATGATTTTGGAGGGGTCAAAGGTGAAGTTTTAGACACCGACCTCATAAGTCTCCCATTTCTGTACAGACTTCAAAGCACTGATCCAGTCTTCCATCTCCTTCCTGCTCTCTGCACACAACATCAGCTTACGGAAAGGAGTGATAACCTAGGAGAGAGAGCCAAAGACATACAGTAGGTGTGAGCTATTAAACGGTTGTAAATAATGAATGAATGAACGAATGACAAACTAATGAATGGGGCTGTCTCAAAATCCAGTGAGATCCCTTTTCAAAAATCGTTCACTAGGTTTTGAGAAACCCATTGAGAAGAGGGTTTGCTTACTGTGAAACTGTTGTTGATGTTCTTAGTGCTGGTCTCAGCCACACTGGCGTCTGAGAGGTCGACCTCATCAAATATGAGAGACTGCAAGACAGTAGCATGTTTCTGTCACCAACAAACACTGAAACAAGCACCAACACAGCACCACCTGAGGTTCAGTCTACTCCAGAGGAACACAGAGACCCCTGCTTTTACCTTTGAATCTTTGGCATAGTACAGAGTCCTGCCTCGCAGTTTGAAATACCTCCTCTTCCATCTCTGAAAAGAGCTGGTCTGTTTGAGAAGAATACCCTCCTTCACACTCTTCTACAAAACAAATGCAAAGAAAGAGAAAAGAGATGAAAATTTTGCATAAAAGCCAGCTAATGCAAATACAACAACTTGATTTGTTTTCATAATAGTGTTCATGTGTCAGTGTGTGCAAACACGTTTCCCTACTGCCACATTTTTCATAATGAAGCATTTTCATGCCATGCAAGAACTGGCTATTTTTAGAAGCTGCTTCACAGCCCGTTGGATTTACTGCTGTTCATAAATTGCTTCTTTTGCACATGCATGAAATTCAGTCTTTTGCTTGTTATACTGAAGCACAATAAGAAATGAACACACACACACAAACCCCTGAGGCTTCAATTTGCATTAACAATCCTGTAGTTCAATCACAGTGGCTTATCACCAGGACCAGATGGAAATGGGGACTTTTTCCACATTTTCTATATTTTTCTTCCACATTATTTATGCTGTTTTTGCTGGTTCTAAACATGAAAAAATTTGCTCTTTTGGTAGCCGGACGTATAATCAAATTAGTCAGAATATGTACTTAATGGGTAATATGTAGATCTTCATGAATAAAAGGTATTTGAATTCTTAGAAAATCTGCAGACATTTCTGCTTATAACTATAGTATGACTACAGACTTTTAATGAATTCAGAGGAAAAGAATAATGAGGACAACTATCTATGAGTCTCTATGAGATTTATCAAAAAAACAGATAACTTTCTAACACTTCCTTTTTTCTTTGCATTGCTCTTGCTTAATTGTTTACAAAAAACTAACAATGGTTAACCGTAAAGGCGTTAAGGTAAGCTTACAGTAAAACCTGATCTGTCGCATAGCAACATTCCTGACTCAAGTGCTTATAACACTGACAGAGGAACTGCCACATTTCCATAAAGTTCACCGTGGACCTTTAAAACATGGTCATGTCATCAATTCATTTCTAACTTTCATCATAAACCTTGATGCTTCAATCTGCTCTGAAGGGCAGAGAAGCTATAAAAGTCTTTCAACAAGTCAGCTGTACTTCGTGGCACAGTAAAATCGAACTACAACGGAGTCTGTCCTTGTCTAAACATGCAGGGGCATATTCTGTGCCCTCTCATGACGTGAGATGTGGATTTCATAAGTGGATGGTGGCAGAACAACGCCAGTAGCTTGGTCAGCAGTGAGACAGGCTGATGTCTGACAGAAACGACAGCATATCTGTCTCTCGTGGGTCTGTGACACTGAAAACAAGGAGAGTGAGAGTGTTGTTGCTAAACATTAAGGAAATCAACATGAGTAACCTAGCCAGGCAACCTGCCAAGAGTAATGACGTACATATGAAGGGAGTGAATTCATTAAAGAGCTGCATGATCTGGTGAGAAAGAAAGTGTGTGTTCTGTATGTCTCTATATTCAAAATAAAAGTCAAAGAGCCTCATTTTTACACACTCCTACCCTTGAGAAAAAGAAGTGTTTAATTGTATTGAATGTGCATTTATAGTGTACTTCAAATCTTAAAAGTGCATTTTAAAAACTAATTCCAGATATAATATTAATGACACAGAAGACACAAATGTTTACTTAACACAGCCTTTAACAAACAAACTTTTAAAAGGTGTAGTTTGCAATAATGTCAAATTAAAAGTTTTACTTTAAAGTACAATTTAAGCAATCTTTTGTTGTGCTTTAAGAAAAAAATACTTACAGTATTTTTGATGTGTTGACCAACATACTAAAGCCAAAGTGCTGTAAAGTACAGTATCTGATTTTAACTTTGACTTTCAAAATCACATTTAATAAATACATTTTAAATGTACTAAATTGCATCGTCACCATTACAAATGTGTAATTACAAATATATTTCAATACATGACAGAAAAATATAAAAATGGAGAGTAAATTGAGGGTTAGGTCACATGTGAGGGGAGGGGGGGAAATCAGATTTGAACCACTTTCAGCAGCAATATCAGTGTAACCTCTGAGTCACTTTTGCAGGGGATTATATTCTCCACATGCCTTTCAACAGGTGTCTCATTTTCTCCACGACTCCCAGCAGAGCTCATAAATGTGTGTGTGTGGGGACAAAACTGCCCTCAGAAGGTAGTTAAATCTGTCAAATCCTCCCTTTGAGGACATCTGGGGGTCATTTTCAAATGGAAAAACCATTTACAATTAATGCCATTAATGGTTTCTTGGAGTAGATTTAGGAATTGTTGTAAGTTTGTAGTCATATTTAGATTAATATGAAAACAACAGATGCCTATTGTATGTATATCCTCATTTAGCAGGTTAATGTGAATGTGTGTGTGGTTTTGCTATTTTTCTTGAAAACATCTAAAATCAATTACATATGGAAACAAAGTAATATATTTGTATTCTAGAAAATATAATTAGCTCAGAAAACAACAAAGTTCAATTAAAAGAAAAAAGAAAGAAAAAAAGAAAGGTGTATGTGTGTGTAATAAAATGAAACCAATAAGCAGAGGTGTAAAATACTTTTAAAATAGTAGTAATTTTACTTGATTACTGTACTTAAGCATTATTTTGGGGGATCTGAACGTTATTCAAGTACAATTTAAACTGACTACTTGTACTTTTACTTGATTACATTTCTGAACAAAAAAAAAACTGTACTTTTTCCTCCTTACAATTTTATTTCACCTTAAAAAGTATGTTACATTTTTATTTTATCTTATGCACATTAAATATGGTAAACGAAAGTTCAAATGTACGTGCTCAATTATGCCTTTCATCAGATAAATATCTGGCTTCAAATGTTTACCGTCAAATCTGAGGACGCATATTGAGGTAGCAAGGTTGTGTTTTCCCCCAAAAAAAACTTTATTCATTATTCTTTCTGTTTTGATTAGAGCCATTAGTTGTGTAATATATTAGCTGAATGCAGAAGATCGAGTGCAAATTAAATCAGTGATGAGAATTTAATATAATTAATATTTTTGTGGGAATTTGTTTTGTTTGTTTTTTCATTAAATGTTACAAATCTCCAAAAAGTGTTTAAATTATCATTGTATGTGCAATTAATTGTAATTCATTTTTAGCGATGTTCTAGCCAGGTAGTGGATAAGTTGTATATACATTATGTCATTATATGACACACTGAGTAGGAATTAGGACTCTCAATGAATATTTTTTAACCATAATAATTACGTGATTTGCTCATTAATTAATATAATTAGTTGGAAATAATTATTTATCAATATTTGCTGAGAAAAAGCCCAAATAAAAATGCCCCAAATAAACAATTAAAAGATTAATTATCCTTTAAGACAGTGACGTAGACAACACAAAAAAGTGGCCTTTCAAAACGTTAATGTTGTATGTTTTAATTCTATGACTCTCCTCATTAAATTCAACCCATTCTTGTATTCTGTCTGGAATATGTTTCTAACCTCTGCATCTAGCCTCTATCATACATTTATTTATTTAACACGCAAATTTGCACCTAACATTCCTGTACATACTAAATTGTCTATTTTGTATATTGTGTTTGTGCCATTTTGCATATTGTATATTATTATTTTTATTATCTGTGTCTTGTCTTGTCGCTGTCATTCTGTCGCACTGTGGAGCTTCTGTCATCAAAACAAATTCCTTGCATGTGGAAACATACCTGGCAATAAAGCTAATTCTGATTCTGAAATCACATCTTCTTGTTATTAAAAGTGATAGTTCACCCAAAAATTAAGATTCTCATGTTGTCCCAGATGTTTAAGACTTTCTTTCTTCAGATGAAGACAAGCAAAGATTTTTATTTCGTAATGCAAGGGGACAGATCCACTTCAGAAACCACACAAAGTGAACACGACGGTCAAGTTTAAAATATTAGTATTTGTAATTTTTTTACATATGCCTATCGTTTCACATAAGCCATTGCATTTTGTTTCGTTTTATCCCTTTAACCAAAGTTCTGTATGTCTGTCAGGAAAAAAAAAGGACTTCTAATTTTTTTATATTTTTAAGTTGTACTTTTTTACTTACTCGAGTATGTTTTTGGCCAGATACTTGTACTTTTAATTGAGTAAAATCTTCACTGAGTATCTTTACTTTCACTTTTCACAATTTTTGAGTACTTTTTACACCTCTGCCAATAAGTGTGCGCAAGCTTAGGTGTGAGAGTCTAAACTTCTGGATATCTGCCAGTGAAGCTTCCCTCTACACCGAGACAAGCATCAGACCCAGACATCACTCACTTCATCCTTTCAGAACAGAGCTGGTTCCACATTCATAAAAGATGAGGACATCTTTGATCTGTCACAGTGTGCAAGCAAACACCCACACACTCTCTCTATCTCTCTCTCTCTCACTCACTCACTCACACACTCACACACACACACACACACACACTCACTCACACACACACACACACACACACACACATACACACACACACACACACACACAGAGTGGAGTCAGCTGGTGACTCAGAGGAACTCTAAGGACAAACATCCTCACACAATGATTGCTATTTTTTTTTAATCTCCTCTTCCTCTTTTAATCCTCCCCTCACTCTCTATTTAGTTCCTCTCAAATCCTCAGCTTCTGTATTCACCCTGCTGTTCTCTTCCTCCTTTCTCTCTTCTTTCTTGCGTCATTCCGGCTCACCCTGTTCATTCCTTTCCCTGTTTTCTGTCATGCTCTTCTCCATTCTCTGTTTTATCCTCCTCTTTTGTCCTCTCTCTCTCTCATCTGAAGGGCACAGTGCCTCTGCAATGCCCTACATAGAGCTGGAACAACAAATACCATGATTCCTTTCAGCAAAGCTGATTAGATCCAAGTAGTTATAAAACCTAGAGAGAGCTACCCGTCAGTGTTCACAGTTATGTCAATGGGAATTGCTTGGATAGTGTATGCAGCCCTGGAAGTACACAACCTGGATGCTGTTATTTTTTATTTACGAGTTCTGAGTTTTTTTAAGCTTTTTTTGTTTTGTTTATTTGAGCCAGTCACATGTACAAGGCTATCTTTTAAAGAAAGATGTTTTTGGCCCCATAATGATGTCATCACACCATCTACCAGTAGGAAATAACAGGCACAGGTAACCAACCAAACCTTGACCTCCTGATTAGATCCACTAGTCTGTTGTTCCAATGCAAACACATGCCCCTTGTGACGCTGCTGTGGTGTGAATACAAACAATTCAGTCTAATTACATTCCCCAGGTTCTCTCTCCTCTGAAATTAATATGGCTTGTGCTTGTGAATTTCCTTGCAATCTTTGTAAATTCAAAGCCTTGAAATATTCCTGAAAGACTTAATTTTGTTTTTTAAAAACTATTGGGATGAATGTGTCATCTTCTGACACTTGAATTGCTGTTAAAGTGGATCTGAGTGGCTTTTTAAGTCAAAGCAGTGCAGCTATTAGGACAATCATGTGTCATTATTCTCATAATATGACTCAATAACTCATCTCCAACCCAGCTAAGCAACTATGCCATTTATGATAGTGAAAGAGAGAGAGACAGAAAGAATATTCCACTAAATATGCAAGGAAACAATGGGGAAAATTAAAGCATAGTATGATCTTCAAAATATTGAATCCCTAAGCAATAAAAGTCTCATTAACAAATTATAAAACTCCAAGATATCACTTGTCAATTTAGGAAATATCATCAAAGATAAACAAAATCAAATGCAATAAATCTTAATTATTAAGTGTCCATTTAGAAGAAATCAACCAGTGCGAGTGAGACACATGACCTGCTGACAAATGCTAGACACATATGTAACAGCACAAACTTAACATGTTCCTATTGATCTTAATGGAAAAAACAACACTGCTTGTATATCTTACAAATGGGTGAACAAAATCAGAGCAACAGCCCAATTTCAGCCAATCACCCTTATCTATCAGTTGCTATGGAAACACCAATGAGCTGTCAGCAAACACAGCTGTCATTCAAACAATCAGTGTTCCAAAGGCATGGCCAAATACTATGCGGCCAGCATTTAGAACCAAAAGCTACACTTACCAGAAGCACAGGTCAACGCTGTTGCTACATTTTTCTATAAAAATGAATGAAAACACTTTCTTTGTTCAGCAAAGCCTGGTTAAACACAGATCTTAATCATCAAAACAACAGAATGTTTTTTCCCTTAAGAAATCCCTTGTTGATTCAGATATAAAACATCCTTTTTCCTCCTCCAATACATTTCATAAATAATTACACACAAACAGAACTGAGCTCTCTGAAGCTTTGTTCAGACAGGCAGGAAAAATCTGATGTTTTGACAATATCTGACTCATCTGTCTGTAGCAAAGAATCAAACGAAATAAAACATCTAATTCACAGCTATATCTAGTTAGAAATCTGACTGAAATCTATTTTTATAATATGTCTCCGAAAGGTGAGATCGTATTTCAAGTAATATTTGTTTTGTGAATAATGGCTTAAAATTTGTTTTGCTTTCCACACAAAGCTTTTGTGACCTTTTTGTAATATCATACAAACTGTTCAATATTGTCTAGTGCTGTGTTCAAATACACTCATATTCACTCACACTTTTCTCATATAGAATCTAAGGCATGAAAGTATACAGGTGCTGGTCATAAAATTAGAATATCATGAAAAAGTTGATTTATTTCAGTAATACCATTCAAAAAGTGAAACTTGTATATTAGATTCATTCATTACACACAGACTGATATATTTCAAATGCTTATTTCCTTTCATTTTGATGAATATAACTGACAACTAATGAAAGTCCCAAATTCAGTATCTCAGAAAATTAGAATATCAATTAAGACCAATGCAAAAAAAAAATATTTTTAGAAATGTTGGCCAACTGAAAAGTATGAACATGAAAAGTATGAGCATGTACAGCACTCAATATTTAGTTGGGGCTCCTTTGGCCTGGATTACTGCAGCAATGCGGCGTGGCATGGAGTCGATCAGTCTGTGGCACTGCTCAGGTGTTATGAGAGCCCATGTTGCTCTGATAGTGGCCTTCAGCTCTTCTGAATTGTTGGGTCTGGCGTATTGCATCTTCCTCTTCACAATACCCCATAAGTTTTCTATGGGGTTAAGGTCAGGCGAGTTTGCTGGCCAATCAAGAACAGGGATACCATGGTCCTTAAACCAGGTACTGGTAGCTTTGGCAGTGTGTGCAGGTGCCAAGTCCTGTTGGAAAATGAAATCTGCATCTCCATAAAGTTGGTCAGCAGCAGGAAGAATGAAGTGCTCTAAAACGTCCTGGTAGACGGCTGCGTTGACCTTGGACCTCAGAAAACACAATGGACCAACACCAGCAGATGACATGGCACCCCAAACCATCAATGACTGTGGAAACTTTACACTGGACCTCAAGCAACGTGGATTATGTGCCTCTCCTCTCTTCCTCCAGACTCTGGGACCTTGATTTCCAAAGGAAATGCAAAATTTACTTTCATCAGAGAACATAACTTTGGACCACTCAGCAGCAGTCCAGTCAAGACGCTTCTGACGCTGTCTCTTGTTCAAGAGTGGCTTGACACAAGGAATGCGACAGCTGAAACCCATGTCTTGCATACGTCTGTGCGTGGTGCTTCTTGAAGCACCGACTCCAGCTGCAGTCCACTCTTTGTGAATCTCCCCCACATTTTTGAATGGGTTTTGTTTCACAATCCTCTCCAGGGTGCGGTTATCCCTATTGCTTGTACACTTTTTTCTACCACATCTTGTCCTTCCCTTCGCCTCTCTATTGATGTGCTTGGACACAGAGCTCTGTGAACAGCCAGCCTCTTTAGCAATGACCTTTTGTGTCTTGCCCTCCTTGTGCAAGGTGTCAATGGTCGTCTTTTGGACAACTGTCAAGTCAGCAGTCTTCCCCGTGATTGTGTAGCCTACAGAACTAGACTGAGAGACCATTTAAAGGGTTTTGCAGGTGTTTTGAGTTAATTAGCTGATATTGAACATTTTCACAATATTCTAATTTTCTGAGATACTGAATTTGGGACTTTCATTAGTTGTCTGTTATAATCATCAAAATTAAAGGAAATAAACATTTGAAATATATCAGTCTGTGTGTAATGAATGAATCTAATATAAAAGTTTTACTTTTTGAATGGTATTACTGAAATAAATCAACTTTTTCATGATATTCTAATTTTATGACCAGCACCTGTAAATACAGTAATTCCTGTCAATTATGTTCTCTCATGTGCCGTGTGAGTTCACATATCCAGAGGCACAATTTCCGTTGTTCCTCCCTCCCTGACAGCAGCTCTCAGTTGTCATGTAAGAAAATCGCCACTATAGCAACTGATGCAGATATACCAGATATTGACTACACAGTCTGAACAAACGGATCAGATTGCATCACTTACTGTACAAAATGACACTTCTAAAGATCAGATGGGATTAATGTACAGTGTCAACAGTATGTATGAGACAGTCTGGATTAGATGGCACAGTGTGGTTAAAGTTGAGTTAGAGCCAGACCAATTACCCAAAGCACCCACAGAGACTACGAGTCCCTTTCACAGCTAGTAATTAACCTAATGAACTGATTACAGACCCTGCAGTACAGCCTATGAGCGTGTGTGTGTGTGTGCAATCTAATTAGAGCCTAAATCACACAGCCTGAGAATTTACCACCTCTGAGGTGTCACCCTGAAGAAGCCAAGACTCATTCAGTAACGGTGTCAAATCCTACACATGCAGTGTGCTAATGAGAACTGCTGCACACATACTGTAGGAATCACACACTGTTTAGCATATTAGTTTTACTGAATGGTTAGTAAACACATTATGTGACACACTATATCGCTATAATGAATGTGCATATATTACGAAGGGCTGTAACCATAGATATTGATAGCCCTCATATTAACTGATATGGGCTTTACAATAGACAATTCAAAACCTTTATGCTTGGTCTCATCCAAATTTTGAATATGGTTAAAATAACCATATAAGGAATACAGAAATGATAATTTGCTGAAAATGTACTCATCCTCAGGCCATCCAAGATGTAGATGAGTGTGTTTCTTCATCAGAGCGAATTTTAGAAGTTTAGCATTACATAATTTGTTCCGCAATGTATCCCCTGCAGTGAATGGGTGCCGTCAGAATAAGAGTTCAAACAGCTGATTAAAACATCACAATAATCCACAAGTAATCCTCATGATTCCAGTCCATCACGTTTTTTGTAAGAAACAAATCCAAATCCATCATTTCATTTCTCCAAATCTTTTCTGATGAAGAAACAAACACATCTAAATCTTGGATGGTCTGAGGGTAAGCAAAGTTGTTGCTTTAATTCAAACTTTAGTTGAACTAAAAAGCTGTACTTAAAATCAGGGCAATATCACAGGCTGAGAAAAAGAGAAAAAACACTTTCAAATCCTAAACGGGAGGAAGCTATCCACCAGAGACTGATGAACATTAAAGAGAGAGAGTTCTTTGAGTGGCAAAATGGTAAAGTGATTGATATACAGACTCCCCACGCATCCCAGAGAGCATCTAATGCTACAACCATGTTAGTCTACTGTTTTAGATATTAGTGTTTATTAGATGCTAAAAATTCATACATTTTGAGCTGCAACCACAGGGTGTGTTGCAGACCTCAAGAAGAAGTGGTGTTTGAGTGATATGTGCATGTAGACGCACATGTGATCCAATCTATAGACTCAGCGGTCGATGGTATGATGGGTTTTTGGTCGGCGACTGGATCAGAGGAGATAAGAGAGCTGATAAATGCTAATCCTACATAACACATGGCCATAGAACTAGTGTTGCTTTCGTCAACGAAAATTATAACTAAATATCGTCACCAACGAACCTTTATCACGTGATGAAAACGAGACGAGACGAGACGCAACGTAAATGCTGGTCATGTGACGATGACTATAATTAAATGTATAATGCAATATTGTTGCCGAATAAAAACGAGACTAAATGTGGTTTACAAAATAAAAACAATGCTAAAATGTCTCTTCATTTTTGTTGACCAAAACGAGACGAAACGAAATGTTATAACGTTATTTCGTCTAGTTTAGTCGCGTTATTATTATTATTTTTCAGTATTTCTGTTTCCTGTGTCTCACTTCTGGAGCTGCATCAGGTCGCACTGCGCAGACGCAGGCGACGTCACTTCCTCAAGCCCCACTCGCGGCATTATTTAGAAGACGACAACAAACAAAGTTAAGTCTGACACAGAGAAAGGGACCGATGGCCGGCCAGCCGGGGTTCATCTTTGGGAGATGCGTGTGTACTTCTTACATGTTTGGTTGGTAAAATAAATGTTGTCAATTCAAATCAGAGCGTCTTCCGTGTCTGGAATGGATGTATTCTTGAGTCTATAAGGTAACAATACGAGAGTTTAAAAGAATTACCAGCCTGAGTCCGTCCCGAGCCAGTCTTTTTCCCCTTCTCCCAAATCTGATTATACTGTTTCAGCTATTAAAATAGTTCAGTTTTGTATGTAATGGCAAAGTGATTATATTTTGTTTTGGTTTTTTTTATTAAGTTAATTTAGAAAAACGTTTGGAGCATTTTTTTGTTCGTTAAATAAGTTTTTTTCTTTCTTAAAGTAACGACCAAGCAGCCAGCGGCAGACCGGCAGGCTGATCATAGCCATGTTTGATCAATTTAGCCTTCTCAAATCATCACGACTTGCCTAAAATAAAATCTATAGATATACTAAAACAGTTCAAGCATATAACAATGTTTAAACGTTAAACCTAGATAAATGTGTGCTGCATCCAGTAGTTTGTGCTGAGAGTGGAAGCTAAAGCGCAGGACATGGAGGCGCCAGCGCAATCAATTGCATTTTTTTTCAGTGGAAACAACTTACGCCGCAAATTTAGCTCATAAAAGTAAGAGTAATACATCATTCGTAACTGTAAAGGGTCTACTTTTATTTGTGTGCACTCACAATATCAACAAAACTTTTTATAAAATATATAAAATCATTTTATAAAATAAATAAAAAAAAATGACGCGCCGTCTCGTCTTGAACAGGAGCGCTTCACAAAAATGAAACGAAAGTCAGCGAATACAAGCCTCACAGCCATGATAAATATATCTATAGAAAGCTTTAAATGACTACTTAACGAAATAAATAAAAACGAATCAGAATAGGGGATCATCATCTTCAACGTTGCGACACTGACACAGAAAACACAAGTTTTTTAGTAAATAATTCAAATATATCCTTACTATTTCCCCCGACACATTCATGGTAATTACTTTTGCTGGGGCTTTGCAGCAAGCTTCAGCCTATTGCATGTATTTGAACGCAAAACTCTTCATCTGTGCTGACGGCACTCGCTGCTGCTGCGGGACACTAAACACCGTCGACTCGCTCTTGACAGTCGCGGCACGGTCTCGTGTTGTTTCCACCAGCGCGGCAATTTTTTTCATCACTAATTGATGGATGTCTAAAATATAAAAATAAGGAGAAGCCTAAAACAGGCCAGAGGCCCGGCCCCCGTCTGAACTATTTATGAAATGATTATTTATGAAATGATTTATGATATGAAAATTGTTCCGAAGCCCGCCCTAGAGGTGTAAAAAAGTTGGGGCCTGGGCCGAAATGCAGGGCTCTAGCGTTCCCCTCGGTAGAAATCACGTTTCCCCCTCGGGGGCCCCCCCCCATCGTCGGGCCCTTAGAATCGTCCTAACTTCACCAAGGCCTTTAGCACGCTTAAATTGGGATTAGTCTGTCAAACAAATGTTTCAGTTACCATTATTAACCTAGGTCTCTGTGATTTCATGTACATTATGTATATAATTAAGAGAGCAATTAATTAATGTTAGGATCAAACTCAGTGCTGTGCAGTCAGGTATGACCCTGTCTGTGACTGGATATTCCTTATGGATTCACTTTCTTTTTTACATTTAAGTGGGACAACTAACCTGTCAGTAGGTTAGTTGTATATAGGTTTATAGTGTTTTTTACTTCATTGTTGTATGTCTGTCTTTATGTAGCACTGTGGTCCTGCGAGGCACAACATTTCGTTCCACTGTATGTCCCCACATCTAGCGGAATGACAATAAAGCTCAACTTGAACTTGAACTTGACATGAACAGCAAGCTGTTATTTCACTAAGAAAGTTGTATAACGGATATAACGGATGTGGTCAAAATAATTGAGAAACACTGCAAACAAATTACATACTGCAATCAAAGACACCAGAGGACGCTTGCCACCAGAGAACGCTTCCGCTTCCGGCACACACGCAGACTGAGATCACACACACACACACACACACACAGGGCCTTGCCCTTTTCGTTTTGTTTTTTCTCCGTGATCCCGTTTGCCACTGAACCTGCTTTAACGACGACAGTGGGGCTTTGACAGCCTTAGTCAAACGGGTTGGCGCGTTTGGTCGGGTTGTTAGTTAGTGCGCTATATTGAACCGTTTGCCACTGAACCTGCTTTAACGACGACAGTGGGGCTTCGACTGCCTTATTCAAACGGCTTTTCTATAACGTGTGAATATATCCACTATAGCGTTCTATAACAAATCCGATCAGAGCGCCTGTTTATCACTAGTTTTATTCTGATTCTCGAGTCTGCTATTAGCTTATAGCCCGTTAGCATCGGCAGCGTGGCAGCCACTAATCTCGCTTACATTGCAAATCCTCTATTCACACACATTACTATCGTTTCACTGTTACTTGCTTAAATGGCGGATTTGTGTCTACCTCTGAGTGCAGGTGAGGACACGTTCGAGCTGCATTCGGTGCAGCTGGAGCTGGAGGCCGTGGAGAAACAGATCCGCGACCTGCTGGAGAAAAAGGCCCAGCTGAAGGAACGAAGAGCTGCGCTGGAAACATCCCGGGCTGACGCTCACAAGTCCGGGGTAAGTATACAGCACGCTGCTAACACTCCCACCACCTCTACTCCGTGTGTTTCTTTGCACGGACCCTGGGTGCTGCAGCAGCGGAGGACGCGAGCCAGGCCTCGGGTGACGACTTCTCCCCCCCCTGTCTTCGAGATCTCCACAAGGAACAAATTCGCCCCCCTCCGCGAGACAGAACGCGACGCTGTGATAGTTGGAGACTCCATTGTCCGGCACGTCCGTGCTACGCTAGCTGAAGGTAAAGTACACGCTTCTAACATCCCCACCACCTCTACTCCGTGTGTTTCTTTGCACAGACCCTGTGTACCCAGAACGCGATCTTCCCAGATGTCCTTCATCTCCACCCGGAACCGCTTCGCCCCCCTCCGCGTGACGGAACGCGATGCTGTGGTCGTGGGAAGCTCCATCGTCCGGCACGTCCGTGCTACGTCAGCTGAAGGTAAAGTGCACACTCACTGTTTCCCCGGTGCACGTGTTCTCGATGTTTCTGCGCAGATACCTGCGATCCTGAAGGGCAACGAGAACATCGGTGCTGTCGTGCTGCACGCGGGGGCCAACGACATCAAGCTGCGGCAGACGGAGACACTGAAGAGGGACTACAGGAGCCTGATCGAGACGGTACGCAGCACATCGCCCGCGGCGACGGTCATCGTGTCAGGACCGCTTCCCACGTATCGACAAGGAAACGAAAGGTTCAGTAGACTTTTTGCTTTAAACGAATGGTTATCGTCATGGTGTAAAGAACAGAAACTGCTCTTTGTTAATAATTGGAATCTTTTCTGGGAGCGTCCTAGGCTCTTCCGTGCTGATGGCCTGCACCCAAGCAGAGTCGGAGCGGAACTCCTGTCGGACAACATCTCCAGGACGCTACGCTCCATCTGACTAGTAAGCCAATTCTCAAATAACTGCTATGACGACTTTTGTTCTACCCACTTAAAAAATAGAAGTAATTGCGTTGTCCAATCTATACAGACTGTGTCTGTTCCCCGAATAGCGAGATCAAAATATAAATTCAATGCAGGATCTAGAAAAAATCTGACCGTGATTAAACCAGAAAAACGCAAAATAAATGAACAAAAACAATTTTTAAAACTTGGGCTCTTAAACATTAGATCACTCGCACCCAAAGCAGTTATTGTAAATGAAATGATCACAGATAATCATTTTGATGTACTCTGCCTGACTGAAACCTGGCTTAAACCAAATGAATATTTTGGTCTAAATGAGTCTACTCCACCAAGCTACTGTTATAAACATGAGCCCCGTCAGACTGGTCGTGGCGGCGGTGTTGCAACAATATATAGTGATATTCTCAATGTTACTCAGAAAACAGGATACAGGAGGTTTAACTCATTCGAAATACTTCTGCTTAATGTTACACTGTTAGATATGCAAAATAAATCTCTCCTATCTCTTGCTCTGGCTACTGTGTATAGACCGCCAGGGCCATATACAGATTTCCTAAAAGAATTTGCAGATTTCCTCTCAGATCTACTAGTTAATGTTGATAAACTGCTAATTGTCGGAGATTTTAACATTCACGTTGATAATACAAATGATGCGTTAGGACTTGCGTTTACTGACCTAATAAACTCTTTTGGAGTCAAGCAAAACGTCACCGGGCCCACTCATCGTTTTAATCATACGCTAGATTTAATTATATCGCATGGACTTGATCTTACTGATATAGATATCGTACCTCAAAGTGACGATGTTACTGATCATTTCCTTGTATCGTGCATGCTGCCTATTACTGATATTAGTTATATGGCTCCGCGTTATCGTCTGGGCAGAACTATTGTTCCAGCCACCAAAGACAGATTCACAAATAACCTGCCTGATTTATCTCAACTGCTCTGTGTACCCATAAATACGCATGAACTAGACGAAATGACTAGCAACATGGGCACTATCTTCTCTAATACATTAGAAGCTGTTGCCCCCCTCAAATTGAAAAAGTTTAGAGAAAAACGTACTGCGCCATGGTACAACAGTTATACCCATTCTCTCAAGAAGGAAACTCGTATTCTTGAGCGCAAATGGAGAAAAACTAAATTAGAAGTTTTTAGAATTGCGTGGAAAAACAGTATGTCCAGTTATAGACAGGCTCTAAAAGCTGCCAGGGTAGAGCATATCCGCAAACTCATAGATAATAACCAAAACAATCCAAGGTTCTTATTTAGCACAGTGGCTAGATTAACAAATAAACAGACGCCACCCGATCTAAATATTCCCCCACAGTTTAATAGTAATGACTTTATGAATTTCTTTACTGATAAAATAGATAACATCAGAAATACAATAACAAATATAAGACAGGAAGAGCTAAATAAACTTATCAGTGCATCTAAACCAACAACGTGTTTATTAGATCCTGTACCTACTAAATTACTGAAAGAGTTGTTACCCGTAGCAGAAAAACCGCTTCTCAATATTATTAACTCATCGTTATATTTAGGTCACGTCCCAAAACCATTCAAGGTGGCGGTTATTAAGCCTCTTATTAAGAAACCACAACTAGATTCTAAAGAACTGGCAAATTATAGACCCATTTCTAATCTTCCGTTTATGTCAAAAATTTTAGAAAAAGTTGTGTCTACTCAATTATGCTCCTTTTTGCAAAAAAATTATCTCTATGAAGAATTTCAATCAGGTTTCAGGCCCAATCATAGTACAGAAACTGCACTTGTTAAAATTACGAATGACTTACTACTTGCTTCAGATCAAGGCTGCACCTCATTGCTAGTATTACTTGATCTTAGTGCTGCGTTTGACACTATAGACCATAATATACTCATAGATCGATTACAAAAATATATTGGTATTCAAGGACAGGCTTTAAGATGGTTTAGATCCTACCTGTCCGATCGCTACCACTTTGTTCATTTAAATGGGGAGTCATCTCAATTATCACCAGTAAAGTATGGAGTACCACAAGGATCTGTCCTAGGTCCTCTGCTATTTTCAATTTACATGTTGCCCCTTGGAAATATTATTAGAAAACACGGGATAAGTTTTCATTGCTATGCTGATGATACTCAATTATATATCTCAACAAGACCAGATGAAACTTCTCAACTATCTAAGCTAATAGATTGTGTAAAAAGTGTAAAAGATTGGATGACCAATAATTTCCTCCTACTAAATTCAGATAAGACAGAGATATTACTTATTGGACCAAAAAACAGTACACAGAATCTCGTGGATTATAATTTGCAACTAGACGGATGTACTGTTACGTCCTCTAAAGTCAAAAATCTGGGTGTTATATTAGACAGCAACTTGTCCTTTGAAAATCATATTTCCCATGTTACAAAAACAGCATTCTTCCATCTTAGAAACATTGCCAAGCTTCGAAGCATGCTATCTGTTTCTGATGCAGAAAAGCTAGTTCATGCATTCATGACCTCTAGACTGGACTATTGTAATGCACTGCTAGCTGGTTGTCCTGCATCTTCAATAAACAAGCTACAGATAGTCCAAAATGCAGCGGCTAGAGTTCTTACCAGATCAAGAAAATATGATCATATTACTCCAATTTTACAGTCTCTGCATTGGCTACCTATTCAGTTCCGTATCATTTACAAATTATTATTACTTGCCTATAAGGCCCTAAATGGTTTAGTACCTGCGTATCTAACTTGTCTTCTACCACGCTATAATCCAACCCGCTCTCTAAGGTCGCAAAACTCTGGACTTTTGGTAGTACCTAGGATAGCAAAGTCCACTAAAGGAGGTAGAGCTTTTTTCACATTTGGCTCCCAAACTCTGGAATAACCTTCCTGATAACATTCGGGGTTCAGACACACTCTCTCTGTTTAAATCTAGATTAAAGACACATCTCTTTAGCCAAGCATACACATAATGCATTTTATAATCTTGTACTGTAGTTATATCTGATCAAATGTACATTATTATTATTCTTTAGCTTGGGTTGAACAATTTATTTTTTGCTTAGATGGAACAGCAGCTACGCTAATCATGTCTCTGCTTGTCTCTACGTTCCTGCCACGGGATTAACATCCCGTGGTAGCCAGGAATTACAGAACTTCAGTCTGGATCTAACCATTACATGATCTGAGATGACCGAACACCTGAGATGGAGGATCAGCACCGGGAGATGACGTATGTGTCCCTGATCGTAGGCAGAGGCCAAACACCTGGATGAATGCCAGAGACAGATCCCCATTGAGGACCCCGCCATTTAGACAGCCATCGGAAAAGACCACTGGAAACAGCTGAGCCCATTCAATCTGACTTGCTGCAGTTTGGAACTGAACTGCTGGTTTGTTTGGCCAGAGGAGAATTGGCCCCCCAACTGAGCCTGGTTTCTCCCAAGGTTTTTTCTCCATTCTGTCACCGATGGAGTTTTGGTTCCTTGCCGCTGTCGCCTCTGGCTTGCTTAGTTGGGGACGCTTCATTTCCAGCGATATCGCCGACCTTATTGCAAAGTCACTATTCAAACTTATTGACACTTTATTTTCCTTTTTTTTGATATTGTGCAGTGCTTTGACACAATTTGCATTGTAAAAAGCGCTATATAAGTAAAGGTGACTTGACTTGACTTGACTTGACATTCCTGTCTGGGCTGTCATTTTTCCCGAGGTTGTGTGAAAAAGCACAGACATGTTTGAATTTACCTGACTAGCAAAAACAGGGCTTTTGTCTGAGGAGAATAAACCTGAGAAGCAGAAGCCTTCCATTTAATCTCATGTCTGTATAGGAGAAACATTGAGATAGTAAAAAGATCTAATTTGAATACAAACCTGGAACACTGATGGCTCTGTGACAAAGTTGCTTTGGACAAAAAGCATCCCTAAAATGCAAAAACTGTAAATGTAAAGTGGTGATTTTCCCATGCAATATAAATTTGATAATATCAGTGTCTGTGTCTTTAACTGTCCAGACCATCCAGTTCTGTTATTTATTACAGGCTTTGCATTAATGCCGCGGTAATCAGATTAGCACAAACGAGCGTGTCCTGCTAACCTAGATAAACCTTATGGCGTGCACAAACATACACACACCCCCTGCATCATCTCTCATATACAGTAAATCTAAGCCAATACACATATGCACAAAGCCAATCATGAATCATCTGCTGACAGGAAGAGATCACCAAACGGATGAGACCGGTATGAGACATTCAGCCTCACAATCAAAAAAACAGATTATCACTAATATACAATGACACAAACACAGTCTGCAGTGCTCAATCTAGTGAAAACTACACAAACTCAAGTGGAATTAAATGGAATAGCCTATCCAAACCTGTGAGAAGACACTATTGCTGATTGTCTGTTCTTCTGTTGTTCTTACTGAACTGCTGGAGGAGGTTTCCAAAAAGTCTTCTTCTTTTAAGCAGCTGGCATCTCCCTGACCACCTCCATCACAGCCGAACAAGAGCGGGGCAAAGCAACACACACTGCCTGGACACAGCCTGGGCATGATGGGTCCCTTCAGCCATCGACATGTACACACACACACACACTTACAGACACAAAGGAACACTCTGACTTCCTTTTGGCTGCACCTGAAAGACACACCTTCTTTTTAAAAAGAACTTCCTCTTACAGTTGAAGTGATAAGACCGCCCATCCTATTACACCTGGACCTACCGTTTGAGAACGAAAACACACAGAGGCGTGCCAAGGTCTATATTTAGAACTAGATAAACTTGTTTGGTAAGCATCACTATTCACAGAACCACAGAAAATCCCAAGCAGCTATAGACAGATGTTCCTATTGGATCAGGACAGAAAAAAAGACAACGAGGTCTTTGCAAACATGAATGTACATGAACCATCCTGCAGGAACCAAAAAAATCGACAAATAAAACAGCTTCTCCTAAAACGCAAGAGTTTGGAAAATGAGACTTTGGCACCAAGTCTTTTGCTTGTCAATTTCTATTTATTTATTTATTTTTCCAGATTAATAATAATAATAAATCACACATTTCTTTGAAAGTTTTAGAAAAGGCTCAAAATTGTGCTCAAATTTGCCAAGATACTTTATGCTATACATTCATGAAAAAAAAGTGTAAATACAATTAAAGGTCCCATGAAATCAAAATTAAAGTTTTTTGGGTGTTAGTATACAAATCTACAAATCTGTCTAAGAAAGTTATTGTTGCATTTTCTATCAAGAATACTAACTCCATCTAACTTTATATTTAAATCAATAGCTATATTCAAATCAACAACATCAGTAGCACGCAACAATTGAAGAAGACCAGAAGGTATAGCACCAAAAACAACTGCATAGTCCTTTGCAGAAATTGGAAGTTTGATTTTATCTAAAAATTCTCCATAAGAGAGTAAACTACCATCATGGCGAAGCAACTGTGTCACCAATAAAATATTATTCTTAAACCAATGTTAAAAAAGTGTTTTATTCTTATAAATATATGTAATATATATTTATTTATCTTTATTATTCCAGATCAAACATCTATGGGGAGAGAAATTGTGTTTGTACACCAGGATAATAGAGCTTGCCTATGAAAGTTAGAAAGCTTAATAGGGATTTTATTCATGTCAAAGTTACAACTGAGGAGAAATTTAATACCGCCAATTTGATCAAAAACTAAATTTGGGATATAATACCATAATTTGTTATTAGACTTGAAACAATTCTGAATCCATTTGATTTAAAATATAGTGTTTGAGGTGTCAAAGTCAATAGCATTTAAACCACCTTGATAATATAAATTAACTAATATACATCTATTTAAGTAATGTGGTCTATTCCTCCAAATAAAGTTATACATTTTCTTATTAACTTGCCTGATAATTGACATTGGAGCATCCAACACCATTGCTGTACAAGATAATCTTGACGGCCCTTCAGCTTTTGATAGCAATATCCTCCCATTCAAAGATAAATCAATTCTTTCCTTTTGATTTCTGCATATTTTGATCCCCAAATAAGACACTTGGCTTTTAACTGGTATGCCACACAATTCCACCACACCATCAGATATACAGTATCTTTTAAAGGAAACAATTCACATTTATTGATATTTACAATTAAACCTGAAACTGACGAAAAAATATCTGAACACCTAAGTGCTTCATCTATTTCTCTCTCACTTCTCAAAAATATGGTTGTGTCATCTGCAAGCTGTGAACATTTTATTTCTTTATCAAATAAACAAATACCCTGAAATGTATTCTTTTTTACATGAAGACACAACACTTGCATAACTAATAAAAATAAGAAAGGAGCTGCAGTGTCTCCTTGTTTTACTCCTCTAGAAGTATCAAATCTGGGAGTTGTTCCAAAAGGCAGTTTAATAGAAGTATTACAATTACTATAAATCGTATGAATCGCTTTGAGAAAATTATTACCAAAACCAAAAAAGCTCCATAAAAAAATGAATGGTCCACAGAGTCAAAAGCTTTATAATAATCAACAAATAATATATAACTTTCATCCTGAATAAAGAAATTATAATAAATTAGGTCCAAATCCTAACGAATATTATTTCCAATATATCTGCCACGCATAAAACCAGATTGGTGTCACGTGCCTGTTTCCTTTCAGTTCTGTTTTGCCCTTATTTGGTAGTTCCTGTCCTAGTTTAGTTAATCATTGTTTATTCCATTCACCTGTTTTGTATTAATCATCTTGTTTGCTCTTTTGTTCTTGTTCCTTAATAAGTCCTCAGTTCTCCCTTTGTCTTTGCCTGAGTTTAATGTTCATTAAAGGAAAAGAGTGTGTTGATGCTACTTCGTTCTCGTTATACTTTGTTTATTTTTACTCAGGGCCGGCGCCAGGGCCGTGCCCCCCCAAACGAGTTACTGTGCCCCCCCACTTTCCATCCTCCCCCCTCCTTGCTGAACGCGATCGATTTTGAAAGCGAAAGTACCGATAAAACAGCGCACATAAAAGCAATTTCCCATACACTTTAGAAGCACTCGCCTTTCTATAAAAATCCTTTATAATATCTTTAACCATTTTAATTGTTCATTTCCAAGAATGAGTTATTTAACTTCCAAACTATCAAAACTAAACATAACATAAATCATTTTGTGATCCGTAAGAATGGAAGGAATTCTTTAGACAGTAAACAAAAATCAATTCTGGATTGTTTGGAACCATCCTTATTACTCCATGTAAACTCCTATTTCTCCATTCATCAAGACAATTAAGATGCAAATATAAATCATTAATGAAAGAAAAACAATGTTGTCGTACATGTCGTGGAGGTAGACAGTCCAATAAAGGATTACTAACACTTTTCCAGTCTCCACCCAAAACTAAATTAGCATTAGAAAATGTTAACAACATACCTGAAACCTCCTCTTCAAAACTCTGCAACAAAGTTTGATTCTCAGTTTTGTTATTATAACCATAAATGTTTCCTAAAATAGCAATATTATCTTCTATTTCAACTACCAAAATTACCCATCTTCCAGATGAGTGTACATTACTTTTAAGTATTTCCCCTTAAATGTTCCTCTTAAAATCGCAACACCTGCAGAATTGCTGTTTGCATAGGACAGCCAAAGATCGTCTCCCCATTGATTTCTCCAAAATTTGTAGTAAGATTCCAGAGCCGAGCATGAGTCTCTTGTAAAAAGTAAAAGTCCGCCTTGAATCTCTTAAGATATAAAAAAATTGCTCACGAATACCCCTCACATTATATGAACATAAACATAACGACATTGCACAGAGAAAAAAAGAAAATCAAGCAGTGAAGAAAGGCACATCAAACGCCAAAGAACAACGCAACTAAATGAACAAATAACTTAAAAGATCACTAATCCAGTGTGCATTTAAACGAAAAATTTATCAAAAAGATGTAAGTGTCATTTATCTTAGAGTCCAACGCTCTCAAAACCAAAGTGACAGAGGAGCTTGTGAGTGAATATCTCAAATAGAGATAAAATACTTAAACATGTGAAGCAAACAGCTGTTGCTCATTACACTCAAACCTCTTTCCCATCAATTATTGCTGTAGCTCCCACATAAAAAGCTCTTTTTCCTTCTTTACGTGCAGCATCGATTTGGGGCCACAGTTTGTTCCGAGCCTCCTTGTCCTTCGTCATCAGGTCCTCTCCAAACCGCAGCTTCCTCGATTTCAGATATTCCGATCCTCTAGCATTCTTCCAAATGAGATCTCTTGTTGACCTGCCTGATGATAACTGGTCGAATCTTCTCCGCGTTCTTCCTACCAACCCTGTGGCTGACATCGATGTGCTGTTGCCTCCTCATTTTCTGGGATAACAGAGCGGCAAATTTGAACCACCCGTTAACATCCTCGCCTTCCTGCTCAGCCAGTCCATACAGCCTCAAATTCCACCGTCTGTGGTACGTACTTTTCCATTTTGTTGAGCTTGTGCTCCAGTTCAGTTATCCGTTTCTGATCTTCACCCATTGTTTTCATATTAGCGATGTCTCCTTTTACATCCTTTAACTCCTGAAAGAGATATTCCGTGGCCTCTTTCAAAGAATTAACACACTCCTGGATTTGCTTTATTTCTTGATTGAGAACAGCTGTATTCTGACTCATCTTGTCCACCAATATCTTGATGATATTATCTTGCCACTCTCCGAGTGTGGGTTCAGGTCTGCTTCTCTTAGAATCCGGAGTACTAGGCTCAGATTTGGACAAGGGTATGAGAGATGCACCCGTACCATTTTTACGTGCATATGAGTGTATGTCCGTCTGATCAGGGGAATCCTTTACACGCCCAACTGACGTTTTACCTTTGCTCTTTACAGGTCCCTTCTCTGCCATTGTGTAAATGAATATGCCAAATACAAGCGAAAACTGGAAGCGTAAGACTGTTTCTTCACAATTTCTCACAAAATAGCACTGGACACTTAGAGTTATCGTTGTTCATTTGGAGTAACAGACAGCTACTCTTTAAGCACAGAAAAATGCGTGTGTCTCGGTCGCCATCTTGGCTCCTCCCCACTTCCGCCAGAACGGCTCAACATTTTTTTTTGACGTCACATCATACTTCATCTTCTCATCAAACTTTCTGTCCAATCAAATGCTCTCTAGAATTCAAAGCGCCCGCCCCCTACACTATAAACAGATGCTGAAGCTGCGCCTGAGATCGGTCACTTGTTCACAGAATTTGTATTTTCTGTATGGTGAATGGCACAGTGCACTATATAGGGGACAGGGAACGATTCAGACAGTGTAAATATGTTTTCCATTGAGGAAAAAAAGAAGTCTGCTTTCGTGTCGAGTCACGCTAACCACTGCACCGCACACACGCTTTGCTCCGGTCCAGAGACACGATAGCATGGAGCGAGTCTGCGCAGACCACAAAACGTATCGGACCTATTTGAATTCTACACAGAATGCTATATTTTATAGCAATATTGATGAGATTGGCTATCATACCCTGTCAAATGCAGCTTTACGGAGCTCAACGGCTCTGAACGGCTTTAGCCCAAGCTGTGATATAAACGAACGCTATTGGCTATTTTAAAAAGGGTTAAAAAGGGTGGCTGCTTGATATGTCCCACGCTGTCTTTCTGTTTCAGTTAAAATGACGTCAACACATAGAATAACGCTGTGTGTTTCAAAGCATTTCAGGGGACCTTTAACACTCAAAAATTGCTAATAGAGTCTGGGAATGTGTTGTCACAGCGGCAATGCATTCTGGGAATTTAGGTAACGGGAGCTACCGCGGAGACTGGATAATATAGTGAATATAGATGTTGATTATTATTTAATGTTTCTATTATTCTACTTAAGATCGTGTTGGAGTGGTTAAGGCTCACTTTACATCATTTGCCAAAGCCCTTTGCACAGCCGGTGTGAAAAACGTGCCTTTTTCAGCCTTAGAAAGCTCAAAAAGCAGAGATAGATGCCATAAGTTAGCCCTTATCAGTGTCTGCATGAAATACCTCTGCTTTTGGTTAACGCTGTTGATACAGTAAGCATTAACCATTCAATGCGATCTTAAGTTGAATCACATAAACATAAAATAATAGCCTTTATAATGTCTACATTCACACTCGGATGAAAGTTAAACTGAAACTCGGTAACAACTCAAATAAGATATGGCTTCATAACTGATCTCTGTTGATTTAATATACAGTGATTTGCATTAAACTGTTCGCCCTCACACTACAAATAAAAGAAAATCATATATGGAAATATTATCTGTGGCAGCTCTTTGATCCCAGGACACATGCTTGTAAGGACTAAGTTTCATTCATTCATTTATTTGATCGTTTATCATTGTTCGGCATCTCTAATAATAATGAATCTTCAACTTGGTTCATTATTTATTTGCACAGCATCCACAATAAACATCGATTCAAAGCAGCTTATAGTAAGTTCTGTTACCTCTATAATGGCTTAATTCTTTACACTGAGCAGATTTACTGGGCAATATTGTGATATATAACAATGCTAAACGATCCACTGTTTAAGATCTAGCTATGTATTATCCCCTTTAAAAAATAGGCATGGTTTTGCTGCTCTAACCAAAGTGTTTTAGCAGTTATCCTATATCGGTACCACTGTAGTGAAGGAGACTGAATAATGAATATATGCAGCCTCTCAGACAAACCACAGAGCCATTTTTTTATTTAAAGAGATTTACTTATTAGTCCGTTTTATTCTAAGAGTATGTAAGATGGTTTTCCAAAAATATGAATCGTAAACGGTCGGCTTTTTTCTGTGGTGATTTGCATGTGTTTACACTGTGTGCCCCTGAGCGTTACATAAAACATGGCGGAATCCGACGCGGCGTGACGTAGTTTGCCAAGCTCTATAAATTCCACAAACAATTATAAAGAAACACATTGCTTTTCATTTATTTTGTACAACTTGATTTTTTTTACAGTGTATGTTTTTTTAGTGTCTTATTTCAGGCAGGAGTTCCTACCCCATCCTAATATATATGTGCAGCTATATTTACACATAGAAAGACCCATTTATACTTTAAATTAAAAATAAAAACCGTATAAATATGTATCAAATTAATTATCATCTGGACAAATCTACACTATATATTTTGGACTAGAAATATGAAATTAATCACAAATTATTTCATTTGAACTGACAGGAATACAATAGTGATTAAACTCATAATTATATTATAATTACTGTTGTCTACTAACATTTTTGGGGGGCTTGAAAACCCCTGCCCTACATTAGAGAAACAGCTAAGACAAAGTTGATCCTTTTTTGAATTCCATGAAATGTTTTGAGCTATGAAAGAGCAGCCGCTGAGGAATAAATATTTCCTATTTGTCATCTGAAGCACACAGGTCTGTTCCAAAACAAACCTACATGCGGAAATTTTCAGAAATACCTATTAAACATCTTGAGTATGGAACATACCTAGAAGCGTCTGTTACAGAAACTGGTGGGATGTGGAAGAGATGAGCAAGATGCATCTGGTGAGAGGTGGAAAAAGATGGAAATGTAGACCGAAATAGTCAGTGAAACATGAAGGGTGGGCTCTGATCTGATTTTTTTGTGAGTGCTGGAGAAGCAGACTCTGTAATGAGCAAAACCGTAATTGACAGCAAACACTGAGAGAGAAGACTTTCTCTGTCATGTCTATGTACAAATCACCACCCAGACTCTTTATCTCCTCTTCACATATTACCGTCGCTGTAAACCTCCCAGTCTCTGCGGTTTTACAGCCTGGTAATGAGATAAAACATCTCCTTAATACAGCGCAAGGCGGACTGAAGGAAGATATTATTACGAGAATACGATGAATGAGCGCATTTGTGGGTTGCAGTTCATCGTGAGGACACTAGGGGGTGGTAGTTGCTGGAGCTAAAGCAGCATTGCAGTTATTTGTAACTGTCTGTTGCTGTCTCTGATACACTGATGCTGATCACACACACATACCATATCACAAACACAACATTCACACTGGTGCAATTTCACATGTGAAACACGCATTTACACAGCTGACGTTACATGGCGGCCCATGATATTATGATGGCATGCTGGGTTGTCATAGAAACTAAACTGGCTGGGGAGACGGACTATCTAAAGGGCCACCAGGCCACACACACATCCACACTGTAAATCAACACAAGGCGACCTGCTGCTGGACAGGAAATTAAATGCTTTGCCACTTCCTTCGAGAGAGTGAAGCGAACGCAGGGGGATTGGCAGAGTCACACAACATATGGGGCTGAGCCAGTTAATCTGCGTATGGAGAGAAAGCCCAGTGCCAACATTAACACGATTCCTTCAGTGGATGTAGAGCGGAAATTCTCCTCCGTATTTAGACTGATTAAACATGACTGGATCCAAACGTAGATTATCTTCCTGCGCTATTATGATGAAAATTAGAAGAGGAAGTTGAAATGACACTTTGGGAAATTTGATGAACATATGAACATGCACAAACACGGCTGCTGCGGGAGATCGCTCTAATCTCATTGCTGATATACTGACGACTGCTTCCAGCATACGCCGCAAATCGGAGACTGATTCACATAATCCCTTGAGTGAGAGAGAGAGAGAGAGAGAGAGAGAGAGACTGAGGTTCTTTGCCTTTTTTTCTTTCATTACAATCTAAACTGGAAATTAAGGGAAAATTGAGAAAGAGAGTCTTATGATAAGAGTGTCAATCAAAACATTTTCATACAGGATCATCAATTTAAGTTTCAAAGTAATTTATTGGTGTGATTGTTTTACATGCAGTATTTTCAAAAAATCAGCGTCTCTCTCTCTCTCTCTCTCTCTCTCTCACACACACACACACACACACACACACACACACAAGACATTAATTAAAAAAAAAAATAGAACTTGATTAATGGGCATAAGGAATATCCCAGATTAATAATCATGAATAAAAATGCTAAAAAGAAAGAGAAGAGATTATGACTGGAGAAACACAGTGTGCATCACACATACACAGTGTGGATGGAGGCTAAGGGAGAGGAAGAATAGGGACTGAGAAGTCCCACAGAGGTGACAACACCTATGGAGTGAACACCTGCTGCTCGTGTCATGAGCGCTGGACTGAACAAAGGCTTTGTGACTGAAGTCCTGTCACTGCTGCTCCCTTATGACACACACATTATCGCTGGGCTCAGTCATGACATACTCCTCAACCCTGAGTGCTCTGCTGCTTGTGCCATCTCCACGGGAACAATCCCCAGCCATTTCTACGGCAGACGGACGAGTGGCGTTCCGCTAAAGAGCCTATTGTCCCTTCACACACTCCTCCACACACAAGCTCCTGACCATCTCATCACACACACGAGTGGAATATGTCTTTCGCACAACATGCACGCATGAAGTAGAACAAATGTACCATGGAAATGTCAAGTCGTTCTATTTGATTTGATTCGATGCAATTAACCGAAGAGTTCTAATATACCTGATGACAGTTTACTATTAGCATTACCATTTATCTAAAAGCTGCTGCCTCTTTATTTCATGGGCACTAAGTTCCACTTTATATTAAAACTCTCTGTAGAGAGGGAAACCACACAAGTATAATTCAGACAATAATTTGTTTGCTGTTTATATTTTTACGTTTAAATTTAATTTTGTTGAAAAAGAATTAAGAATACTTTGGTGTGGCAATTAACCAGAGCGCTAACCTGACTAAGGTCAATTACTTAAAGGGTTAGTTCACCCAAATATGAAAATTCTGTCATTAATTACTCATCCTCATGTTGTTCCAAACCTGTATGAACTTCAATCATCTTCTGAACACAAATTAAGATATTTTTGATGAAATTCAGACCCTGCATAGAAAGCAAGGCACATTCTGACTGACACATTCAAATCCCAGAATGGTAGTAAGGACATGACATGGAAGAGAAGAAATTGTAGATTTAAGTTATTTTTGTTTTCTTTGCACAAAAATAGTATTCTCGTAGCTTCATAAAATTACAGTTGAACCACTGTTAACCACTGGGACTATTTTAATGATGTCCTTACTACCTTTCTGACAGATTTTTCATTTTTGGGTGAACTATCACTGTAAAGTCGTGATGCAAAGGAAGTTGTGACAGACCTTTTCTTCTGTATTGTTACATATATTTGAGTAAAACAAACAAACCAAAAAGAAAAATAATTAGCATGGGGACTAATTGCGAAAAATAAATAACTATACATGTACATAAATGAATCATTCAGAATAAGAACTATAATATTAATTTACAATGATTTTAAGTCTTGAGAGATATGTCACTCGTGCATAGGGTTGGGTATCGTTCAAAAATGTTCAATATCGATACCGATACCGATACCTTGAGTTCGATACCTGTTCCTGAACGATACTTTTTTCGATACCAATTTTATGAAAACAGTTTTAACAAGATTACATTATCTCAAAAATAAGATAATGTAATTGGTTTTATTTTTTTCAGCTTGTTGACATGTATACAGACTCAAAGACTCATCTCCTGAGCCACTGCACAAAGGAACAAAATATAGCCAACACAGTAAATCAGTACAAATAATTTTAATAAAGCTCAAATAGTTTTCAGTTTACACTAGTGCGTGCTCGTTTTAAAACGCATAGCTCAGACAGAATCATCATTTCTATTCATTTATTCTAGGTTGTTAAAGACTTCAAGAAATTTAAAATCTTTATCCACTTTCATAAGTGGACGTTTTATTTTCTTTCACCATATGTTTTATTGTTATTAAATTCTGGTGTAGTATGTCTAATTATTTGAATGCATAAAAACAACTTAGTTTATTTAAATTTATTCTTAAAACAGCCTTATGAAATGTTTTCTTTTTCCTCAGAAATTCTGTGTTCTGTATCTGGTTTTCAAATGAAGGCATAAAACATTAATTTAATTTTTCTTTTAAATTATTGAAAATAAAACTTTATTTATTTTGGCAAACAAAATTTTACTATTAAAATTAAAACGTGGAAGAAATGTTGTGTGATCATTAATTAAAAAATAAGAGTTTTAATAATTTGAATAGTAGCCTAGTAATAGCAGTATGTACACTCTGCTGAACAATATTAATTTATTTCTGCCGCAGTGTCTTCCAAGTTAATCCCAACTTTTATTTTGACGGGTTTCCGGGAATACCGTTACAGTTCTGTGTGTATATGATATGACGCAAGTTTTACTCGAATCAAACGGTAAAATGCCCATGAAGTGACTTTCAGAGCAGTTCTAGAGCTGTTGTTCATGTGTTTATGTCCTCATTTAGTGAGACGGTAGACGCTGAAATGTCACGCGAGCTTCAGTCTGTGTCAAGTAAGCGAAACTGCGCGATATAGAGAGCAGACTGCTCCGTACGCAGACTGCTCGAATTGCTCTCGCGGATGTCAAACACTGATCAATCAGCACCGCGTCACTTCTAGTCACACCTAGTGCTGCAGGCTTATTGGCTCACTGTCGTTAATGAGATTAACCCCTTAGGTATCGAAATTTGGTACCGAACGACAAGACGTTTTTCGATACTCGGTGGTATCGAGGCAATTCGGTCGGTGCCTAAAAAGTATCAAACTCGATACCCATCCCTACTCGTGCACTCATAGTACTATGGATGGGAAAAAGTGCAACAAGCAATATGGCAGAATAAGTCCCGCCATCTAAATAGAAACCCGCCCTCCTTAGTTACAGTTGCTATGTCCAACAAGCCATGCTACTCTCACACTACACACCATGTTCTCACACAGAAAAAAATATATCACAGATCAAAGAGGAAACCGACAAGACAGAGCAGGTGACTTCTGGTAAAAAACAAGGTTTTAGCTTTCAAATTTGGTAACACCATTTTGTGGCTCTTTAATGTGTCGTGACATATCATTGAATTGCCTTAGTTCAAGCGGCACGTAAACTGATCTTCTTCTCATATTTACTTAAAACATGAAATAAACATGAATGATCATGAGTAGGTATTTTATTTCAACCGCGGAAAGACGTTAATAGATGCCATTTTTCATGTTTACGTCCAATGTAGTTAATCTATGCTCTCCCGTCTGGTTCATTTGTCGGACAAAATGGCGGATTCGGCATTATGATTGGTCAGATTGCCTGTCAATCAAGCTCTTTGCGATGAGTCAATTGCCAATTGGTAAAGTCATTGTGCCCCTGCAAATATGGCCACCATGGTCCTTGAAAGAGATTTTGCTTTAAGCTTACAAGCCAAAAAATTACCTCCTGTACCCAGTTGAATCTGGATTCGATTAAAAAAAATATTTTTTGTCTACAAATAAAGGAACATTCAGAAATCTGAATGGACAAAATCTTAAATAAGTTTTGCTTGTAATGTAGAATATAAGTAGAAAGCGGATAATACAATGTGAGTCTAGAAAATAAGGACTACAGTATTGCTTGTGGTCATATATCTCTGTAACAGTTCCACTGTGTGTGTATATGTTGTTGGCAGGGTTGCCAGATTCACAGTCACAAATTGTCTTGAAAGTGAAACTATACAACACAACAAGCTTAATCAAGTCTTAATGAATCCCTACAACACAAACACATAAACACACTGAACACAGTGAGTCCAGTGGGAAAAATAGATTACAAACCACATACAGCTGTTGTGAGTGTTAGAGCAAAGAGAAAGAGAGCGCTGTTGCAGACTAACATTCCACTTAACCTTTCCTGTGAGAGACACAAACACATTATGAGTGAGGATTATAACGACTGGGTTCCTCATGAGGCTGTAATGTAGGCTGATCACATCACATCACATCACATCACATCACATCACCTCACACATCACCTCGCTCACTCACACTCACACACACACACACACACACACACACACACACACACACACACAGTTTTCCACCATAATGGTGAGTCGGTGCTTGGCTGGGGATCTGAGGACCTGTCTCAGATCTGCTCTGCATCTTCACTGACTTTAGTTTTGAAAACATACAATATATTAATATCCAAAGTAATTTAATTTAGCATCTTTACACAGCTGATAGAGCTTGTTATAGACAACAACTACACTTAAGATGACTTTATTTGCTTCCTACTGATGTGGATTACTAGATGCTAATTAATGTACCTAGCTAACAGGTTGGTAATATTTTTAAAATGTAATATTTTGTATTGTTCTCTGGGTCCTCTTATAATGTTATCAAGACTTTTCCATATAAAACATCATAATTCAGAAGTAATGAGCTATTTTCTCTCCTGTTTTAACCCCCTTCACCAGAACACTCTGTTTGAATAGGTGTGGCAGATTGTAGACTGGGAAGTAAACACCCACTGGTTTGGGTTGAATTGTGCCTTGTTTGTAAACAAATCCATGGTAAAATGAAGTGAACAAAGGACCAAGTTCTTATTGATGCGGTCTGGATCTTCATTAAAAATAAAGTTCATCTACTCTTTATTTATTTATTTACATCTGTACCAATGTCTTTATGGTCAAGTTTGATCAATTGAATGTGTCCACTGAATAAAATGATTAATTTCTTTAAAAAAAAAACAACTTACTAACCCCAAACTTCTGAATGGTCGTATATTTAAATTTTTAGCCAACGGGTTTAAGCAGCTGAAGTGGTGCCAGTATATCTGGCCCATAACCAAATTTGCATTGGTGGAAAAGCACAGAACGGACCCAGGCACTGGCACCACTACTGCAATCTTGGCAGTGGAAAACTATAACACACACATACATACAAACGTTGTGTGTGTCCAGATAGTGAGATTCCACAGCACCCCGTGATCTCTCTCTCTCTCCCTAGGAAACCATGTTGCCCAGTGTGACCAGCAGACAGTCGCAGCGGCTCGTTAACGGATCAGGCCTTCCATTGATCAGCAAGCTAATTATGAGCTTTTCTTTCTCTTGACACCCAATGCACCGCCATGAGTGTGTGTGATGAATATGTGAGTTGCCATTCAAACTACCTATTTACTCAGCCTTACGTCAGAGCAGATCTTCCATCTCTCTGGTCTCAGAAGTAGGATGTGTGTCGATATCATCTTCCACAGGATAATCAGACAGGATCATATAACCTGTTTCAATTCAATTACAGTAAACCACTCCAAACAGCTGCTTCCAGCAATAACACACAGCTAGTGACGTCCAGTTAGTATGTGTGTGTGGGCACTGGAAAACAACCTACTCCTCCTCTACTTCAGCCACATCATATTTCTCCTTCTATGACTTTCTCTTGCTCTCTACTCACAAAAAAGTACCCAAAAATACAGTGGTATTACCATTTTGAACATGCACCATTCCAAAGTACATGCATATAGCAATCATTCAGCACCATGGTATTTACCAGAGTACTGTAATACATCACATCATCACGGTATCTCAGCCCTCTCTCCATGTGATGTCTTACCATCTCTATCACTGTCTCCATATAACAGGAACGGCTATGTGGGTGGATCCCTTAATGCCCTAAAGCAGCCCATAATAAGGAGGACAATCACCTCACCATGGCGACCTTGCTGTGCTTAACAAAGAATAAAGAACAATGTTTCGAAGCATTGAAACATGCATAAATACATGCATTGTTGTTCAAATGTTTGGGGTCAGTAAGATGTTTTTTCCCTTCTTTTATTCGGCAAGGATGCATTAAATTTGATCAAAAGTGACAGTAACAACATTTATAATGTTACACAGGATTTCATTTTTTTAACCAATCTTTTAACATACAGAAAGACAAATATTTGAGACAAAGTATGCTTCAGAATATACGCAAGAGTATACATGTACTACAGACTATGTCAAAGAAAGATATCCATACAAAAACCTTAACCTTCAAACCAGTACAACAGTGCTGAAAGATGTCAATAGCAGTTAAAAAGAGGCAATAATAACCAAAACGAGGAACTGTAAATACAAATGTAAGTTACACAGGATGTAACTTCTATTTAAAATAAATGCTGTTCTTTTCAAACTGAAATTCAATCTGAAATTTCAGCTTTGCCATCACATAAATGAATGACATGTATGTATATTAAAACAGAAAACAGTTATTTTAAAATGTAATAATATTTCACAATAGTATCTCACCTGTATTTCACCTGGCCCCGAATCTAAAGCATTTAACAACACAGTGGGGCTTTAGGATTTTGACGAAATTAAAAACAACAAAATGTTACTAAAAATAAACACAATAATCATATTCTGCAATATCTCTAGCTCACTAAACAAAAAAGAGACATTAATCCTGTGACTCTTTTACAGATGATCAAACGTTCTTGCTTCTAAACTTGTGGAGCTCAAGTGCTGCTGTCATTCAAGCAAAAGGGGAACAAACAAAATACAAAGACATTTTGAAATTCATGTGCATTTTTCAACTTTTCTCTGAAATTGTTATGATGCCTGATAATATAATTTGCTTTGAAAAAAAGCAAATCTGCAGCAGGGAGTTCCTCTGTTATTTCAATGAGAATGAGACAGTATTTTACGCGGTAAACAGCCTGTGACAGCACACTGTAAGCGTCAAACGTTGCATACTCAAGCAGCTCGTTTGCATACCAATTTGCATATAGTCTCAGGTCAAACAGTCACGCTGTTGCTAATAGATGTTAATAAGAAACTGTATTAGTACAAGAGATTCAACACAGAGCCAAATCTGTGTCTGTGTACAGATTACAGTACATATGTGCTGGAGAGCATTCAGAGGCTCTTGAAGAAAGAACTCCATCTGTGTGTGTGTGAGTTTGTGATTAAGTGTGTGTGGGTTTATGTAGAAGAGAATGTCTGTTGGATATTGCTTTAATTTTTGCTTTATTAATATTTACCACACTTATTTGTTTACTCTTCTCATTTCACTTTATTAGCACAACTTCTGAGTATAATCAAACATGCTAAAACACTTTGGTAGTACTAAAGTGCAGTTTTTTTTGGTCACACCAGTAAAACACTAAACTGAAAACTCAAGAGTGCATGTATGTGTGTGTTTTGTGTGTCAGACTGCGTGAGAGTGTTACCATGAGTATGTGTCCAGTGTGGTAGTCCTTCAGTGGGGGCGTGAAAGGCTCTCCCCTTCTCTCGCACCATCCACCATGCAAATAAGCCCTATACACAGCTCTCAATAACACTCAACACACAACCCGACACTCACCTCACCGTCCTCCCACTCTCCCTGTCCTCTCTACTGTCACTCCATCTTTTCTATCTATTTCAGGTCTGTGCAAATCATTTAAGGTCTTTACCCATCCCCCCCTTCTCACGTCTTTGTCTTAATTTTATACATTCTTGTTTTCTTGAGTGTGCTTTATTTAGCAGAGCAAGGCCCTAATTTACATAGCCTATGGCCACTGTGAGAGAGAGATAGAAAGAAAGAGGGAAATTCCTTTGGCCTTCTTGATGGTACTGGAGGTTGCATCCACACCTCTCTCAAAATCGCTCCCTCCTGCAAACACTCAACACAAGCCAAATAGGGAATCGAAGAAGAAAACAAAACCACTGCCAACTATCTCTCAGTGTGTGTCTTCCTTTGCATATGATCATGCTGTTGCAGGCAGAGATGTTTTCACATCACCTCTCAAATAATCGACCCAAGTCCCATTTTCTCCACTCTTCTTTGCATCTCGTGTGTTTTTATAAGACAACATGGATCCCATTGAAAATAGCCACACCATCCAAATCGTATTCAAAACATACAGTTTGTGACTAAAAATAGCCATCTAAAAATAGCCCACGTCAGTACACACGATATAATATGTCAAGGGCTGAATTGTTTCTCGGTCCACACACATTCACCATGACATGCAAAATGGCCAGATTTACAAGTCAAATTTCAATTATATCATGCCAGAGACAAAACAGCAGTACATACGAATACCTCTTCATATGTCTTTTTTAACCTAAGCATTATTTGAATTATTTGATTATTAGTGATGCATGCTAAAACATCACTAATATTACTGTTCGTAATTAAAGTGCCATTTAAAAGTTTGGGTTTGGTAAGACATTTTTTATTTCTAAGAAATGAATAGTTTTATTCAGAATGGATAAAAAATCTATCACGGCTTCCACAAAACTATGAAGCACCACCACTACTTTCACCAGTGATGATAAATGTTTCTTGAACACCAAATCAGCATATTAGAATGACTTCTGAAAGGATCATGTGACGCTGAAGATTGGAGAAATGACTGCTGAAAACAAGAATAAATTATATTTTTAAATATATAAAAACAGAAAATAAGTAATGTAAATTGTAATATTTCACAACTTTACTGTGTTTATTATATTTGTGATCAAACAAATACAGCCTCAAAAACATTTTTTACAGACCCCAGATTTTTGAATGGTAGTATACATTTAGGTGTTTGATAAAATCCCTAACCCCAAGTACTAAACCGTTTTCATTTATTTAAGGTATGATTGTATATATTAGCTATCGGTGTCTTTGTACCATACAGACCTGAATGATACTTCAAACTGTGTGGAGGAGAGGTGTGTTTTTCTAAACAATTAAGACTTATGATTTTTGCCTGGTATACAATAAAACAGAGGAAAGAAAGAAAGAAGGAAATGTATCAACATCATATTAATGGACCAAAAACCAACCAGAACATCTCAGCAACCACACAGCAAGGCCCTGGCAAACACCCACAACACCCTAGCATTGTGGAGGCGACTTCTGCATAGGCAAACACCATTCACATTATCTTCAGAAAATGTGTATTTACTTCATCACTCTTGTTTCACAAAGATAAATGAAACAAAATAATTAAAAAACTAGACAGAAAAAGTAAAAACCAAGTAATGATCAAAATATTCCAAGAAGAACTCTACATGATGCTGATTTTCTAAGAGAGGGCATGCTCAATGTGAACACATTTCTAGAAAGTGAATAAAAATAGACATTGCTTGGAGCTATAGTGAGTGAGAGGAAGCAAAACCGTGTGTGTGTGTGTATTCTCCTCCGCAGTTTGTTAGGGTCAGTGTGAAGAGCGCTGGTGTGTAGTGTGCTCTCTCTGGCCGCCCCCTCAGGCCCTGCTGTTGTGTAACCACCGCATTGCAGTCGCACACACAAACACATAATGACTGAAGTGGCATATATGTGAGATAACACAAGTGTCTTCATGCGTAACTATGCGTGTGGGTCAAGTTTTGCCCACACTGTAGAGACCAAATACCCTCATAGTGATAGTAAAACTTGAAATCATACTGTAGGGACCAGTCAATATCCAGAAGGGAAACACCTTATAAATAAACTAAATAATGTCGTAATAAAAATGTAAAAATGAAAAACCATTTCTATGATGGTTAGGTTTAGGGTTAAAGCAGTGGGGACATTGCAGAGATGTTCTTTTTTACTTGGAAAAAATACATATAAAAACACAACGCTCATTGTGGGACTCTTAAAAACAGCACAAGATGTGATGCAGCTGGCATTCATTTGGTAATAAGGGAAAGGGTTAAAAAAAAGCCAAACTATAGCAAAGAACGAAAAAATATATACTAATTAACGAGTCACTTTGGACGTTTAGTTAACTAGTCAAACATCCTGAGCCATAGTGGAGGATATGGGATAGAAAATACCATTAGCTCAATATAAAATAATATAAAGCAATGAAAAACAATAAATGTTTGTGTATGTTTTGGTGTTTGACATTTCCTACACTTAAAAATGAAGGTTCTTTATTGGCATAGTTCTAGTTCTATGAAATCTATGATAGTCATAGTTCTATGAAGAACTTTTAACATCCATGGAACCTTTTCACTGCTCAAAAGGGTCTTTATAATGGAAAATGGTACTTTAGATTATTACCGTGTTCTTCACACAAAGAAAAAAAAAACAGTTCTTATAAGAACTGTTCATTAAAAGGTTATTTTGGGTTCTTATATGGCAGGAGTGTTAAATTCAGTTCCTGGAGGGCAAAGCCCTGCAGAGTTTAGCTCCAACCCTAATTAAACAATCCTGATCCAGCTAATCAGGTCCTTCAGGCTTATTTGAAAACTACATGGTTTGCATGTTGGAGCACGGTTGGAACTAAACTCTGCAGGGCCGCGGTTCTCCAGGAACTGAGTTTGACACCCCTGTTCTATGGTTTTGCTGCAAACCCTTTCTTTTTGAAACCTTTATTTTTAAGAGTGTATGCTAAAAACTACAATGCTAAATTCATCCTAGAGAGGACACCACAGAGAAAGTGGGCTAAAATCTGCAGATAAATAAAGAAAAAGATAGATCGTAAGAGCAGTGGTTACGCTCACAGCAGGTGTGTGGAGCCTGGCCTGAATCTTCTGCTAAAGCTCCAACAAGTGTTAGAAGAACATTTCCCATTGTTCCTTGTTTAGTCAAGCAATCATGGACAAATGGTAAAGACTGAGAGGAGAAAATAATCTAACCACGGGAACACACACTCTAGTCCCCGAGGGCACTGTGCAACACACACAGCTTGACACAATTAGAAACCCAGTGGGAGACAAGTTAAAACAGTACAGAGAGAGAAAGTGGGAAGGGGCTGGATAAATGGCACTCTGTCTATTTACCAGTGACATATTTCCAATATCCAACAGCAGGTGATAAACAATGTGAAGAGAGAACAAGAGATGATGGAGAGAAAATGTGAAGAGAGAAGAGCGAATGATGGAGAGAAAGAAAGAGAGAGAAAGGCTGCTAGAGTAAATTTAAGAGGAAAACACTTTCTCTGCCACACAGTCATTTCTCAATATTATTTATTCACCAATTTCACACAAACACACAGAATTTCAACCATCGGTGTCACAATGTTGCTGCAACAGAGATAGAGGCCACAGACTGGGGCCAGATTGAGAATAAATGTCGCTGGTCTAAATTTATTGCACTAAACTCTACAATGAGAACTGATCAGCATCAGAATGAGAGGGAAGCACCAAAAACAGTTCCCAATAACCCTTGTTCAGCCCAGCAGAGAGCTGCAGTGAAATCTGTACATTGCAACAGGCCTCTGGTGCGTTCACTGCAATACCCAGCTTTTACATCGCACTCTTAGGCAAGTTTCTGAGAGTTACAAAAGAAGTTAAATAGGTCAAAAACATAACTGTGCTGGGTCATTCTAGTGGGCAATGGGGGTTCAGCTATTGCAAAATGTGTTTTCAACAAGACTTTAACTTTAAGGAAGCCTTTTTCAGTTTCAGAGTAAAAAGGGATAATTATTTTAAATAAAGTCACAATTATGAGAAATTCAATTCAATAAAGTTGCTATTGCAAGAATATATAGGTGCAGCTGTCTATTTATTTATTTTTTACACAGAGGTGAAAACAGGCTTCCATAATACTTCCATCAGGAGAGAGAAGAAGAAATGTGCTGTTTTTTCTTTTGTAATGATTTGAAGTTTTGTTTAGAGAGAAAAAGCGGCTCTTACAGTAAATGTAGATGCAAACTTTACCCAAAAATGAAAATTCTGTCAACCTCATGTTGTTCCAAATCTATATTGCTTTTTTTCTGATTGAAACATTCTTAAATCTTCCTGATTTATCTCAGTTCCTCAGCATATCCAACAGCGCAGAAAAACTTGATGATGTAACAGAAACTATGGACTCTCTCTTTTCTAGCACTTTAGACACGGTTGCTCCTTTACGCTTAAGGAAGATTAAGGAAAAGAGTCCAACACCGTGGTATAATGAGCACACTCGCGCCCTAAAGAGAGTAGCCCGGAAAATGGAGCACAGCTGGAGGAAAACTAAACTAGAGGTATTTCGTATTGCTTGGCAGGAAAGTACCCTATCCTACAGAAAAGTATTAAAAACTGCTAGATCTGATTACTTTTCATCTCTTTTTAGAAGAAAACAAACATAACCCCAGGTATTTATTCAATAGAGTGGCAAAATTAACAAAAAATAAAGCATCAACAGGTGTTGACATTTCCCAACAGCACAGCAGTAATGACTTTATGAACTATTTTACTTCCAAAATCGATACTATTAGAGATCAAATTGTAATCATGCAGCCGTCAGCTACAGTATCTTATCAGGTAGTGCACTACAGATCCCCTGAGGAACAGTTCCACTCATTCTCTACTACAGGAGAGGAAGAATTGTATAAACTTTACAATTTTATACAAATCAGCTAAACCAACAACATGTATGTTAGACCCTATTCCAGCTAAACTACTAAAAGAGGTGCTTCCAGAAGTCATAGATCCTCTTTTGGCTATTATTAATTCATTGTCATTAGGATATGTCCTTCAAATTGGCTTCAAATAAGCCTCTAATTAAAAAACCACAACTTGACCCCAAAGATATAGTTAATTACAGACCGATCTCGAATCTCCCTTTTCTGTCAAAGATACTAGAAAATGTAGTATCCTCACAATTATATTCCTTTTTAGAGAAAAATGATATCTGTGAGGATTTCCAGTCAGGATTTAGACAATTCCATAGTACTGAGACTGCTCTCATTAGAGTTACAAATGACTAGGGCTGGGTATCGTTCAAAGATTTTCGATACCGATACCGATACCTTGAGTTCGATACGTTTTTCTCGGTGCCAGAGGAGGACAATGCCATTGCTATTTCCAACGCGTGTTCAGCAAGGATTCCAAAAGGCGGAAAAAAGGCATCAAGTAGGGTTGTGACAGTGAGGAAATTTTCCCACTAGTTAATCGACGTGTGGAGTCTTCTCTATTTTCCTCGCTTTCCTTTGGTTTTAAATAGCTTGTAAGCTCTGTGCGCATTTTATTTTCACTTTTAAATTAGTGGCAATTCGGCATCAAGCAGTTGTTTGTTTTTAGTTCGCTTGAGTTTTCTCATTTTCCTTTGCTTAAATAGCTTGTAAAAGCACCGTGTGTATTTTATTTTCACTTTTAAATTAATGGCAATTCGGCATCAATTACAACATAGAATATATAGCTAACTTTTATTAACAAAACGAATAAAAATGCACCATGCTATATGCCTAATATAAAATAACAGATAACTTACAAATTTTAAATATGCATGGTAGGCCTATACAAAACTGAAAATCAGTAAAGACTGAGGAACAAATAATTATAAAACGTAGAACGTTTATTAGTGAGATGGAAAGTTTTGAGGCACGGACTGCATAGGCTACACCTTGATGTAAAATAATGGGAAAAATATCACAGTTTAAATAAAATAAAAATCAGCAAATACTGTGGAACCAAATAGGCTAAATGAGAAATGAATGTTTAAAAAATAAATAAATAAATAAATAGACCTTCCAATAT
>NC_136729.1:4240000-4402500 GCF_936440315.1 Barbus barbus | reverse complement strand
TCCCTAAACTCTGGACTTTTGGTAGTACCTCGGATAGCAAAGTCCACTAAAGGAGGTAGAGCTTTTTCATATTCGGCTCCCAAACTCTGGAATAGCCTTCCTGATAACATTCGGGGTTCAGACACACTCTCTCTGTTTAAATCTAGATTAAAGACACATCTCTTTAGCCAAGCATTCACATAATGCATCTTATAATCTTGCACTGCAGTTATATCTGATCAAATGTACTTTAGCTTGGGTTGAACAAATCATTTTTGCTTAGATGGAACAGCAGCTACGCTAATTATGTCTCTATTTCTGGTGACAGTCGTCACTGATAAGATACTCTGAATATAATGTAGAAACTTTCATTTTCAGTGAAGCTGATTTGCAATGAATTGTATCATGAAAAACACAAGTATTCAAAAAGACCAAATGATTTAAATGACCACCATCCATCTTTACATATGAATATTCAAAAGTGAAAACCACGAACCCTTCGATCCCTCGTTTTAAATAATGATATTATTGTAGAGTTGGTGCAAACCAATATCGGTCTATAAAAGTGAAAGTAGCCTACTTTCTATTACAAAACACACTGCATCATTACAATGAATCCCATCCTCATCTGAAAATAATCTGCTCAGATACTCAGAAATCTCTCTGTCTTTCTCGTATCCTTCTGTATCCTGGAGTATCAATGATGGTCAGAGATGATGGGTTTTCTTCAGCAAACTCCTCATAAACAGCAATACCACATGTCTGTTCATCTTCTGCTTCTTCTGTGATTTGATAAAACTCTTCATCCTCAAACTTGACTCCCAGTAAGTACTCGATCATGGTGTTGAGGATGTGTTTCTCCCACCATCAGTACGACTGTGTTCTGCTTGTTTCTGTCTCTTCTTCCATAGGTCCATCGTCTGAAGTTTCTCTCAGTCCCAGCGATATCTGTTCTTTCTGTGTTCAGATGGTAAACTGCTGGAGGACCTGGACTCATGAGGTGAGCTACAAAAGAGAAATTTAAGTTTAGAATCAACATTATATGATCTCAGATATTCATTAATCTGAAGTGCAACCATGTGCTGTTGAGTGGATCTTTTAAGTGAACATGCAATTTTTGCTAATTTCTAAATCTACAGGTACATCTAAAAAAATTTGAATATCATGAAAAAGGACAATATTTTTTGTCACTCATTTCAGAAAGTGAAACCCATATATTATATAGATTCATTACACAGAGTGAAATATTTCAAGCCTTTATTTCTTGAAATGTTGATGATTATGGCTTACAGATAATGAAAACCCAAAATTCAGTGTCTCAGAAAATTAGAATATTACATAAGATCAATAAAAAAAGGATATTTTAAACAGAAATGTCAAGCTTCTGAAAAGTATGTTCACTTCTATGAACTCAATACTTGGTAGGGCCTCCTTTTGCATGAATTACTGCATCAATGCGGCGTGGCATGGAGGCGATCAGCCTGTGGCACTGCTCAGGTGTAACGGAAGCTCAGGCTGCTTTGATAGCGGTCTTCAGGTCATCTGCATTGTTGGGTCTGGTGTCTCTCATCTTCAATAATACCTCATAGATTCTCTGTGGGGTTCAGGTCAGGCGAGTTTACTGGCCAATCAAGCACAGTAACACCATGGTCGTTGAACCAGCTTTTGGTACCTTTGGCAGTGTGGGCGGGTGCCAAGTCCAGCTGGAAAATGAAATCTGCATCTCCATAAAGCTTGTCAGCAGAAGGAAGCATGAAGTGCTCTAAAATCTCCTGGTAGATGGCTGCGTTGACTGTGGACTTCAGAAAACACAGTGGACCAACACCAGCAGATGACATGGCAGCCCAAATCATCACTGACTGTGGAAACTTCACACTGGACTTCAAGCAACATGGATTCTGTGCCTCTCCACTCTTCCTCCAGACTCTGGGACCTTGATTTCCAAATGAAATGCAAAATTTACTTTCATCTGAAAAGAGGACTTTGGACCACTGAGCAACAGTCCAGTTCTTTTTCTCCACAGCCCAGGTAAGATGCTTCTGACGATGTCTCGGGTTCAGAAGTGGCTTGGTAGCCCTTTTCCTGAAGACGTCTGAGCGTGGAGACTCTTGATGCACTGACTCCAGCTTCAGTTCACTCCTTGTGAAGCTCTCACAAGTGTTTGAATCAGCTTTGCTTCACAGTTTTCTCAAGCTTGCGGTCATCCCTGTTGCTTGTGCACCTTTTCCTGCCCAAATTCTTCCTTCCAGTCAACTTTGCATTTAATATGCTTTGATACAGCACTCTGTGAACAGCCACACCTTTCAGTAATGACCCTCTGTCACTTACCCTCTTTGTGGAGGACGTCAATGTTCGTCTTCTGGATCATTGCCAAGTCAGCAGTCTTCTCCATTATTAGTGAAGACGATATGAATTGCTCATTCGACTGTTATTGCACATATGCAGTGCTAGTGATATGATCAAACCTCTGATAGTTTGTACTGAAGTTCAGTGTGTTTGTCGTCCCACAGTGTTTGTGCTGCAGAAGTAAAAGATTCATCAAATCATGTCTTGTTGAGGAGAGTTGTGCCGTTTTACTTTTGTACTGTTTCATGATCCAGTAAACATCTAGACATCTAGTAATAATAATAATAAATATAGCTGGGTTCAAGCGCTTTAGGTATTTAAACACATCAGGAAAATACATTACATATTATTTAGCAAGCCTGTAACCACCTAAATCAATTATTAAAAAAGCATTTTTGGCAAACCCAGGTGATTGACCATAGAAATGTTATGTTAGTAAAGGGGTCATATGATGCGATTTCATGTTTTCTTTTCTTTAAAGACCGTGCACAAAGATGTTCATGTTGATAGGACAAACGGTTGCCTAATTACAGCCTTTTTGTTTTTTGTTCTTCTCGCTCTTATAGCGCCACCAAGTGGCCAATATCCGTAATTTTTCAGATCGGGCGAAAAACCTAGGGCTAGTTCGCAAAATTAGGTTTTGCAAAAAATGCGAAATACCCCAAAATTTAGCTCGGCTCACAATCGAATTGACGCGTTTGATCCGACATGAGCCAAGGATTCCAACAACATCAGACACTTGAGCCTGCGACTAAAGGTTTAGGAGATATGAGCGATTTCATACTTTCGATCGCTGTAGGCCGATTGGGGCGAGCCTTGGTCATGTTGTATCAGAATCAGATTCAGAATGAGCTTTATTGGCCAAGTATTTGTTGTAGTGACGAGCTCCACAGTGCAACAGAAAGACAGCAACAGGACAGGACACAGATAATAAAAGAATAACAACAAATAACCAAAAGGCAATGTACAAAGCAGCAAAAACACAATATATAATATAGACAACTATGTATGTACAGGTCAAGTATGTGCAAATTAGAAATGAGAAAATAAATATAAAATTAGTGAGTGTGGTGAATGGATAATGTATTATAGTTGTGTGTTCCACGTTTAGTGTCAAGTGTTCATGAGATGGATTGACTGAGGGAAGAAACTGTTTCTGTGTCTGGTCGTTCTGCTGCACAGAGCTCTGTAGCGTCGACCAGACGGTAACAGTTCAAGAGGTTGTGTGCTGGATGTGAGGGGTCCAGAGTGATTTTACCAACCCTTTTGCTCACTCTGGATGAGTACAGTTCTTGGAGAGTGGGGAGGGTTGTACCAATGATTCGCTCAGCAGTCCGGACTACCCTCCGTAGTCTTCTGAGGTCAGATTTGGTAGCTGAGCTGAACCAGACAGTTATAGAAGTGCAGAGGATGGATTCAATGATGGCGGAGTAGAACGGTTTCAGCAGCTCCTGTGGCAGATTGAACTTCCTCAGCTGGCGAAGAAAGTACAACCTCTGCTGGGCCTTCCTGACAATGGAGTCTATGTGAATATCCCACTTCAGGTCCTGAGAGATGGTGGTGCCCAGGAATCTGAATGACTCCACTGCAGCCACAGTGCTGTTCATGATGGTGAGTGGGGGGAGAGCAGGGGGGTTTCTCCTGAAGTCCACAATCATCTCCACCGTTTTGAGCGTGTTAAGACTTGTTGAGACTGCACCAGACAGCCAGCTCCTTAACCTCCTGTCTGTAAGCAGACTCGTCACCATCCTGGATGAGGCCGATCAGTGTGGCGTCGTCTGCAAACTTCAGGAGCTTGACAGAGGGGTCTTTAGATGTGCAGTCGTTGGTGTAGAGGGAGAAGAGCAGTGGGGAGAGAACGCAGCCCTGAGGAGCTCCAGTGCTGATGGTTCGAGTGCTGGATGTGAATTTACCAAGCCTTACTAACTGCTGTCTGTCTGTCAGGAAGCTGTTGATCCACTGGCAGACGGAGGTGGGGACGGAGAGCTGGGTTAGTTATTCTAAAGGGTTTCCGTGATGATGGTGTTAAAAGCGGAGCTGAAGTCCACAAACAGGATCCTCACATAAGTCCCTGGTCTGTCCAGATGCTGCAGGATGAAGTGCAGTCCCATGTTGACTGCATCATCCACAGACCTGTTTGCTCTGTAGGCACAGCTCCAGTGATCTATTGAAGATCTGTGTGAAGATGGGGGCCAGCTGATCAGCACAGGTTTTTAGGCAGGCTGGTGACACACCATCTGGACCAGGTGCTGTCCTTCTTTTGTTTTTCCTGAAGACCTGGCCCACATCATCTTCGCTGATTTGAATCGTAGATGTGGGGGAGAGAGGGGTTGCTGGAGGTGTTAATGGTTGTGTGGAGGGGTGTTCTGGGCGGGTGTGGGGTGATCTTTCAAAACGACAAAAGAACTTGTTTAAGTCGTCTGCCAGGTGTTGATTCTCCAGAGTGCTGGGGGTGGTGTCTTGTAACTGGTGATATCCTTCATACATTATTACATTATTCATTATCCACTGTAACCCGAAAGCACAATGCGTAATTTAAAATGCAATGCAGGTAAAAATCAATACGGAAAATTCTTTCATATTAACATAGAAGATTTTGCTCTATTTTTTACAGATTTTTCTTCAGAGTGTAGCATACTAACTAATACACTGCTTAAAGCATAATTGTTGAGAATGTGTAGTATTAGTTTACTAGCTATTTTTTTGTTGAGATTGGTGTGACAAGTTTGTGTCATGATTACGCAATGAGACTAAAGTGTTTATGAAGCGCTATTTGCAATGAAAAAAGTGAGAAAATACACTTACTGTACAACCTACAGTGCCCTGCGAAACTATTCATACCCCTGGTAAAAAAAAAAAAAGGTTTTTAACATCTTTGCAAATGTATTAAAAATAAAAAACTTAAATGATTCCATTGCATAAGTATTCATACCCTTATCTAGGACAGTTGGAATTGAGCTCAGGAGCATTCATAGTGCTTGTAGGCGTTACTAGACTTTGAGTGAAGGTAACCTGTGGCAAGACTCAATCCTCTCCTCAGTGTAGACACATGAAAACACACTTGGAATTTGTAAAAAAGCACCTAAAAGACCCTCAAGGCTATGATAAATAATATTCTCTGGTCTGATGAACCTCAATTCTAATCATCATGTTTGAAGGGAACCAGCTGCTCATCACCTGCAGAGTACCATCCCAAAAGTAAAGTGTGCTGGTAGCAGCCTCATGCTGTGGAGCTGTTTTTCAGCGGCAGGGACTCATCAGAATAGAAGAAAAGCTCAGTGCACCAAAATATTGAGATAGCCTTAATGAAAACCCAGTCCAGAGCATTCAGAACCTCAGACTGGGCAGAAGGTTTACCTTCCAACAGGACAGTGACCCTAAACACACAGCAAGAGTGGCTTATAGACAACGCTGTGAATGTCTTTGAGTGGCCCAGCCACAGCCTGGACTTGAACCCAATCAAATATTTCTGAAGAAACCTGGAAATGTGCGTCTGCCCCATTCAACCTGAAAGAACTTGAGAGGTGAAGAGGTGAGGAGAAGAATGGCAGATAATTGCCAAATGTTGATGAGAAAAGCTTGTCGCATCAAACAAAAAAGACTTGAGGCTGTAAAGGTGCTTCAGATAAATATTTAGTTAAGGGTATGAATACTTATGCAATGTACTTATTTGAGATTTTTATTTGTAATTAATTTACAAAGTTGTGACAATTCTGTTTTTGCTTTGTCAATAGCAAAGACATATTTAAAAAACAAAAAAGACACTCAACAAAATTACTAAAACTTTAAAATTATGATGAAAATATAATAACGTATCAAAATATGAATAAAATAGTATCTCAATCATACTAAAATAACATTAATGTGACGGCATTTTACTAATTTATGAATATGATTTAAGAACATTTTTGGAATTATAATGAATTCCCCAGAAAAACACAATGTTTGCATGTTTAAAAGAGATTTATTACTGTCATTTTATTATTTCAGGTGATATAAAAAGCAGATAACACTTTCAAAAATGACCAAACAAATTCACAATCCCTGCACATAAAGATATAAGCAACTGATGATAAAAAAACATTGCACTCTGCTAAGAGCTGAGTGAAGACTGGCTGCACAAATAAAGCTGAGGGACTGATGCTGAGAGAATATTTCCACCCAGATCACAGACGCAGAGCGCGGAGCAACGTATTGCTGTGATGAAGAAGAGCTGCTTTCACCAAACTGACTGATTCACGCAGAGAGAGTGTGCAGCACAAACACACACAGTGCAAACATCAGGCTTTATCAGCATTGACTCGCTCCGGAGTAATAAATGAGTGACTCCAAAAACACAGCTCAGGTCATCAGAGACCAGTACTGTCATTACATCTTTGGAGTTCGTCAGAATCAGATCAATCAACTTCTGCTGATGAAAACAGAAGATCCTTTAGTTTTTCACTGAAGAAAGACGAGTGCATGTCTGGAAGCCTGTTTCCAGAACAAAAGAAAAAAAGAAAAAAGCTAATTTTATCTTAAAATTCTGTGAAAAAACAATAGCAAGATGTAAACTCTGAACTGCAAAAAAATATATATTTCTGTAAATCTGAGTTTATATCTTAATATTAATTTTCTCAGAGCTGAGATAAAAAGTTGCAATTACCTCTGATTTTTTTTTTTATGTAAACTTAAAATTCAGAGAAAAAAGGATGAAAAAAGGTAATAATTGCAACTTTTTCCTCACCATTTCGAGAAAAAAAAATGACCAGTTTATATCTCACAAGTTTATATCAGAATTTTCACAAACCCAGAATTCTGATATTTTATTTTACCCCTTTTTATCTTGCAATTCTTAATGGTGAGATAATCATAATTAATTTTATATAAAAGTTAAGAAAATAAAAAAAAAGGTAATTGCAACTTTTTCAATAATAAACTGAACTGCAAAATATAAATTTCAATTCTATGAACAAAACAGAACTGCAAGATGCAAACTCAGAACTGCCAAAAAGTCAGAATTTATATTGCAATTCTGTCAGATAAAGGTACTTTTTTCCTTTTTTATGACTTGACATCTTGCCAATCTGACTTTTTTCTCTAAATTCTGGGTTTACATCTTACAGTAATGCTTTTTTGCTTCCGTCATGAAATAAAAAGTAAAAGGAAAAGTGTTTGTGACATTTTATCTCAGAATTCTGTCTTTTTTCTTACTTTATACCTCCCAAATTGCTCAGGATTGTGACTGTATATCTCGTAATTACAGCAGAATTATGAGTTATGAACTCTCAATTCTAAAAATAAAGATTTGAAAAAAAAGGCTTTTTTTTATAATTCTGAGTTAACACCTGTCAGTTCTGACTTCTCTCAGAATTGTGAGGAAAAAGTTCAAATTATGACATTAAAATGTGCTTATTGCTGATTTTTTGATGCTGTGGAGGAAAAAGGAGAGCGAGAAACTGCTGATAAGATTATCATTTCTAGCTCAAATATTCTTTCACTTCCTATTTAAGCTTCAACAGAACAGCTCTTGACACTTTTTTCAGTGCACAAACACACACACACGTGTCTGAAAGACACACACACTAGGTCCAGTATGAATGGCTGTAGCCCTGAGTCAGTCTGAGGAACACACTCTGCTCCCGCGTGACGCTCCGTCACACACTCACACACACACAGACACACAGACACACACACACACACACACACACACACACACACTAGATCAAACACTGCTGTTGGCTCGACGGGATGATCAGAGTCGCTGGCAGATGGATGAAGATCAGAAACGCTCCATCAGGAGTAGATGGTGATGACCTCACTTCCTCCTCCCCGCACCAGCAGGACCCTCTCCAGACCCTCGGTCAGCACCTCCAGAAACTCCATGTCTGAGAGATCCGTCAAGGAGCCATCAGAGACAAGCTCATTATTCCAGATTACTCAACACAATGTTTATTTATGCGCTATATAAATGCATCATTCATTCATTCATTTATACGCACCAAAAGGGTCTGAAACTAACACTGGAATGCATTTTAAAAACATGCATGCAGAAATGCATCATAAATCCTCGTAACGTGAAATGCAACACAAGCAGAATGTTTACAATGTCGCTACATTTTCAATAAAATATGCATTTATTGTAAATATGTGAGGCATCAGTCCGAGGATACAGTTCTCGTCTCCATCCGGGTTCGTGGGCGGCCCAGGCATGTTGAGGAGGACCAGCCGGGCGTCATGGGATTTATTGACAATTACCTCGTTGAGTTTGACGGCGGTGTGCATCCGCCGCACGTTGGAATGATCTCTGTGACAAAAACACGACAGACATGAGTAACAAACTAATAATAACATAATTTATTCAGCAATTCTTCTCCCCGAGTTACTGTCTTCTGCCATTACGTTTTCCAGAACGTAATCAATGTAATCAGCATTGTTTTTGTTCAGCGAAAGCACGTACATCGTTGAACACCTGATGTCACATGGACTGTTTTACCGATGTCCTTGCTACGTTTCTGGACCTGGGAACATTGCAGTAGTGTTGCTGTCTACAGAGGGGCAGAGATTCCATCAGTAATAACTTAATTTGTGTTCTGAAGATGAACACGTAAGGTCTTACGTGTTTGGAACGACACGAGGGCGAGTGATCTTTAATCCTTGATAAATTTCAGTCTGGCTTTCGTAAAAACCATTCAACTGAACCTGCCCTCCTTAGGGTCTCCAATGAGATTTTGATGGCTGCTGATGCAGATGAATGTTCTGTGCTGGTCTTGTTAGATCTCAGCTCAGCGTTTGATGCTGTTGGTCACTGTATTCTGATTAATGTAGTAAGGTCTGACTGTAGGCTGTATTCTCTAGTGGGCATTTCTGGGTCAGCTTTGGATATCTTCTCTTCAAGTTTTTCGAGGAGCATCTCGCTGCAGCCCACAAGATCCAGGGGGCATGGTTGGATCCAGATCCAACTCCTCCCGCCTTACACATACCTAAACCTACCCATCTCCACCCCCTGATCCCTAAACCCACCCATCTCCACCCCTAAACCCACCCATCTCCACCCCTAAACCCACCCATCTCCACCCCTAAACCTACCAATCTCCACCTCCTAGATGTGGATCCAACCACACCCTCTGGATCTTGTGGACTGCAGCGAGCCCTACTTGAGTTTTTCCTGTGTCCTTAGGATCTTACATGTCAGACTCCTTTGTCCTGTGGTGTGCCACAAGGTGCTGTGCTTGGCCCTCTGCTGTTTAGTCTGTACATCCTGGTAAGATTAGTAGTTTTAAAATAATATCTTATCATTGTTATAACGATTGTATTGTATATTTTATATTTCTTTTAGTCCTGATAGACTAGACAAACTGTCCCTTTTGCAAAATTGTTTAGTTTCCTATTAACAAATGGATGACAGACACTTTTTTGTAACTTAAAACGGATAAAACTGAGGTGATGATTATTGCCCCTGACAACATTACCCCTAAGATTAGGCAGGCTAATAGGGGTCTATCATCCTCTGACTGCAGTGACATAAGAAATTCGGGTGTTATTTTTGACAGATCTTTGTTTTAACAGTCATGTTATGTTTGTAGTTCGCTCATGTTTTTTCCATCTCAGGAACACTGCTAAGAGTAGACCTATGGTTTAAAAAAAAAGAGATGGAAATGCTCGTTCATGCCTTTATCTCTTTACGACTGGACTGTTGCAATGTTCTGTACACTTGTTTGAACAAATCTACCATGGATCGACTACAAGTTGTACAGAATGCAGCTGCAAGGCTTTTGACTAGGACCAGCAGGAGGTCCCATATTACTCCCTTGCTTAAGGCCCTTCATTGGCTTCCTATTAATTTAAGAGTGCATTTTAAAATTTTGGTAATTACTTCTAGAGTTTTGCATGGTCAGGCACCCTCTTATATCCAGGATCTACTACATGCACACTCCCCTGACCGGTCTCTGAGGTCCTCTAGCCTAGATCTTTTAACTATGGATACACCGAATGTTCGGCAACCGAAATTGTTCAGCCAAAAATAGCAAAAAAGCCTCTTTCGGTCTTCAGCCGAATAAGCGAAAAGACGAATAAATTGTACCGAACAATGTCGTGACGCGATCAAATAGAGGCGTGCACTAATGCAGCAAACACGTCTGCAGTGTTAAAGTATTTAAAACTGTCAGAGAAAGACGCAAAAATCATTACAAGCACGAAGCACCGACAGCAAGAGACTGCTTAGTGCTGCATCTCATTTCTCTGATGAGAAGAGGAAGGAGTGGTTGTTGCTGGTTACTATGATGATTGAAATCGCGAAATGGCCTCAAAAGATTAGTAAATAAACTGTAGAATGTTATGTTTTCTAATACACGCACGAATTGCATGTAGCCGCACTGCGCAAGCTCACGGTGCCAGGGTTCAAAGTCCAAAGCGTGAGAAAAATCTGCGCTAAAACATTTTTATAATTCATTCAAAGCCATGTGACAATGTGATACGTGCGACAAACATCTTCCTAAATTCATAATGAGAATTATTTAAAATATAGCATCTGCATGCTGTTGTCAACAAAAAGAAGCACTAAGATCTTCCTGCGGGTTTCTGCCAAAATAAAATCTTAGAAAGTCTGCATTTATCCCATCCAAAGTGCACACACACACACACACACATACCGTGAACACACACCCGGAGCAGTGGGCAGCCATTTATGCTGCGGCACCCGGGGAAAAAAGCAACAACTACATCAACATTCATAAATGTTAGAATTGTAATTTTACTGTTGTTCTGTAAAATAAAATAAAAAATAAGACAATAATAGTGAAAATAATAATTACCCTGCAACTTATTATAACATTCACACATAGTGTTCAAACTGGGATCCAGTTCTCACTGTAATAAACAGACACTTTATCAACTTCAAAATGGTTTGTTTGTGGTTGTTTTCCAGAACATGTTCAGTGTTTTGATGTTGCACCCCTTATTGTCCAGAGACTTAAAAGGGTTTGTAACGGTGTGTGTGTGTGTGTGTGTGTGTGCCTGCGTGCGTGTGAGTGAGTGTGTGTGTGCATGCATGAGTGTGTGTGTGTGTGCCTGCGTGCGTGTGAGTGTGTGTGTGCATGCATGAGTGTGTGTGTGTGTGTATGTGTGTGAGACTCACGGCTGGATGTTGAGCATGTCTCTGAACCCCTCCGGAGTGCTGCAGCTGGAGGCTGTGTGTGTGTTGCTGCGCAGCTGCAGGGTCTTGTCTTTGGTCCAGGTCATGTGGACTCTCCGATACTCTGCGCTGCGGTCTCCTGCGCCGTCGGTGTCCTCGTCCTCGTCCGAGCCGATGCTGGTCAGACGCAGCATCGAGTTCCTGTCTTTGACCAGCTGCGCCTGCGGACACACCGCACAAACACGGTCAGACTGCACAGCCTCAGCCAATCAGAGCACAGACTTCAGTCAGAGCTATGTGCAGTGGGATTCTGGGCCAATGGGATTCGGCTGAAGGCGGGGCTTTCCCGTTACAAACAAACCAGCTCATTACCGCAGAGATTCATCTGCTCGTTTTTCTGAGACTGGACAAAACTACAGCAAAAAAAACTGTTTTGTTGAAGTCCAAAATGACCAATGAATCTAGTCAAGCAGGAACTGACACTAAAATGAACACAAAATTTTTTTTATTTTTTTTGTACATTTTTTGTACTTCAACTTTAACTTATTTCTTTTAATATATTTATTTCTTTTAATTTTTTTATTCAAAATGTTAAAAAATTATTTTATATTTTAGTTTTATACAACTTAGGTTTAATCATTTTAATACTTCAACTCAAATTAAAAGAAAATAAGAAATGATTCTTTGGCAACTAGAAGAAATAATATACTTTTATATTTTATTTCAGTTAATGTTTCATTTATTTTTATTTCAATTATCAAAACTTTTTATAACAGTTCAGTTAGCTATAATAACCCTGCACAATCAAAAACCTAATAACACAATCTCTCTAAAGCTTGTATCGAAGTATAAACTATTCCGCTGCTGCTAACTTTGTCTTGTTTGTAGTTTGTGAGGAGTTTTACTGTGTTTTTAGGGTGTAAGGGACAGCAACACCTACAAGCAGACAAAATACTCACTAAACACAAACACAAACTCTCTAAAACACAGAAAGCCAGAGCCAGACGTTCCAGCGCTATGACTGCCTATGTCTGAAGTGCACTAGATTTGCGAGGAGTGAAGTGTGCACTTATGTCATCGAAACTCCAGCGCACTCGCTTGAGAGAGAGAGGAAATGAGGCGTGAGCGGATGAAGCGAGAGAGTTTGTCCGGTGGAAACGTCTCTTTCTCTGCGCACTCACCTCTTTCTCGTGGTCAGACTTGGAGAGACGCATCTGCCGCAGCATCTGAGACCTCTGCTCCATCATCAGCGTCCGCTCGTAAGTGTACGCGCTGATGTCACTGTTGTGCTGAAACACACAAACACACCCACACACCATCAACACTGCTGACTGAAACTACTGCACAATCAAAACACCAGTCATATCCAGAAATAAATATTACATGCATAATGTTTGACTTTTAACTATAAACAAGCCCAAAATGCACTGGGACTCTTATTTTTATTTTATTTTTTTGTCATTTTATCACATGTTGTTGTAATTTTTGTTAGTTTAAGTTTAGATTTGTTTTTGTCAAGGTTATTTTCGTAAACTAAAACGAAGACGAAAACGATTGATGAAAAAACTATTTCGTAAACTGAAATAAAATAAAAATGTCAAAATATTTGAAAAACTAAACAACGAAACTAACAACAGTTTTTGAAAAACTGAAATAAAATAATTTGTTGTTTTGTTTTTGTGTTTTATGTCAGATTTCATTTGAATTTTTTCAGTAATTTTATGTGCTTTTGTCATTTTTATTATTTATTTTATTTCTATTTAGCTTTAATTTTTTTTCAGCTTTAGTTGTATTCCTTTACCTTTAACTTATTTCAGTTCATTGCCAAAGTAACATTTCAAATTTGCATTATATTTTTTTTAAGTTTAAGCGCACATCTAAGCATTTATTATTCAATTTAATTTTAAGTGTTATTATAATATCATTGAGGTACTATTATAGCTTTCATTGAAACTTTGAATAAGTTATATATTTACACTTTTAGTATTTTTTTATTTTAAATAATTGCCTACTTAGCTTTTACTAATTATCTCAGTTTTAGTTTGAGCTATTTTAGTACATCAAGTTAAACTAAATTGAGAAATGTTGCTGAAATGTAAAAGAAAAAAGTGTTTGTTATATATATATATATTTTTTTTTTTTTTTTTTTTTTTTTTTTCTGTTAACGTTTATTCTATTTCAAATGTAACTTTTTTTCCTGACCCTAGATGCAATTAAATGTAGATCTATTTTGAGCCTGAGGTTGTGCGGGGATCCTGCAGGCATTTATAGGTGGAGGACAGGCTAATCTGTGAGCGTTAGCAGGATGATATTAGCAGGCATATGGATGATCGGGATCAGATGATGGATCAGAACAGGACTTGAGTGTCATGTGAAGCACAGTGGCGGTACAGAGAGAGCTTTACCATCTCCACCACCTCCACGTCTGCATCGATGCGCAGGTGATACAGGAACGTGGCCAGGTCCTTCTTCATCTGGATGGAGTTGTCTTCCATCTGCGCCACGGTGAAGATCCGCATGGCACACTTCCGCCACACCTGAGACAGCACACAGCGTTAGCGTTAGCGCAGCGGTATAGGAGCACGGTGGGATGTGAACGCACCTTGTGCTGCCGCAGCAGGAAAGGCAGCAGCATCAGCATCCCGCCGTCGTGAACGATCCACCACACGTCGATGAAGCCGTCCGCACACAGCTCGCTATTGCTGGGGAACAGAGAGATGTTCTTGGGCACCAGCAGAGCCAGATGAGCCGTGGTGGTGACGCGAACTGTGTCTGAACAACACAGAGAAGCCAGTCAGAGCTGAGAAAACACCAGTGTCTGATAAATCACATACACACGACCTGCCTCGTTTACACTTCAGTCTGATCCTCAACAAATCACTGTCTGGTCTGAGAATGAATCACTCCTGAGTCTGATTCTAAACGAATCATTGTCTGATCTGAGAATGAATCATGCCTGAGTCTGATTCTAAACGAATCACTGTTTGATCTGAGAATGACTCACTCTTGAGTCTGATTCTAAACGAATCACTGTTTGATCTGAGAATGACTCACTCTTGAGTCTGATTCTAAACGAATCATTGTCTGGTCTGAGAATGAATCACTCTTGAGTCTGATCCTCAACAAATCACTGTCTGGTCTGAGAATGATTCACTCCTGAGTCTAATTCTAAACGAATCACTGTTTGATCTGAGAATGAATCACTCTTGAGTCTGATTCTAAACGAATCACTGTCTGGTCTGAGAATGACTCACTCCTGAGTCTGATTCTAAACGAATCACTGTTTGGTCTGAGAATGACTCACTCCTGAGTCTGATTCTAAACGAATCACTGTTTGATCTGAGAATGAATCACTCCTGAGTCTAATTCTAAACGAATCACTGTTTGATATGAGAATGAATCACTCTTGAGTCTGATCCTCAACGAATCACTGTCTGATCTGAGAATGAATCACTCCTGAGTCTGATTCTAAACGAATCACTGTTTGATCTGAGAATGAATCATGCCTGAGTCTGATTCTAAACGAATCACTGTTTGATCTGAGAATGAATCACTCCTGAGTCTGATTCTAAACAAATCACTGTTTGATCTGAGAATGACTCACTCCTGAGTCTGATTCTAAACGAATCATTGTCTGGTCTGAGAATGATTCACTCCTGAGTCTAATTCTAAACGAATCACTGTTTGATCTGAGAATGAATCACTCTTGAGTCTGATTCTAAACGAATCACTGTCTGGTCTGAGAATGACTCACTCCTGAGTCTGATTCTAAACGAATCACTGTCTGGTCTGAGAATGACTCACTCCTGAGTCTGATTCTAAACGAATCACTGTCTGGTCTGAGAATGACTCACTCCTGAGTCTGATTCTAAACTAATCATTGTCTGGTCTGAGAATGAATCACTCCTGAGTCTAATTCTAAACGAATCACTGTTTGATATGAGAATGAATCACTCTTGAGTCTGATCCTCAACGAATCACTGTCTGATCTGAGAATGAATCACTCCTGAGTCTGATTCTAAACTAATCATTGTCTGGTCTGAGAATGAATCACTCCTGAGTCTAATTCTAAACGAATCACTGTTTGATATGAGAATGAATCACTCTTGAGTCTGATCCTCAACGAATCACTGTCTGATCTGAGAATGAATCACTCCTGAGTCTGATTCTAAACGAATCACTGTCTGGTCTGAGAATGACTCACTCCTGAGTCTGATTCTAAACGAATCACTGTCTGGTCTGAGAATGACTCACTCCTGAGTCTGATTCTAAATGAATCATTAGGTGCGTTCGACTTGAAGCACGGCTACAGACGGTGGTCAACGAGAGTAGCCGCTTGCAGTCAGGGGCGGAGTTGAAAACGGAGTCGTCAAGTCGGACACTTCGGGGGGTCTCGTAGTTTGCTGCATCTACCTCAGTCATGGCAGATCACGTGGCGTTTGCTTGCTTTATTGCAGACGAACTGGAAGCTATAGAAATGCCGTTATTGTTGTATGAAATTGAGCACAATGAGCAACGAAAGTGAGTAAAGGTTTAATGTAATAAGTATTGTTTTTATATATCCAAAGGGACATGGGACCATACCCAACACCAGTGTGACTCGTTATTTCTAATACTAACCAATCAATGCAATTACACTTAATTTTCATTAGAAGTGATTCTTTTTTTATTACTATGTTGGTTTATGTTTTAATAAACCTTTAAGATGTATCTAATATTTTGAAAGGGTGTCATCACGACAGAAACAAGTAAATAAACAGAACATATTGAAAATTTGACTTGTGCAGTATGATTCATTGTGTTTTTGCTACTGCAATTTAATAAAAATAATCTATGAAGATAATAATTGTATGTACTAAATGTGGTTTTCATTACAGATAAAATAATTAGGATGTTACATATTTGTTTACTTATTTTACTATTTCTCCAGTTAGGTAAGCACATTTTAGTAAGATAAAACACCATGAACATTCATACGTGAACACCATGAACAGGCCTACGGATAAGCCCAATTTATTTGCCTTTCTATTATGATTTATACCAGCTTATGAAAGTGATCTGAATGTTGTATTAAGTTGACATCCAGCCAGAGTTGTTGGCAGTAATCACATGCAAGTGAAGATGGATGAACCCAGCAACTAGACAATTAGTATCAATCAGAATCCATGATGACCACATTATATTAAAAGTCTGTAAGATTGACATTTGATTTATTCCATAAAAAAAGATTATCTAAATAGGTTATGCAGCTTAATACTGTAAAGGGTCTGTATGAAAAAGGTCCAAAATAAACCTATGCACAAAACCTATATAAACGAATTAACAAAAAAGTGATTGCAGTAAAAAAATAATTGTAATCTTTTAATAAACATGATTTACGAGATGAAGATGACATGAAAAGTTAATTTATTTTAATTTTTTTGAAAGTTCGTATATGAGCATTAGTGGGACTGAAGTTGTCAGAATAAACCCGAAATACACGTCGTTGTTGTCATGTGGTGAATTTGGCCAATCGTGAAACAGCTGTGTCGTCATCAGCGCTCCCGCAGTTGCTCTGGAGAAATTGCGCCGACTGAGTCAGCCGGCTGCTCTCGAAACGCTATCGCGGTACTTTGATGCCACACGTGACAGTGACGTGTGGTCGGCGCCGGTTCAAGTCGGACTAAATTTCTAACCGGCATGCACTGCTTCAAGTCAGCCACCGATCGGTCTGCTAAGTGCTGCATGAAGTCGAACGCACCTATTGTCTGGTCTGAGAATGAATCACTCTTGAGTCTGATTCTAAACGAATCACTGTCTGATCTGAGAATGAATCACTCTTGAGTCTGATTCTAAACGAATCACTGTCTGATCTGAGAATGAATCACTCCTGAGTCTGATTCTAAACGAATCACTGTCTGATCTGAGAATGAATCACTCTTGAGTCTGATTCTAAACGAATCACTGTCTGATCTGAGAATGAATCACTCTTGAGTCTGATTCTAAACGAATCACTGTCTGATCTGAGAATGAATCACTCCTGAGTCTGATTCTAAACGAATCACTGTCTGATCTGAGAATGAATCACTCTTGAGTCTGATTCTAAACGAATCAATGTCTGATCTGACTCACTGATGAAGGTCTTCCAGCTCTGCGGGTCTTCGCTCTGTCTCCAGGCGTGTGGCCAGCCCATGACCACGGTGTTGTGTCTCATGCCGCCCAAGCCGCTGGACTGGATCATGTGACTGATGCCCTCGCGCGGTTTCTGCGCTACGATGCAGTGCACGAAGCCCTTGATGCGCTCCTTCTCCATCAGGTGCCTGAGCGTCTGAGACACAGAGACAGTTAACCCCCCAATAAACTAGCCAGTACACCCCCCTAATTTACCCCCGTATTTACACCATGGCTAATGGAATCTTAGAATCACGCTATTAATCAATTATTTCAATCTTGCGCCTTTGGTGTTTTTATAAGCGCTAACTTCACAAACGAACCAAACTTATCAGCACAATATGACTGTTTATTATCAGCACACTCAAAAAATGTGGTAAGATTTGCGCGAGGCATTCCTATCATGAAGCTGAGGGTAAGATATGCGATCTATTTGAATTCTATCGAGAAACTGCCACCTTAAAATGCTATGGGGAAAGCCACACATTATATAAAAAGGCACATAAACTAAAAGAGACGAAAACATAATCTTACACCAGCACTAACTTATATTTAGTATGTTATATGATGAGAACCGAGAACAAAGCCATAAGTGATTTGCAATGCTCAGGTGAAATGCTATAGTAATATTATAAATCTGTGGAAGCATCTGACATCACGCATTAGGCGCCATGATTTCAGCAATGAATGAATGAATGGATGGCGGTTTTGTTTATTACACACATACTAAAGCGCAGACGACGCTCGTGGTGTTTTCAGCTTCTGCCGTCTCACTATTTGACGATAAAACACAAGAATATAATCTCCAGCTGCTATGACAGTCACTTAATTTGCATTGTACCGTTTAACTTGAGAAATCTACCATCATATCACATACACAGCAGCTGCAAGTTCCTCACGGCAACCCGTCAAAATAAAAGTTTAGTTTATCGTGCAGAAACTGTCAGAAATATTAGTATTTAGCAGTCTTAAGACTCAATGTCACAACAATGCTACTACTACTACTAATAAATATTAATAAATCTTTTATTTTTAATCTTATTTTTTATTTTAACAGTAAACCTCTGTTGTGCAGCACTAAAAGGGGTTTAATTTTTAGGATAAATGATGATAAATCTGATTTGGATAAATTAAATTAATGTTTTATGCCTTCATCTGATTACCATAAAAATTAAGAAGAGCATTTCATAGGGACCTATTTTTGTTTTTTTTAAAAAAGGACCTTATATAAAAAAAAGAATAAGTTTAAAATACAGGCCTGTCGCTCTTAATATCTTTATATTAATTCACCATTTGTAAACTGAAAATTATTTTTTTTAGAAATATCAATTGCATTTGTATTAAAACTATAGTCACTGAATGTAATAAAACAAATTGAGAATCGAATCGAATCGGGACATCTGAATCGATACCTAGACCTAATGTACATATTTCAGAAAAATATGTTAGGTTTATATATTAAAATATATTAAATATATTTATATACATTACAAATTTTATAATATATATACACACACATGTAAATATTTTCAAAATATATACTGGTAAATTTAGTCTAACTTGTAGAATTTATAATAGATAATCTGTTAAGGGGATTGATTTTTCCCTATAGATTAATATTATGACTGTGGCATGTTGTAGCTATTGTTTTTAAATGTGCAGGCTGTTTTTTAGCCTAACAAATGCTATATAGAAGTAATTATTGGCATGGTAATGTTTAATAGGCTAGGCTTATTACAACAAATGCAGCAGCTAAAAGTCAGAATCGAGAGCCGTGTGTAAATTGAGTTCTAATGATGAGTGATGGAAAACCAAGAGATGGCATAGATTCCATCATTAAGAGCCTGATGAACTGTTAAGGAGTAAGAAATAAACAATATCAATATATGAAAATGTAAAGTTAGATTGGCTTCCCATGGCATGTTGAATTAGAACATTCTGTCAAACTATAAAGTGTCTAAATAATATAAAATACATCTTATGTAAATCATGTAATTGTTAAATAAGCAAGTATTTTATTGCAGTTATGTTATCAACCAACTTTGCATGTGTTACCTTTTTACAAAAACAAACAAACAAATAAATAAAGCTTATGAGTGAGCATGACCCAGGACTCCACTAAAACTGAAAAAACTAGGCCATAGATAGAGACCTGCTCGGCCGCCAGAGCCTCGCCGTACGTCTGCAGGAAGTTCCCTGGGATGACGGTTCCCACGATGGTCAAACCCTTCCCTGCTTTCAGCTGAGAGGCGAAGGTCAGCAGACGAGGGGATTTGACGTGAGCGTCTTCATCCAGCTTCAGCAGAACCAGCAGCTGAGGCCTGGACACCCACAGAAAAACTGTTTAAAAGCCATTAAAACCCTTTAAAATATCACTAATGAGCTCTAAACAGAACAACATTTGCTCTGATTTAATGGAATTATTATTTATGAATACTTCTTATTACCAAAAAAAGAATAACAACACACAATACACAAATAATACATGAAAAATAAATAATTATTTGATATTTTATTACTTTAATTTAAATATTAATATTTTATACTTATTTTATTACTTATTATTGTATTTTACGAATTAATTATTATTCTTTACTATATCACTTTTCATAACTGAAAAAAGTATACTTTGTGTGAAAACAAACCAAATAATTGTGCTAATTATATGTGACCCTGGAGCACAAAACCAGTCTTAAGTGTCAATTGTTTTTAAATTGAGATTTAAGCATCATCTGAAATCTGAATAAATAATATTTCCACTGATGTATGGTTTGTTATGATAGGACAATATTTGGCTGAGATACAACTATTTGAAAATCTGGAATCTGAGGGTGCAAAAAAAAAAACAATACTGAGAAAATCGCCTTTAAAGTTGTCCAAATGAAGTTCTTAGCAATGCATATTACTAATCAAAAATTAAGTTTTGATATATTTACATTAGGACATTTACAAAATATCTTCATGGAACATGATCTTTACTTAATATCCTAATGATTTTTGTCATAAAAGACAAATGTATAATTTTGAGCCATAAAATGTATTGTTGTCTATTGCTACAAATATACCTGTGCTACTCATGACTGCTTTTGTGCTCCAGGGACACATATCAAATTATTTACCAACGCTTTTCAGCATAAAACATTAGTGCACTTTAGTAAAAATTCTGTGAAAAATATTCAAGTGAATAATGTACAACATATTGGGCCTCGGATGTATATTTCAGCACCGATCTTTAAAAAACTATTTAAAACAACATTAAACCTCTAAGACGCACACACAAAAATAAGGCAGGGATTTTTTGCAGATAGTTCCAGCAGTCAACTATCGGTCGACCTGTACTATTTTTTTATGTTATATTTGTTTATATCTGTATTGTCTTTAGTATTATGTATCTTAGACACAGATGAGTGTGTGTGTGTGCACCTCCAGTTCTTGGTGTGCGGCAGACCTTCCTCCAGCCGGAGCAGAGCGAACCGAGCCGCGCTGAGAGACAGACCTCTGATCCCATCACCCCACTCCTTCTCCGCCCTGCACACATACACACACACACACACAATTAATACAAACACACTCACACACACACACACACACACACACACACACACACACACACACACACACACACACACACACACACAATTAATACAAACACACACACACACACACACACATACACACACCCACAATTAATACAAACACACACACACACACACACACACACAGACACGATTAATACAAACACACACACACACACACACACACACACACACACACACACGATTAATACACACACACACACACACACACACACACACGATCAGAGGTGGGTAGAGTATCCAAAAACTGTACTCAAGTAAAAGTGATAGTCTGAATACTGAAGTTACTTGAGTAAGAGTAAAAAAAATACTCAAGTAGTTAGTTACTCACTACTTTGGATCATATACTGAATATAGTCTATTTTTATTTAGATGTATAGATATTTAGATAAAATTTATATACACACACACACACACACACACACAACTGCCGTTCAAAATATGTTTTTTTTAATGTAATTTATTTCAGTGATGCAAATGAATTTTTATCAGCCTTTAAGCCAGTCTTCAGAGTCACATAATCCTTCAGAAATCATTCCAATATCATGATTTATTATCAATGCTGTTTTTTTCAGCTTTCTATTCATAAAAGAATTGTGAACAAAATGTCACATGTTCCAAAAAAAGCAGCAAAACCTTGTTGAAAAAACCCAGCATATTCAAAACATAGGTATGTTTTGAAGCATGGGATGCTGGTTTGAGCTGGTTTAAGCTGGTCCTAAAATGGTCTGACCAGCTTAAGACCAGCACATGACCAGCATAAACCAGCATCACAGCTTCAAAACATACCAAACTAGCATATGCTGTTTTTTTCAACAACACTGATAATAAATCAATATATTAGAATGATTGCTGAAGGATCATATGGCTCTGAAAACTGGAGTAACAGCTGATAAAAATTCAGATTTGCATCACTGAATTAAATTATATTTTAAAGTATATTAATTAATTATTAATTATGTATTATTTATATATGTATATAACCTCTGACACGGAGAAGAGAGAAATCTCCTCACAAGACCGCTACAGAACATCTGAACATAACGAAATAAATGCATATGACGGATCTTCTTCCGTCTGTTCCGCAAAATGTAAACAAATGTGGCCTTTATTTCTGCAAGCGTAAATATTGTGAAAATATCAATATTAATTGTGTCTAAGCAAAGGCATTCCTCCTGGAACTAACGCGGGTTTGGAGGGTGTTCATTTCATACTCTGTGACAGCTTATTTAATGAATTAATTCTGGATTGTATTTAATGTATGGTACATTTACAAGAAACTGGTAATGTCATAGTGGTTCGTGTACTGTAAACGAATCTATACCTGTGGAACCGACCGCACACGCGGTGTTCATCTAATGAAGATCTTCATAGCTAGCAAACCAGCCTTTGCTTTGCAGATTTGCTTTCAATTGACTGTAGATCCAAAGCCACGTCTTCAATGCTCTTAATGTTCATAAACGTTCTGTTATCTGAGAGAGAACCGCTTCAGCGTGCGGCAGGGAACTGAATGAATCATTCAAATTGATTTGTGAACCGATTCACTGGTTTGCCAACTGGTTTGATCGAGCCTTCGAACAGAATCGACTCAAAAGAATGAATCATTCGCGAACGGACATCGCTCGTTGCCCAGAGAAAGGTAGACGGCGCGTTTGGAATAAATTTAAGCATTTTTAACTTTATTATTACGTATTGCAATAAGATAAAGTAACGAGAGGAGAGTCGCCCACAGTAACTAAGTAAAAGTACCGTTTTTTCACTAAAAATATACTTTTAAGTAAGAGTAAAAGTACCCAATTTTAAATATACTCTAAAAGTATTAGTTACTCAAAAAATTTACTCAAGTAAATGTAACTCGTTACTACCCACCTCTGCACACGATTAATACAAACACACACACGCACACACAAACACACACACACACACAGACAGACACGTGCACACACACACACACACACGATTAATACAAACACACACACACACACACACACACACACAGACACACGTGCACACACACACACACACACGATTAATACAAACACACACACACACACACAGACAGACACGTGCACACACACACACACACGATTAATACACACACACACACACACACACGATTAATACACACACACACACACACACACGATTAATACAAACACACACACCACTCACACACACATATACGATTAATACAAACACACACACACACACACACACACACGATTAATACCCACACACACACACGTGGACACACACACACACAGGGCCTGGTTCCCATGGCAACGTACCCGTGGTACTCGATGTACTTGTAGATCATGCCGGCGATCACTATAGCAACGATGGCGTAGTACCAGGAGGAAATGAACATGAGAGCCAGACAGATCGTCATGCCGAGAAACGACAGTGCCCTGACAAGCACAGGAAATGACATCATCAGACAGAGGAACACCCGTGGAGCGAGTGTGTGTGTGTGTGTGTGTGTGTGTGTGTGTGAGTGTGAGTGTGAGTGTGAGTGTGAGTGTGAGTGTGAGAGAGAGAGAGAGAGAAAGAGAGAGTGTGTTATAGCGTTTGTGTGTGTGTGCTATAGTGTGTGTGTGAGAGAGAGAGTGTGTGTGTGTGTGTGTGTGTGTGTGAGAGAGAGAGAGAGAGTGTGTGAGTGTGTGAGAGAGAGTGCGTGTGAGTGTTTGTGTGTGTGTGTGTGTTATAGTGCGTGTATGTGAGTGTTTGTGTGTGTGTGTGTGTGTGTGAGAGAGAGAGAGCGTGTGTGTGAGTGTTTGTGTGTATTATAATGTGTGTGTGTGTGTGAGAGAGTGTGTGTGTGTGTGTGTGTGAGAGAGAGAGTGTGTGTGTTTGTGTGTTATAGTGTGTGTGTGTGTGAGAGAGAGAGTGTGTTTGATTGTTTGTTATAGCGTGCGTGCGTGTGTGTGTGAGAGAGAGAGAGAGAGAGAGTGAAAGTGTGTGTGTGCATGTTTATGTGGTTTATGAGGACACAAATTTGTATAATGACATGGGTATGACAGAGGTATTACAATATGAAGGTGGTTTATGAGGACACTGCCTATGTCCCCGTAATTCAAAAGGCTTAAAAAAAAAAAACATACTAAATGGTGTTTTTTTGAAAATCTAAAAATGCACAAAGTCTCCTGTGAGGGCTAAGTTTAGGTGTAGGGTTGGTGTAGGGCAATAGCACACAGTTTGTTCAGTATAAAAACCATTACGCCTATGGAGAGTCCCCATAAACCACAAAAACCAACATGTGTGTGTGAGAGAGTGTGTGTTATAGCGTGCGTGTGTGTGAGAGAGTGTGTGTGTTATAGTGTGTTTGAGAGAGAGAGAGAGAGAGAGAGAGAGTGAGTGTGTGCTATAGTGTGTGTGTGTGTGTGCTACCAGTGGTAGTAGGAGAAGCGTGGTCTCCAGTTGGGCGTCCGGAGCAGGGTCTGCAGAGCACAGGCCAGATTCACGAACAGGTAACACATCAGGAAGAACCTGCGGACACACAGAGCGATCAGAGCACGAGTCAATAGAGGACCCTATGAAACACACATTTTTTTCCATTTTTAACATTACAATATTTCTCGATTAACATTTGTTTTCCATACTTTTGAATGGCTAAATTAATTTCATTCATAAAAAAAGTTAAATTAATTGAAATCCTGAAAAATACAATATTAAATAGCAATTTATTACAAGTTTAACAAAAAATACATTTTAAGGCCCTACGAAATGTATTTTATTTTTTTTTGTCAAATTCAGTTTTATTTTTTTTTACCAAACTCTGTTGTCTATTAATTCAATAGTTTAATTAAATATTAATAATCAAAAGCATATCTAATTCATTGATTTTATTTAAAAATATATATATTATTTTATTTATTTATTTATTTTCCCCCCAGAAATACTGTGCCTAAATAATTTTTCTGGTAAATATTCCTCCAAAAAACATGTTTTAATAATCATTTAATTATTAGTAGTAGTAATAATATCATTACAATAAGTAGTATTTCTGTCACCGTTTCTTCAAATTAAACCAAACTTTTATGTTGACGGGTTGCTGTGAAGACCTTTAAGTCTCTGTTTGTATATATGATGATAGTTCTTCTCAAAAGAATGGGTAAAATAGTGTGATTCTCAGAGCAGTTCTGGAGATCGTGTTCACGTGTTCATGTCCTCATATAGAGAGGTGTGCTTCAGTATGTGTGTAGTAAAGGAAAGCGCACGACAGTCTCATTGGTTAACATTCATTCTGAGCCTAAACGCTCTCACATGGAAAGGATGGGAGCGACGAGGTCCAGCGAAGCGATGAGGATCCCGAGCTCAGCCAGAACCGCCGTCAGCACCAGAGCCCACGTCGGCTCCCCGTTGGCTTTCCCGTGACCGAAGACCTGCGGAAACACGGCAAACACACAGATTTCGAGACACCTGTTCTCTACAGCACACTCCAGCAGGATTGTGCGTCACATGAGCCGACGGTCTTCATCAGCGTTTACACTACAAATGAGTTTCAGCGATCTGATCACACCCAAAACAAACAGACAAACACACACACACGATTAATACACACACACACACACACACACACACACGATTAATACAAACACACACACATGCTTAATACAAACACACACACATGCTTAATACAAACACACACACACGATTAATACACACACACACACACACACGATTAATACAAACACACACACATGATTAATACAAACACACATACACACGATTAATACAAACACACACACATGCTTAATACAAACACACACACACGATTAATACACACACACACACACACACGATTAATACAAACACACACACATGATTAATACAAACACACACACACACGATTAATACAAACACACACACATGATTAATACAAACACACACACGATTAATACAAACACACACACGATTAATACAAACACACACACACACACACATGATTAATACAAACACACACACTAACACACACACACGATTAATACAAACACACACACACACACACACACACGATTAATACAAATACACACACACACGATTAATACAAACACACACACACACGATTAATACAAACACACACACACACACAAGATTAATACAAACACACACACACACGATTAATATAAGGCAGCGGCTATTTGCACCAAGTGCAAATAGCATATTTTTTTAGTGACAGATTCTATTTACACTGTTAAAATAGCAAGATTTTCTGCTATTTATACTACTTATTGCAAATAGTGGCAATTATCTGCACCTCAGTATTGTAGTACATTATAAAACAGTACGCAATAATAACGTACTGAGTGTAAATTATAATTTTAATTCAAATTTATTAAATGGATGCCACCTTATTGGGACAATAAAGCCCTCCCTACACTTACCCTAACCCTACCCAATACTTTATTTTCAACTTTTTGATTATTTCCTTAATTTTTATCGAAAATAAATGCCTTTCTGATGCGATATGAGATTTGAAAAGGGAGAAAATGTTTGGCAAAAGTTGAGCTCGAACTCGGGTCGCTCGCGTCAGAAAGCATGTCTCTTACCATCTACACCACTGAAACTGATGTTGAACCAACTTCTTTTTTTAATGTTGACTAACCCAATCACACGTTAGTGGGCGGAGTTAGTGTAAATAGCCTTTGCCAACAAGATGGGCTATTTGCACTTAGTGTAAATAGACACTCCGTTAATACAAACACACACACACACACACACACAATTAATACAAACACACACACACACACACACACACGATTAATATTAATACAAACACACACACACACACACACACACACACGATTAATACAAACACACACACACACACACAATTAATACAAACACACACACACGATTAATACAAACACACACACACACGATTAATACAAACAGACACACACACACACACACACACACACACACACGATTAATACAAACAGACACACACACACACACACACACACGATTAATACAAACAGACAAACACTCACTGACACGCTTCTCAAAGAAAACACAACAAACACAGCAGATATTCAAAACCAAGCAAATCCAATCGGGTTCAGCAGCCTCACAACACCTGCTTTATGACTAACTCCGTTAACAGCACTATAAAGAACTTAATTCAGTGTATAATTTAGAAATGACATAGTTAAACATATAACAGAAAATTACACATGTAACCCTGGAGCACAAAATCAGTCATAAGGGTCAATTTTGTGAAATTTGATGAAATACATAATCTGAAAGCTAAATAAATAATCTTTCCACTGATGTATGGTTTGTTAGGATAGGACAATATTTGGCTGAGATACAACTATTTGAAAATCTGAGGGTGCAAAAAAATCTAAATACTGAGAAAATCGCCTTTAAAGTTGTTCAAATTAAGTTGTTAGCAATGCATATTACTAATCAAAAATGATTTTGACATACACTGAATGAATGAATGAGGCATTTATATAGCACTTTGTGTATTGTTATACACCCAAAGCGCTTTACAATCATTTAACTGCTGCTCAAAAGTTTGGGATCAGTAAGATTTTTGATGTTTTTTAAGGGAGTCTCTTCTGCTCAAGGCTGTATTTATTTGATCAAAAATACAGAACAAACAGCAATATTATGAAATCGTATTTCAATTCCTAATATTGGTTTCCTATTTTAATATACTTTAAACTGTAATTTATTTCTGTGATCTGCAGCTGTATTTTCAGCATCATACTCCAGTCTTCAGTGTCACATGATCTTCAGAAATCATGCTAATATACTGATTAATTATCATGCTAATATACTGATTAAGAGTGTTGAAACTGTTGAGCTGCTTCATATTATTTTTTGGAACATGTGATACTTTTTCTTTGATTCTTTGATGAATTTAGAAAGAACAGCATTTGTTCAAAATAGGAATCTTTTCTAACAATATCTTTACTATGACTTTTTATTCATTTAACACATCCCTCCTGAATAAAAGTATTAATTTATTTCAAAAAAAGAAAAAGAAAAAAAATGTACTGACCCCAAACTTTTGAATAGCATTGCATATTGTAACACAAAATTTATTTTTTAAATAAATGCTGTTCTTTTTAACTTTTCATTAATCAGAGAATCCTAAAAAAAAAATATTACGGGTCCCAAAAACAATATGAAGCAGCACAACGGTTTGACTCTGAAGACTGGAGTAATGATGCTGAAAATTCAGCTTTGATCACAGAAATCAATTATATTTTATAGTATATTAAAATAGAAAACTTTTAAATAAACTTAAACTTTTATAAAAATAAATAAATAAAAAAAAAATTAAAAAAAATTATATAATATATATATATTATTATTTTTTTTTTATAAAAGTTTACTCTCAGCCAAATATTATATATTATATTGCTACAAATATACCTGTGCTACTCATGACTGCTTTTGTGTTCCAGAGTCATATATAATACTAATGTTAGAGTTAAACAGAATTTAATTAAATATAAATTATTTGTAATTAAATATATACTGTAAAAGTAATTAAGAACATTACATTAATATTATAATTAAAAAAATTATAATATAATAATTAATTAATATATTATATAATTAACAAAATACATTTTATAAAAAATATTATTGAATTAATGAAATATATCAAATAAAAAATGTAATACATATAAAATTAAACAGAATTTATAATAAATAATAATGACTATATAAAATAAATTAAATATAATAATTTTATAATGAATAAATTTAATTTAATAAATTAATTATACTTAATATAAAATTAAATATGTACTATTAGTGTACTATAATGTCTAGTGTATAATTAAAGTCTGACCCTCAGGAAGGGGATGATGTTGTCTTTAGCGATGGCCTGCAGCAGGCGAGGAGCTCCGGTCAGTGATTGGAGGCCGGCGCCACACGTGGAGAAAAACGAGCCAATCACGATCACCCAGGGGGAGGGCCATGAGAGCGTCCCGACAACCAGGTTCCCCCTCACCGAGTCTCCAAACCTGAAACACAGACAGACGAGGAGAACACCAGATAGTCTGCATGCACTCGTTTCCAGAGGAGAAGCAGAAGAACAGAAGAGACTAACTTGTCTCGGAGAACAACGCCCTCCACACAGGACCCAAACAGCACCACACAGCTAAGATCTGAGCCTCGCGTTCAGGAAACATCCGCAGCGTTTATCACAGAAAATCATCTGGAGACATCATCTCAACTCCAGAATAATGCTCCAAATCTACATTTATATTTAGTCATTTAGCAGATGCTTTTTTACAAAGTGACTTACAAACGAGGACAATAGAAGCAATCAAAACCAACAAAAGAGCAATGATATGCAAGCGCTGTGACAAGCCTCAGCTAGCTTAACACAGTACACGTAGCAAGGTTTTTTGTATTTTTTATTATATAATAAATACAAAAATATTAGAGAAGCTAGTGTTAGTTTTTGTTTGTTTGTTTTTTAAGTTAGTAAATAAACAGAGTGCAAGTCTAAAAGGGGCAAGTGTTTTTTGTAAAGAATATAATTAGAATAGAGAGTGCTAGAATAAATATATTAAATATTACTTTTGTTCATCTTTGGATAAAGGCGTCTGCATGCATCCATGTGAAATATAAATGCGAAATTAAAATAATTATAAAAATAATAATAGGGATGTAACGATATACTCAACTCACGATTCGATTTTGATTTCACGATTCAATTTTCACTTTTTTTTTTTTTAACAACATGAGATTGAAGACATTATACGGTAAAAGAGAAGGTGTCCTTTTATTTGGCTATTGCTGTTAGCCTGGTAATACCAAACTCTGCTACTTCGCTTTGCTTTGTAGACAGAGTTTGACAAGCGTTTACTTTCTCGTTGGGGGGGGGGTGCTTGTCGGAAGTTTAAAATCATTGGTGTACCCGTAAACCAATCACATAACGTTTGGTTATGACGTATGTTATGCGCAGCTCAGCCGCCTTGAACTTCCGCTGTAGACACAGGTATGCGGCGAAAACAAAACCAGAGCGAAATACTGGTGTGATGATGGCTGTGAACAACTTTTGCAGATTATGTGAAGTAGAACAAACAAATTAGAGCTGCTTATTTTTACCTGCATATGTAAGGTCACTCACTATCCGGGGCCGCGATTGTTATTTGAAAAGGTTAACTTTAACGGATGAAACCAGATTGACCAATCCACACACACTTTCACTCAAAGGATGGACGATCTGACAGGATTCCCTTCAGTTGAGTGACTCACATCTAACCTGCATAGTTAAGACAAACTCACCATGTCTATCTAGTCATGAAGATGTATATATATACAGGTACATCTAAAAAAAATTTGAATATCGTGAAAAAGGACAATATTTGTTGTCACTCATTTCAGAAAGTGAAACCCATATATTATATAGATTCATTACACAGAGTGAAATATTTCAAGCCTTTATTTCTTGAAATTTTGATGATTATGGCTTACAGATAATGAAAACCCAAAATTCAGTGTCTCAGAAAATTAGAATATTACATAAGATCAATAAAAAAAGGATATTTTAAACAGAAATGTCAAGCTTCTGAAAAGCATGTTCATTTCTATGAACTCAATACTTGGTTGGGCCTCCTTTTGCATGAATTACTGCATCAATGCGGCGTGGCATGGAGGCGATCAGCCTGTGGCACTGCTCAGGTGTAACGGAAGCCCAGGCTGCTTTGATAGCGGTCTTCAGGTCATCTGCATTGTTGGGTCTGGTGTCTCTCATCTTCAATAATACCTCATAGATTCTCTTTGGGGTTCAGGTCAGGTGAGTTTGCTGGCCAATCAAGCACAGTAACACCATGGTCAATGAACCAGCTTTTGGTACCTTTGGCAGTGTGGGCAGGTGCCAAGTCCTGCTGGAAAATGAAATCAGCATCTCCATAAAGCTTGTCAGCAGAAGGAAGCATGAAGTGCTCTAAAATGTCCTGGTAGATGGCTGCGTTGACTGTGGACTTCAGAAAACACAGTGGGCCAACAGCAGCAGATGACATGGCAGCCCAAATCTTCACTGACTGTGGAAACTTCACACTGGACTTCAAGCAACATGGATTCTGTGCCTCTCCTCTCTTCCTCCAGACTCTGGGACCTTGATTTCCAAATGAAATGCAAAATTTACTTTCATCTGAAAAGAAGACTTTGGACCACTGAGCAACAGTCCAGTTCTTTTTCTCCACAGCCCAGGTAAGATGCTTCTGACGATGTCTCTGGTTCAGAAGTGGCTTGGTAGCCCTTTTCCTGAAGACGTCTGAGCGTGGAGACTCTTGATGCACTGACTCCAGCTTCAGTCCACTCCTTGTGAAGCTCTCAAGTGTTTGAATCAGCTTTGCTTGACAGTTTTCTCAAGCTTGCGGTCATCCCTGTTGCTTGTGCAACTTTTCCTGCCCAAATTCTTCCTTCCAGTCAACTTTGCATTTAATATGCTTTGATACAGCACTCTGTAAACGGCCACATCTTTCAGTAATGACCCTCTGTGACTTACCCTCTTTGTGGAGGGCGTCAATGTTCGTCTTCTGGATCATTGCCAAGTCAGCAGTCTTCTCCATTATTGTGGTTTCAAAGAACAAGAGATACCCGGAAGTTATACTGTAGAGATGGTCATTAATTGAAACTCAAATGTAAATATTCTAATATTTTGAGAAACTGATTTTTGACTTTCATGAGCTGTAAGCTCTAATCATCAAAATTAAAACAAAAAAACTTTTGAACTGTTTTACTTTACATGTAATGAATCTAAAATACATGAAAGTTTCACTTTTTGAAATAAGTTACAAGAAAAAATTAACTTTTTCACGATATTCTAATTTTTTGACATGTACCTGTATATATTTCAGTCAGGAGGCAACTATTTTTACAGCTACATTTTATTCCAGCCACAATTAATCACAACAATGTATATTGTTTTTTACAGATGATTAAGCATATAAATCGTCAGTTTGTTGTTATACACACATGCACACAGACATTATTTCATACACAACATAGTGAGATGCATAGGAAATCTTTAGACGCGCCCATAACAACAAAAGACAATACTTTACTGAACCTTTTCTGATAAGAAGATTGCGCTGCAAACTTGAGCATTTTTGACGATCGTTTGGGTCCAGTCCGCTCGTTTTATCTTGTTTCACCACAGCTTTTGTAGTTTTTTTTTTGTCTGGCAGTGGCATCAGGTATGCGTTAAAATTTCAAATTGAAGCCTCTACTACATCGATTCTGGCACCCAATATCACAACAAGATGATATTTTAAGCTCCTTATGTAGCCGAATCTGCGCTGGTTTGAATGGGCCCCCTCCAGTTCTCGCTTTATTTTGCCTCCAGCTAGCGCTGTGACGTAACTGTGACGTCGGCCCTAAAAGGGTCTATATTTATATTTATATTATATTTAGTCATTCAGAAGACGCTTATATCCAAAGCGACTTACAGATAAGGACAATGAAAGCAATCAAAACCAACAAAAGAGCAACAACATGGAAGTGCTACGACAAGTCTCGGTTAGCCTAACGCAGTACACATAGCAAGATTTTTTTTTTTTTTTTAAAGAAACAAGTAGATAGAATAGAAAAAAGAAAGCTAGTGTTTAGTTTTTCAAGAAAAGCTTGCAGTTAGAGAATAAATATGCAATTGATAGAGGGTCAAGTGTGTGTGTGTTGTTTTTTTTTTAATAAAAAGACAGATTGATGAAATAGAATTAGAATAGAGAGTGCTAGAGTTAGAGGGTCAAATAAAGATGGAAGAGATGTGTTTTTAGCCGTTTCTTGAAGATGGTTAAGGATTCAGCTGCTGGGATTGAGTTGGGCAGGTCATTCCACCAGATGGGAACAGTTAATGAAAAAGTCAGTGAAAGTGATTTAGTGCCTCTTTGGGATGGCACAATAATGCATTGTTCACTTGCAGAACGCAAGCTTCTAGAGGGTACATAGGTCTGAAGTAGTGAACTTAGGTAAAGGGGTGCAGAGCCAGTGGTGGTTTTGTAGGCAAACATTAATGCCTTGAATTTAATGCGAGCAGCAATTGGTAGCCTGTGCAAATTGATAAACAGAGGTGTGACATGCATTCTTTTTGGCTCATTAAAGATTAATCTTACAACGGCATTTTGGATTAATTGTAGAAGTTTGATAGAACTGGCTGGAAGACACGCCAAGAGAGCATTGCAATAGTCAAGTCTGGACAGAACAAGAACTTGAACAAGGAGTTGTGAAGCATGTTCCGAAAGAAAGGGCCTGATCTTCTTAATATTGTATAAAGCAAATCTGCAGGACCAGGCAGTTTTAGCAATGTGGTCTGAGAAATTCAGCTTATCATCAATCACAACTCCAAGGTTTCTGGCTGTTTTTGAAGGAGTTATGGTTGATGTGTCTAACTGGATGGTGAAATTGTGATAAAACGATGGGTTTGATGGAACCACAAGCAGTTCTGACTTGACTAGGTTGAGTTGAAGGTGATGGTCCATCATCCAGCAAGAAATGTCTGTTAGACACACTGAGATGCGAGCAGCTATTATCGGATCATCAGGATAGAATGAGAGGTAGAGCTGAGTGTCATCAGCATAGCAGTGATATGAATGAATGAATGAATGAATGAATACCTTTATTGTCACTGCACACACATACAATATGCATGTACGGTGAGATTTTTTAAGAGCATCTCCCCACTCAGTGCAAAACATGTAGAAATATATTTCCATTACAAAAAACAATAAGTAAGTTCAGTAAATAACTATGGATAACGATAAATAATAATACAAATAAGGGATAAGAAGGGTATAAGATGAGGTAGGGGTAAACAGCTCTGTGGTAGAACGAGAGATAATTTACAGGTGGTATTCCATAGCAATTATGAAAGAATATAAACAAGATGGATATTCACATTCAACTGTCCATGTATTGCACATTGAGAGAAAAATAAAGTAAATAAATAAATAAATGATATTGCACAATGAAAATTGTATATAGCATAAAGTCCAGTATAATTTAAGTCAGACCATGTATGTGCGAGTATGGAGTCAGTGCATTCGTGAATTAAGGATGGTAATAGCTTTTGGGAAAAAGCTGTTCTTAAATCTATTTGTCCTCGTTCTGATGCACCTGTAGCGCCTAACTGAGGGCAACAGGTTGAACAGGTCGAAAGCAGGATGGTAGCTGTCCTTAATGATATTCTCAGCTCTGCTAAGGCAGCGGGAGATGTAAATGTCCAGCAGAGAGGAGAGAGGGCAGCCGATGATCTTTTGAGCTGCTCTGACTACCCTCTGAAGCCTCTCTCTGTCGGCCATGGTACAGCTACCGTACCATACCGTGATGCAATATGACAGTAGACACTCAATAGACGCACGGTAGAAGATCAATAACAGGCTGGGGTCCAGGTTGTGCTTCCTGAGAACTCTCAGGAAGTGCAATCTCTGCTGGGCCCTTTTAATGATCGCTGTGAAAACCCATGTTTCTGAATGACAGAACCTAGTGATGCCATGTACAGAAAAAAGAAGTAGTCCAAGAACTGAGCCCTGAGGCACCCCAGATGTTGCGACTTGGATACCTCACCTCTCCAAGATACCTTGAAGGACCTATCTGAGAGGTAAGACTCAAACCACTGGAGTGCGGTTCCTGAGATGCCCGCCAATAGGGTTGACAGGAGAATCTGGTGGTTGACCATATCAAAAGCAGCAGACAGATCCAGCAAGATAAGTATTGAAGACTTGGAAGCCGCTCTTGCAAGTCTTAGGGCTTCAACAACTGAGAGCAAGGCAGTTTTATTGAATGTCCACTTCTGAAGCCAGATTGGTTGCTGTCCAGGAGGTTGTTCTGTGTGAGAGAGGCTTGGTTGAACACAACTCGTTCAACTGTTTTTGCAATGAAAGGAAGAAGGGAAACCTGTCTATAGTTCCCTAAACGAGTTGGGTTAAGAGTGGGTTTTTTTAAGAAGTGGGGTTATAAGAGCCTGTTTAAATGCTGAGGGAAAACTTCCAGTGTGAAGGGATGTGTTAACGATGTGACTGAGCGCGGTACAACTGCAGGAGAAATGGCTTGAAGGAGATGAGATGGAATAGGATCAAGCAGACAAGTAGTAGGATGACTGGAAAGGATGAGTTTAGAGACTTCTGTCTCAGAGAGTGGAGAGAAGGATGTGAACGAGTGTATATTTGCTGGTAAGATGTGTTTGACAATTTGTGGTATGGAGAATTGTGCAGTGAGATTTACAATTTTATTAATGAAGAATGTGGCAAAGTCGTCAGCTGTTAGATAAACTGTTAGCTGTTATATAAACTCTTACCCCTAATTGTATTGTGATTTGTTTGGCATCTCAACTGATTTGAATAGTCACATATTTGAATTGATTTTCAAGCAGCTCGCGGTTAATTGTTACATCCATAAATAAATACTAAAACAAATTCTTTTAATTAGTTCAATTTAAATTATAAAATTGTAAAATAAATAATTAATTAATACATAAATAAATAATGTGCGTGTGTGTTAGAGTAAGGATACAGACGAGCGAGGTGGTGAGGATGGCCAGTATGGTGCCGATGGGAATGGAGCGCTGGGCATCCTTCAGATCTCCAGAGCGGTTCGATCCCGCCATGATTCCTGACACACAGAGCAGCGGATGAACATCAGTGATTCACAACATCAGCATCATCTCACAAACTATCACAGATCAACTCACAATTCACAGTTCATTCTGGAAATGGAAGGTCAAGCCGAGCGCATTGTTTTATGAATAAACGTAAATTTCCAAGTGAACCTCCAATTGACAACACCGTCAATTCATGATATTTTTTCCTTTCTTTTAAATTGTTGAAATTGTGCATAATACATATAATTTATAAACTATAGAGTTAAATATATTATTAAAAAATTAATGTTAATTTTGAAATATATAATTTAATTAAAACTAATTACATCAACTGAATACATAATATTAAATAAAATAATATTAATTTTAATATTAAACATAACTTAATAAACTAATATACAATTAATCAAATATTTTATAAAATATATAATTGAATTATCACTAAATATAATATAAAATCAAATAGTAATGTTAAAATAAATTACATATTAACTCTAGAGTTTTAATTTATTAAGTGTGTGTGTGTGTATAACTAAAATTAAACACTTATTACTTTAAAAGTCAATAAATGAATACATAAAAGACAGATTACTTAGCAAGTATTACGATTAAAAGTTAAAAATATAATGCTTGTTATGCATTAAGGGGTTAACTCTAAAATCATTTATAAATTATTTAAATAAATTATATAATTTAATAAGTAATTAAACAGTATAAAATTAAATGCATACTATTATTAGAATTATTTTAAAAATTATATTAATTTTTTAATTAAATTAAATAAACTGATTAATTTAATATAAATAATGAATTAATTATGATGAATAAATATATAATATACGATTAAATACAGCTGATCACAGTTGCATTGCAGGATACATTATCATCAGCAAAATGTGTTCTAGTTGCAACTGCATATTTAATTTTTTGTTTGTTTGTGTTTGTCCAGGTATTCCATGCCTCATTAGTATCCAGTGCACACTGTGATGGCTCACCAGTCACGGAGGGGAAGAAGATCCCGATCAGCAATGTGAAGGAGGTGGTGATGTCAGCGAAGACATAAGGAAAGTGATTGGACACAGCGACTCTGTGGGCGGAGTGATGCGCGCCGTGCTCCAGCATGTCTCCTTTAGCCGAGTACGAGCTCCAGAGGTTCTCTAGATGCGGGAAACACACGCAGTTAGTGTGAGTGGCCAGTAATGCCAGATATCACAGTCATGAACATGCACCATATTGCTATCATGAGCACTTCAAAATACTGTGAATAATTATTCATTACAAATGATTCAGATGTTTGAATGCATTTTAAGAATACTTTTCCCATCGACTCGTCACAATGCACAACACCGCCGTATGCTGCGTGAAAGCACTTTCTCTCTCTGACAGCAGATGGCGCTAAACAGCAGAAACCCCGGAAACAAAACAGCTGCTACTTACCTTCTTTTTCTGAAATGTGTTTAAATGATTTAGCCATTCAGATTTGTGTGTTCATCACAGCGCCAAATTCTTAAATATTTAGACTTGATAAGCTATTTATTTTCAAATATTTTTACATTTTAATCTGGACTGCAACATACCCTAGATATTGTTTGAACACTTACAATAGATAATTGTTTATTGTTCGGTCACACTTTACATTAAGACTTCATTAGTTAACATAAACTGCCAATGAGAAATTCTTCTAAACATTCATTAATCTTAGTTAATTTCAATATTAAATAACACGTTGTTGAAATCAAAAGTTGCAAATGTGTTATTTAATGAGCTAACGTGAACTAAGAGTTGTATTTTTTAAACAAAGATTAATAACTTCTGTAGCAAATGTAGCTATTGCTCATTGTTAATGCATTAAAGGGGTAGTTCACTCAAAAATGAAAATTCTGTCATTAATTACTCACCCTGATGTCGTTCCAAACCCGTAAACCTTCGTTCATCTTCAGAACACAAATTACGATATTTCTGATGAACTCCGAGAGCTCTCTGACCCTCCCATAGACAGCAAGGATCCTAACACCATCAAGGCTCAGAAACGTAGTAAGGACGTCATTAAATTAAGTGACATCAGGGGCTCAACTGTAATTTTACAAAGCTACGAGAATACTTTTTGTGCGCAAAGAAAACAAAAATAACAACTTAACGTTGTTTACATATGTGATACTCTCCAAAAATGGTGCACAACAGCTTCCCCTGTTGTGAAGGGGTTTGGAGTAATTAATGACAGAATTTTCATTTTTGGGTGAACTATCCCTTTAACTAAGGTTAACTAATGAGATCTTGTTGTATTGGACTTCATAATTATTTTACACTTTAATCTGTGTAAAAAAAATCTTTTTTGTGTATTGCTTTATTGTATTTAAATGTTCTGTTCTTTTTGTTATGAGAAAATAGTTATTAAAAGAACACTCCACTTTCTTTGGAAATAGGCTCATTTTACAAGCTTAAAGTGTTTACCTGTGATCACGCCGCTAGCGAGCCCCGGGATGCCCTGGATCTGTGTGATGTTGTTGTGTTGGAAGTATTCGTCACAGGCGGCGCTCAGCTCCGAGCTGTTGCAGAAGTGCCTCCACAGGTCTGTGGTCTTCTCCAGCGTGGCAGCGGTGGTGACGGGAGGAGTGTCTGTGCCGTTGAAGCTCTCGCTAGCGTTAGCAGCGTCCAGCGGCGGCTCGCGCAGCATCAGCAGGGTCTTCGCACAGTGACCGTCCTTCAGCTCGTGCTGAGACAGACTCCGGTTCCCCAGCATACACACTCTGCAGCACAACCATTGGTCAGTCAACCTGTCAATCACTCTCAGCAGCCAATAGGACGCCAAGAACCACATTAGCATACATCTATATGTTTTTAAACACACTAAGTGACGTCATGTTTCCAGTGAAAATGATAAGAAATTGTACATTATGCATGTGAACTGCAAATATTGTTGATATGCTCTGATGACAAATTACTGGTGACATTCGTAATCTGTATGTAGCTTTAGATGAAAACAGCTGTTATATGAGAAAACATTCAAGTGAAAATCGACTGACAGCTACTGACTTAAACGCTATTAAATAAATTATTATATAATTAATCAAATGTATTATTTACAAACTATATAATTGAACTAATTTGCAAATCACTTTCGAACTACTGGTAACATTTTCAATTTACAATAAATTTCAGATTTTGTTTTTTTATTTGAGTACAAATTAAGTATATAATATTCATTTTAGAATGAATGAAGTAACATTTAATAGATTAATATGTAATATATATAATAAATCAAATATTATTTACAAAATATACAATAAAAAAAAAAAATAGTACGTCAGATAAAAACATGATTTTTTTTATTTCAAGTACAAATTATATAATTTCAATTTTAGAATTAAGTAAAATGTAATAAATTAACACATAATATTACAAAATCAAATATATAATTTACAAAATACATAATTCATTTTTTTATAGAAATTGTGCAAAATAATGTAATTTAAGTAATTGTTTGTATGTATATATGTGCTTTACATTGGTCATCACAAATACATACGTTATTTCAGAATTCTCTGATGAATAAAGTTTAAAAAAAGAATTTATCTGAAATAGAAATCTACTGTAACATTAGAAATGTCTTTACAATCAGTTAAAAGCATCCTTGATGAATAAAAGTAAGAAATCCCCAAACTTTTAAAAGATAGAGTACTGTGCATCACGACCTGGCTTTGATTTAAAGGCTATTTAAATATATATTCAAAGGTGAAAAAGGGTTTGAATTGTTGTTTTTCAATACATTAGAAAGTGGTCTGTTTAATTAAATAGTTTTTTTCTGTGCAAAAAATAAATATCATACACTTTTACCATGATTTACAGAAAACAGCCACTAAAATGTCATTCAGTGTAACAATCTTGTCAGGCATATTTACCACAAGAATCAATTTATGATATATTAAATGTCTAATTCATTTTTACCCCAAATACTACTTATAACTTTTTAAACTTTGCCACTATCCCATTTTGGCCATTTGTCACAATGATTTTTTTTTTTACTTATTTAAAATGCAATAAAGCCAGTGGCTTTTTTTTTTTTTTTTTTTTAATAATCAAACGTCTCCGCGTCGCGCGACACAACGAATCAATAAAATTTAGTATGCTCACTTTTATATGTGACCCTGCAGCACAAAAGCAGTCATGAGTAGCACAGGTATATTTGTAGCAATAGCCAACAATACATTGTATGGCTCAAAATTATACATTTCTCTTTTATGACAAAAATCATTAGGATATTAAGATCATGTTACATGAAGATATTTTGTAAATTTCCTTCCATAAATATATCAAAACTTAATTTTTGATTAGTAATATGCATTGCTAAGAACTTCATTTGGACAACTTTAAAGGTGATTTTCTCAATATTTAGATTTTTTTGCTCCCTCAGATTCCAGATTTTCAAATAGTTATATCTCAGCCAAATATTGTCCGATCATAACAAACCATACATTAATGGAAAGAGTATTTATTCAGCTCTCAGGGTCACATATATTGTAATATGTACATTAGAAAAAAACGTCCTCTGTCTGATTGCCTATTCAAGATTAATCGCTTTTTGTATTCCCCAATTGTAAGTCGCTTTGGATAAAAGCGTCTGCCAAATGACTAAATGTAAATGTAATTAGTATGGCGGTGTTATGGAGACTCACGGGAAGGATGGCGGGCTGAAGGCGGACACCAGCGCTCCGGTGTAGATGGACAGGATGGACACGATCACGCAGGCCAGAAACACAGATGCCAGCTTGTTGACGTATTTGACTCCCACAAACACCAGCAGCGACATCAGCAAGAGGAAGATGGAGCCGTAAACACGCATGTTGTTGAGCATGGCCGCCGCCTCGCCGTCTGGGCTGTCCGAGACGAAGATAGCAGCTCCGGGGGCCATGTACATCTGCACACCGCAAAGGAAACGAGCAAAGACACATCAGACTCAAAGCAATGCTGGATAACGGATATAATAGCGTTAGATATGAAGCTCGTCGCACCAGCAGGATCTCGATGGCCCCGAGGATGTACATGGAGCCGGCGAAGGTCGTTCCCAGATAGAAGCAGGAGCCCACGGCCCCGCCGAACTCGGGCCCCAGAGAACGAGAGATCATGAAGTACGAGCCGCCCGCTGGAGGAGCGGAGACAGACACACACACACACACGCGGACGGACAGACGGGGGGTTGTTAGTCACTATGTTAACTCTACAACAGCAAGAGAGAGATTCATCAAACCTACAACAGCAGAACCAGCTCAACACCAGCAGAGTCACACACTGCTCTAAAATCATCATCATTAATATTATTATACATGCAAATCATATTAATCGCTAAGCTCTGACTGTATTGCTTTTGCTCTGAGATCCCATATATTATGAATAAGGTAGTTTACTTATTTATGTAAATAAATAAACAAAATATATTTATAATAGTTATTTATATATAATAAATTATTGTAGATATTAGGCAAGTTTATTTGATGTAAACATAAGTTTGCATCAAATAAATGTGCCTAATTTACCAAAATAATTTAATAGAATACACACACACATATATATACACACACACACACACACACACACACATCATTATATAAATATTACATTCATATGAATAGATACACAGATATTAAAAAAAAAACATTAATATATTGATTAATCACACTTATACTATAAATTAATATTAATATATATATATATATATATATATATATATATATATATATATACACACACACACACACACACACACACACACACATATATTTAAATAAACAGTTTCATATTCTAATATGTTAATACACTTATATTATATAAAAACAAATTAATTGTTTTTTATAGTGATTATATACTACATATGTACATTATACACACACACAGTATATTATATATATATATACACACGTGTATGTTTTTTTAAATGTATAGTATATAATAATAAATAAATAATAAACATATAACTAACTAAACTTAATGTATACAGCCTTATATAAGAAATTACTCGTGCATTTTGCTTGGTAAAAAGATTGCTGTGGCTTTACTGTATTTTTGGTACTATATTTACTGTATTAAATTTATTTAAAAATCCTTTTATTCCCCTTTTATTATATAAAAAAAAAAATCTCCAAACAAGCAGGACTTGTATAAATAAAAGAGCAACCAATGCAGCAATGGACAGATGGGTAATATGTTAAAGTTCAATGAAAGATCAGTTCATTTGCCACACTGATACTGATGCTTCTAGACTGCACAAAAGTGGTTCAAATAAGAAATTACCACCTAAAATCTTGATGCTGAACATTCACAATCACACTGTAACTTCACACACAGTAATCAGATCACAGACGCACTGAGGCCTGCAGATTTCTGCGCTGTAAAGCACGGCTATCGTCTCCTGACACACTTTCTGAGCTTCTCTAGCTGAACAGAACAGAAAGTTCACCTGGCACGACTCCATTAGTAGCAATGGCACTCATAGATATTGCAGTCAGCAGCGTCTGTATGAACAGAGAGTCAACGGTCAACATAACACACATGCACAGTTCCTGTGTGTGTGTAAGCGTGAGTGTGTGTGTGTGTGTGTGTGTGTGAAAGTGAGTGTGTGTGTATGTGTAAGCGTGAGTGTGTGTAAGCGTGAGTGCGTGTGTGTGTGTGAGAGAGTGAGTGTGTGTAAGCGTGAGTGTGTGAGAGAGTGTGTATGTGTAAGCGTGAGTGTGTGTGTGTGTGTGTGTAAGCGTGAGTGCGTGTGTGTGTGTGAGAGTGAGTGTGTGTAAGCGTGAGTGTGTGAGACTCACGCAGCAGCAGCAGATGAAGACGATACACAGCGCCTGCAAGACTCCGGCGGTACCGACGACCCAAGTCAGTCTGAGGAACAGAATCACACCGAAGATGTTCTGCAGACACGGCAGATACACGCCCATGAAGGTGCCCATCTGCGGAGACTGGTGCCAAACACAGGGAATCATGGGAAAACACTCATCAGCACCGAACCAGCATGATCAATGTTTAGAATGCTGTGTGCAAGCGTGTGTGTGTGTTTCACCTTGCTGCTCTTGCGTTTCTCGCCGATGCTCTCGGCCTCTTCGTGCTCTTTGGCCCCCTGCATGAGGTTTGTGTAGTTCGCCAGACGACTGAGCAGAGACGACACTTTGGGACGAGTGTCCATCTCCTCCTACAGAGAGAAGCACACACACACACACACACACACACACACACACACACACACACACACACACGTCAGACAGGAAGCAACAGATGAAAATAAAAGAGAAAATAAAGGCTAATTTTAGGACTATAAGGATTTCTTGTTTTATGATATTATTTCCATAATTAAGATTTCCGCCGTATTGTAATTAGTTTAATTTAATTAAAAAAGATTTAATATTTATACTGTGTACATTCTTTAAATTTTAACTGTAAATATGCATTATGGTTATTATTGTTTTGCATTGAATTTTATTGAAGTATTTTTATTTTAATTAACACTTAATTAAAATGTTATTTTATTTTTAAAAAACGATGGCATGACTATGACGATTAATTTTCATGAAAATAATATCACAATGCAAAAAAAAAACTAATCGGCCTTACAAATTGGCTTCATTTTCTTTCTTTAAGTCATTTTTGAACACGTAAATATGAGCATATTTCCCCCATTTTAGCTTCGTTTCACTGGCTGCCCGTACATTTTAGGATTCAATTTAAAATTCTTCTATTTGTTTTTAAATCCCTAAATGGTCTTGCCCCGCCTCACATTTCGGAGCTGCTACACCCGTACATGCCTACCCATTCTCTCAGGTCAGCTGATCAGCTGTTCCTGAATGTGCCAAAAACAAAGCGTAAGCTTAGAGGGGACCGTGCCTTTGACACCTGATGTTGCTTTTTTTTTTTTTTTTTTTTTTTTTTAAATGTTGCCTCTTAGTGCTGTTTTAATTGTATTTTATGTTTGTATGAGTTTTATTTTTTTTTATCTTTTTAATCTGAGGTCAATTTAAATTTCAAATCATTAAAGGGGTGGTTTACTGCCTTTTTTCTTTGCTTGATTGTGTTTATGGGGTGCAATATAACATGTCTTCGTGTTTCGTTTGTTAAAAAACGCCTTATTTTTCATAAATTTCCCCTTTATTGTAAGCCGCTTTCTCCTCTGTCATTTGAACGACCGGTTGACTTCCTGATTCTATGAAACCACTCCCTCAGAAACAGGCAATGGGCTCTGATTGGTTAGTTGGGCCGGTGTGTTGTGATTGGCTAAACTGCGTACTGCACATTGTCCGGAAACTTCACGCCCATTACCTTTACGGGCGACAGTTGCATGTGCTCCGGTCAAATGTAAATAATGGTGTCAATATTGCCGTATCAGTTTGAGCCAGAATCAGACCCAGAAAGCGGTAATGAAGAGAGTCAAGCAGAACCTCCGCAAACACGGCTCTTACAAAACGTTTCTGAATGGTACATTTTTTTATTATTCTCTCAAAGAATTTCGATACGCTGTTACTTGAAAATGCTACTGCTGTTTGTTAGCTTTTGAGATACGGGTTTCTCCTGATTAAACATTTAATATAACTGAATACATGACTGAGTAATTGCATGAAAAATTACATCATAAAGTATACATGGAAAATACATTTACAAAATTAGTACATAATTACAAATTCGGGTCCAAAATGTTTGTACGCGTTTGTCATAGACACGAAATAGCATAACTAACTGGCTACCAGCATTGGCATTTGTTTACGTCCTTGATAAAAAATGCAAAAATACATTTAAAATGATTAAATCTTACTTACAGGCTGTGGCCCAACAACTGCTGCCTCTGGTTTTAAAGTTGGAACTGCTCCATGTTTCAGTAATAGTTTCTGGTTGAATCCGGCATTGAACTCGTGTCGATTCTGGAAGCTGTCTTCCGTAAAATGCGCAGCACAGAGAGCTAAGTTACGATTGTAATTGTCAGGAACATTTAACCATTGTTGACGAACTACAGCGTCCGTAGGAAGCCCGAACACAGAAGACCTGACAGCTGGGTGAAAATAACACTTTCGACGGCATGGCTACAGCTCTCCACTATAACGCTTCCTCTTCGACAAAGCCGCAGAACATGGCCTTGCCCCCTTTTTTGCATGTTCCGGAGGGAGGGTTGATGTAAATTTATGGGTTTGTTACGTATAAAACCCGGGAAGTATCTCGTTGTAGTCCCATTTGAGTCGTTTTTGTAGGCATTAAACTTCCTGATTTTTAAAAGACGATATCTCCGCTTACGCTGAACTTTGCAGATACTGTTCATGCACCAACAGCAACATTACACACTATTTCAAATGAAAAAAGTGAATCTCAATCAACCTCCCCTTTAAGTAGTAGAACTGTACATATAAATCTTAATTGTTTTTGTTGTAGTGAATGCAATTTGCGAATGTAATTGAATAAAATATAAATGATTACAATATAAAATAAGTCATAAAATTCATTGCAACATTATGTTTTAATGTTTTTTTCATTAATGTTTTTTTAATAAAAATCTTTGCTGTCCTAAAAACAGGCTATTTTCTGTTTCTTGTATGTATTTATTTATTTTTTGACATCTTAGTGAGAATCAGCCGACAAAGATGAGAGATTATAAATAATATCCATAGAGCAAACCTCAAAGAGAGCCAGATTCCTGTCGTAGAAATCATCGTCATCGATGGCGTGAGAGTTATTGATGTAAACGCTGGACAGCTTCACACCGCAGTCACCTGACACACACACACACACACACACGTATTATTGATGTTTAGTACGAGTACTTGGGAAACCTGTTTGGAAACAATCATTTTACTTCCTTGTCTGTTATTCTGTTCACACAGAAATTAGATAAAACTAAAATGTTTGGGTAAAATAAATATGCATTTCAATGCAGTCAATAAAGAACAACAGAACTGGACAGATGTTAAAGAACAGCCACGGATCACATGGCACTATGTCGCCATCAGCAAACACACTCTCACTTCCCTAACACACACACACGCACATGCGCACACACATCCGCACATGCGTGGGTGTCACACAGAGACACAGACACAGACACACACACACATGCCCATCACTGTGTCACTGCATTATTCACTGAGGTGTGTCGTCCACATGTGAAGCTCTTAAAGCCACATAATGACTAGAAAGAGTTTCTCATCTGTGTGTGTGTGTGTGTGCGTGTGTGTTTTCTGTGCATTAGGGAGTGCTGCAGCTAAACTCACAAGACAATCAGAACTGTCATTTCTCTGAAAGGAACTTCCTGTTTCATAATGATGATGTTGCATATTGAGCGAGTCACACCCTCATTAGGGGATGCTGCTTACTGCGCAGTATAGCCTTCTAGTATACTTTACTGATACAATAAACGTATGTTTAAAGAAAAGCAATGAAAAGATTATTATGCTGATATTTGTCAAATCTAAATACTTGTGTTTAAAAAAGGCTCTTAATCTTTCCTACAAGAGTTTACACTGAATTAAATGCTTGATAGTTTATTGTGCAAGTAAAACGGCAAAAATGCAGGTTCCATTTTATGCCTAACGCACTATTTTTAATTAATAACAAGCAGGGAATCCACCAGAACTCTAATTTTGAAATAGCTATCAACATTAAATCATAAGAATAATGTCATAAATTTGCAATATTCATTCATTGCGAATTGCTTCACTCTCACTTCACTTACTTCACTCTCAGCGTTTCTTTAACTCTTTTATATACGTGGCGAGCATTACAGATAGGAATTAATCATCTAAAAACATTAATCACATATTATTAGATATGAAATCATTATGTTCATGTTTTCCTTGGAAAGAAACTTAATATCAGTGTCAACTAAAACTACTGAAAATAGTTGTTGTTATTTTAAAGTCATGCAAAACTAAAACACAAATTAGAAATGCTACCTTGGCAAATAAGCAAAAGTACAAAAAAAATGAAATAAAGCTTTCAAAATATTAATAAATACTGTATACATAATAATAAAATAACACTGATTAAAATATTTTAAATCACACAACCTGCAACCGTTACCTTCATGAGTTATTTCTACTTGATTTAAGCCAAAAATGGGTTTTGCTGTTATAAATGAATGTATTTGATATTTAATAATATTTTTGACGGTTAATTTAGATGTTACCATTTTCATGTTGCATTTTTTGCTTGTTTTTTTCAGTGCAGTGTTATTTTAGTATTTAAAATTTTTTTTTAAATATTAAATTTGTTTAAAATTTAATATAAAAACTCATGCATCACAAGCAGAATCATCTTAGACCTCTTAAGCCCCGTTCACACCGAGCACGATAACTAATAAGCTAATATCTTTATAGTTATCGTTCTTGGTGTGAACGGGGATAAATGATCATTAAGAATTGTGTTATACCGTTCAAAGTCAATTGAAGATTTTTTAAGGAGCAGCAGGAACCCTGGAAGAAACTCTTTTGCTGGTGTAAAAATCACGGTCCTAGGAGTAGTACACAGAGCTGGGTAGTGACTGATTGTAATGTAATCTGGATTACATGATCAGGGTAAAGTACTTTTTAAAATACTCGTAATCAGACTAAAGTTACTTTTTTATTGACTACATATTATTCACACAATAGCAATACATTATTCATAATTTACTGGTTCTTCCTAATTTATATTTTTCATCTTATAAATGTTTGTTTCTGAAATAGCCTGCTGCTTATATACAGTCAGAAAGTGTCCAGTTTTGTGGATATTCACACAGAGATCAGTCATAAATCAGGTGCTACGCTGCATTTAAACACTGGGTTTACAAAAATCATTCCAGGTTTTAGAAATGCATTAAATACTGATGAACATTCATTTTTAGTTGAATTATCATTCCGTAGGTTATTTAAAATGTATTTCTCTTTCTTTGGAAGGCGTTTGTCTTTCAAACACATTAAAATGCACTATTTTTTTTTTTTTTTGTCATCTGATCCTCTTTCACTTAATATATTTACTTACTGTAAGTACCCCTGAATTTTAAAATACATATTTTTATAATTAACTCTCACATTTGCATGTTCATGGTTATCTGATGATGGTTAATGGTCACATGATATGCAGGTAAACAAATAAAATATGTAGTGTAATGTTTAATGCACTTCATGTTTTTAAGGCCATATTTTCTTGAACTTTGTATTTTTATATCAATGTGGTGCGGGATTATCCTATTTAAAATCAATGTGATAAACAAGATTAAAAGTAATCTGATTATGTTACCAAAAACGTGACCCTGGAGCACAAAAGCAGTCATGAGTAGCACAGGTATATTTGTAGCAATAGCCAGAAATACATTGTATGGCTCAAAATTATATGACAAAAATCATAAGTAAAGATCGTGTTCCATGAAGATATTTTGTAAATTTCCTACCGTAAATATATCAAAACTTCATTTTTAATTAGTAATATGCATTGCTAAGAACTTCATTTTCTCAGTATTTAGATTTTTTTGCACCCTCAGATTCCAGATTTTCAAATAGTTGTATCTCAGACAAATATTGTCCTATCCTAACAAACCATACATCTTATTTATTCAGTTTTCAGATGATGTATTACTATTACTCTCTAATTTGACCAGGGTCACAAATGTATAGCGTGATGGATTATCAGTAACGGATTAAAATTAGTAGGTAATCTAGCCAGCTCTGGTAGTACAGTAGTGTGTTGATCAGAACATCAGTGACCTGCTTTCTCACACTCATTAATCACAGATAACAGCAGCAGAGCGTCTCTCACCGTGCTCGAGGTGGCTGCGCTCTGGCGTGTCGGCCCCGGCCGAGGTGGTGGCCCCTCCGGACGCTTCGCTGCGGTTCACGCTCTCTCTGGAGCCGAAGCGGACCCTGGCGCTGGAGCGCGAGCTGATGTCCGGAGACGTGTCCGGCAGGTCCTCGGCTTTGATCGGCGTGACGGTGAAGCGCACAGACGAGGCCATGGCTTCCCGTGCCGCCGGCTGCTGTGGCTCCGACAGGGTGACGGCCCCGGGGCCCTGCTGCAGTGAGGAGCGTGCTCGGCTCAGCTCACGGCCCGATGCACCGCCATGAGACTCTGAGAGTGTGTGTGACGCTTCTGTGATCGACTGCTTGTGTGTTCACTGGATACGAGAGCGAGGAGACCGTGTAATCAGGAGGGAGCTGTGCATTCAGTGCAAATATCTCCAGAAAAGTGCTGATTTGTGCTCAGATCAGCTGGTGTGGCTTGAATCTGGTTTCTGACGAGTCAGCAGAGACTCGGGCAGAGACATTTATTCCTCTGCACTGAACCACCTGACAGCGTATGAAAAATTAACCTTCCTCTGCTGGAACCCAAAATAAATGAAGGATGATTGATGCAGCTGTCATGAGAAACACAGCAATCTGACAGATAAAACGAGTGTGTGTGTGTGAGAGAGAGAGAGAGAGAGAGAGAGAGAGAGAGAGAGAGAGAGAGAGAGAGAGAGAGAGAGAGAGAGAGAGAAAAAGGGGGAAAAGAAACAAAACAAAAAAAGCAGAGTCAATACACCAAAATACCAAAACTAAACACAGGAGACTGGTAATAAATGGTTCTAGATCATTTATTTAGATTATTTTATTTGTATTACTAGTTTAGACTTGTATACCTGTTATACTCTACAACAAAATAAAATTATTACAGATAGTTATAGTTTACACATATGATTATACATATAATGAATAACGTTAGCCATATTATAGTAGCTCTCCTACTAGACATCTATTAGGTGTGTGAGCTTGTTAGTCAGTATTGTTGGGCATCTCATTGAGTCCCAAAGACAGCATTTGTTTTACCATCACTGTACCATAGTATTACCATAGTAGGTTTCTTAAAGTATGACGCCCAAAAACGTCGCTTCGCAGTGCTGTCTATGAAGGGAGCTAGTTCCTGCGACACTTTCTACCAGCGACTCCTTTAAGCCAATTATAATCAGATCACAGACACACACCTGACAGAAGCCCAGTATGTAACTTATCATATTCATAACCAACTCTTTATGAAACGAATAAAGCGGTTTACCTCAGGAGCCGCGTGCGCGAGACCCGCATTAACGGTTACATTACTCGCTCCTGACCAACAACACCGGCTCGGTTCAGACTGCAGCCGCTCGTTTACCTCCGCACCGTTGGACACCGGCTTCTGGGCGAATGAAACCCGCTCCGTTTATCACCCCGGTTTCTGACCGTCCAAATCAGCACGTCTGACTGACTGCGGCGTAAAGCGCGAGACACGCTCTTTGGCGCCGTGACGTAAGCACGCAGGATGCGTCGCTGGGAAATGTAGTTCTATGCGTCATTTTTCTTTTTTTTATGAAGAATACTAGCTTCTCATTTTTAAGTTCCATATTTTTTTTATTTAAAATGTAACTTTTAACAAATAAAATGTAAAAAAAATACAAAAACAATTTCCAAATAAATTTGTAACGCAAATACACAAATCACTTGTTTTAATTTTACTGCACATGAAGATTCATTCACATGTTTGTAATGTGAGAAAACTAAACTGAACAAACAGAGTCAACAACATAAGGATGCCACACGTTTAGTAATGAGAAAGTAAACTCATTATTTGATTAAATAATGAATTGTGTGAAGTCCATTGACGGTGGGCCCTGGGGCCCGTTCAGAGCACAGGTCGTGGTTGTGGCCCCGGGGCCCGTTCAGAGCACAGGTCGTGGTTGTGGCCCCGGGGCCCGTTCAGAGCACAGGTCGTGGTTGTTGGGTCAGCAGCAGACCGAAGCGTTTCTTGATGGTCACTCGGTGTCTGGAGAACTTGTCGTCCGGTGAAAAGCGGGCCGGATGCGCAGAGCTGGTGGGCTGACTGCTCGGGTCCACTTTCTGCAGAAAAATACATATAAATAATTTCTTCAAAACATGCCTTCAAACTATAGTTCTTTATTTCATAGCTGAGACTGCATTAAACAACAAACAATACCAAAAGCAGCATAACACCATGTTTTTTGAGAAAGAACAATAAAATACTATTCATTATTAAAATTATGACTTTAAATGTTATTTATTATTGCTTAAATTACTATGTAATAATTCAGTGCCACCCCAATAAACAAAGAACGCTCCCATTGGGTTATTTTTGGTAATCCAAATAAAAACTTCCAGGGAACCAAAAGCTGTTTTATCAACCGAGGTCACTTTTCTAACTAACAAAATACTTTAAGACATATGCTATCGTTATAATATAGCTTTAACACGGAACTATGAGTTTAAAACACTATATTGTCTGTATATATATGTCGCTTTATGGCCAAATGTGGCGTGTTTCCAGCGGAATAAATGAAGTCACCTTCAGAGTATAAACTCTGTCGCCGTTCTCGTTCAGATAATACTGCAGGAACATGATGACCGGGTTATAAGGTTATTTCGGTGAATACCGAGCTGAAAGCAGGTTTATACTCCGCTGCGTAGCGAGCCCCACGTGTGCGCGAGAACACAAAACAAACCGGAAGTGTGAGACACCGCGCAAAGGAGGATGGGAAATAGAGTTTTTAATAAAAGTCACATGTGTGAAGAAACACCGCCACCTACTGCACGACATAATAACAATAGTAATTATTAATGTAAATAAACATCGTTACGTATAATAAATGCTAATCATATGTTTCAGTATTACTTCGTTGTTTTTGTAAAGTAACATGTCATGTTTGTTTTTGAAAGTGTGTATGCTGTGTCTCACTGAAGCAGGTGTTCGCTCTTCAGACCAGGGGCCCTGATACTCAGTCAGTTACTGTAGTAACACTCTGCCTGGAGCTGGTTTTCTTCGGTAAACCCGGAGTTTATTTCCGTCTCCTCTCCCTTTTTGTAGTGTTAGCGAAGTTTAAACCCCTCATTCATTCACGCTGCAAAATTGATTCTTACCGAGTATTTGTCTTATTTCAAGTACAAACGTTTAAAAAAAATCTTAAGTTAAGATGCATTTTCTATAGATGAAAAATTATCTAGATACTTAGTTTTGTTCAAATATAAAATTGTTCTCCATAGGGTAAGAAAAATAATCTCAATGCAAACGGAAACGAGAATATTTTAGGAGGTGGCTAATTCATATGAATGGCCTGCACCTAACCCCGTCTCCTGGGTTTAGACTAATCCGACTCAATCGTATGAATTAGCCACCTCCTAAAATACCTACGAATAGCGTTGGATAATTTGGAAAATAAAATATTTTAAATATTTTTTTCCCTTCATGGAAACAAGACTAAATACCTTATAGCCTATTATTTATGTTATAATGTATAATTTTTTTACACCGTATTCATGTGCATGTTTATTTGAGCGGTACTGTTTTAAATGGTATTGGGTTTAAAACATGGGAGATTTGAAGGAAAGAGTGCATCCTTCTCAAGCTCTTCCTGAGGATGTTTTCCTGCACAAATCCGTCAAAGAGGAGTTTCACAGGACTGTAGGTCAGTGGTGTAGCAATGGGTTTAAATGAGGCTAATCTGTATGGAGTTTATAATATGACAAGACTATTTGAATTTGATTTGTGTAAATTTGAATTATTGACAGCTGTCATTTAACAAAACTGAATACGTGGCATTTAACAGTTCTGAGTTTGAATTTTTGTAAACTTGAATAATGAACATTTGAAATTTTTTTTATGGCAGTTTTTTTTAATAGACATGTATTTTCAAACAGCATTTTTTTTGTTCTGAATTCTTAGACTGCAAATATCCAGTTTTCAGTTTTAAAAAAATACAGCTTCAAGTTTTCAAGATGAAGAAGAAATTTGGAATATCAAATTCGATATTTAAAATTCAAAGCGCAGAAATTCAGATCGTACAGAAAGTAGGTCATCCACAGGGAAGAGTAGATGATTTCCGAAAAGTCGAACGAAGCATTTACTGCGACCGGGAGGGGATATGTTCGGTTCACTAAGGCTAGTTTTGTCCTGGCCATATTGTCAAGTTATCTAGTGTTTCTTCTTAGCCTCAATGTCTGCCCAAACTTGAAGGCTTCAATCAGCTTCAGAGGGTGCATGGAATAACTCAAAACATCTGATTCCTCATCATCGAAGCAATTTATTGAAAATCTTTCAGCAACAACTTGATCTTCCTTTGCTTATTTTCAGAATTTAATTCAGATGCTTAGCTCAGATGCTTAGCTTAATAACCTATACAGAGAGAATATACAAATGAGTCACTACACACAATAATGTGATCATTTAAGGATGTTAAACATTTAAATTACAACCAGTGTTACTAAAATACTCACAAAGCACAATACATAGCGGTTCAACAGCAACACTAAATCAAATGCATTTACTACACATGGAAAATTAGCATATTAGATGCTAAACCCGCTAGCTTTAACAAACAACTTGCAAGATATTCACAATTGGTCTTTTAAACAATCTGTAGTCACAAAAGAAATGAGTCTTTATCCTACCAGTAGCATCTCAAAGTTGATGAACACATTGTGGCTTTTCCCAGCTGTCTCTGAACAAATTGAGCATGTGGTTTTCTTCAAACTCAGTGGCTACATCCGTGCATGCTTTAGCAATCTTTCTCCTTTGGGTTTATAACCAGTTTCAACACCAAATTAGGTATGAGAAGCACATTAACTTTTCCAACAGAGATTCCTCTGCACGCTGATAATCAAACAAGCACACCTGGTTTTATGTAACATGTGAAGTTTCAATGGCCAATCAGCTTCCTTGTTTCTTCCAGGTTGCTCTATGTGGCCACAACCAATAGTATTCATTAATTTTGATCTCAAATCAAACTCATTCATCTGATAGATTTTTTTTCTTTATTTAACAATGATGAATATTGTTTTTATTTTTTTCTTTAAAACCACAAATTCAAGTTTAGCTCTACACCTCCCACTTGAGCTCCTGGTCAACTGACCCAAGGAGGTCACACACTTCTTGGCTGACACTCAATCTCTTCACTGTTCCTCAATGGGAATCAAAACAACCAAGCGTCTAACATCCCTATGAAGAATCATAGCTGGGATCTTATCACAAAGCTTTTTCATTGGTTTGACATCCTTGGCTGTTTCTGCTTGTTTTGGTTTAACAATCGAGACAGGATAACTGGTGAATACTCTAACCATTACATCTCTTACTATTCCTTTCTTATCTGCATTTACACTGACAACTCTGGCCAACTTGAACTGACCTCTAAGAGCATTCTGGTCAACCAACCATACCACATCTCCCATGGCAACATTGCGTTCTTTAGTATGCCACTTGTTTCTTACAAACAGGTTAGGACCTGCCAGCTGACACCATCTTCTCCAGAACTTGTTGACTTCTTCCTGGATAAATCTTAATCTTTTGTATGGATAACCTTCAAATTCGAAACTTCCTTGATCTCCTCTTTTCCCAGTACGTCCCAGAAGAAGGGAGTTTGGACTCACATGTTCCACGCAGTCTTCCCGACTTTGTGTCCTTGCATCGATAGGCCTGTCATTTACCAAATTAGCTGCAGTGTAAAGAAAGGTTTGAAATTCCCCCCAAGTCATAACTCCATTACACCCCAGATTCTGGAGGGCTCGCTTAACCAGACGAACAGCTGCTTCTGCTGCTCCATTTCTGTGAGGGGAATCTGCAGGATGAGTTTTCCAAGACCACTCCGTGCTATACTTGGCTGCCTCAGTTTCTAACTTTACTTTTACTTACTTACGTCATTTAGCAGATGCTTTTGTCCAAAGCGACTTACAAATAAGAAAAAGTAACTAAAAAGTTACAACTCTATAAATACTATCTACCCACATATTTAAGAAAATAAAGAAATTAAATAAAATTAACACATGCATATAACAACAACATTTCAATAATAAACATATCAATGAAAAAATTTAATAAAAAGCTACTACTGTCCCTTGCCGGTGTCCCTGCCCGGTGGAGTCGCACGGTAGAGTCGATGGTCTTTACACTCTTTGGTCTTCACACTAAGAGGGCTTCACACGACGACTGCCGCGGTATAATAACCTTTATTATACCAATCCAACAAATGATCATTTCAATTCAGCTGGACCCACTTTCCTGTTTATCAACTACAAATGGCCAAGCAAGACTTGTAACTTTACCTTGTCTTGTCGTTCTAGAAACTTGTGAAGATCTTCAAGAACAGACTTGACCGCTATGAAATTTGACCCCGAGTCGGACCACAATTTTCTTGGATGTCCCCTTAAAGCTGTAAATCTTTGGTATGCCAGCAGAAATCCTTCTGTTGATTGGTCACTAACAGTATCAGTATGGATAGCTCTTGCTGCCATACAACAGAAGACAATTCCCCAAACTTTGAGTCCTGTCCTTTTCTTTACTTCATCTTTTACCACATAAGGTCCAAAAAAAATCCAGAGTTGTGAACTCAAATGGTGAAGCTGGTTCAGACCGCTCCGGTGGAAGGTCTCCCATAATCTGTTGGCATTGCTTTGCCCTTGCCTTTCTGCAGGTCACACAGCAGTCTACAGATTTCTTTGCTAATCTGCGGCCTTTTACCACCCAAGCTTTTCTTCTCATTCTCAACAAAGTTCCAGCCACTCCTTCATGGTTTACTTGATGAGCTTCCTGAGCCAACAGTGTAGACACATATGCATTATATGGTAAAATTGGAACTGAGGAGGAAGAATTCAAATCTTCAATGAGGACAAAACTGCAAACTAAAAGTCCAGAAATTCCATCCTTGTACACTGCCAACCTACTGAGGGTAGTATCAGGAAAGACTATATTCTCCTGAGCTGCTAAAAATAAATCTTCAAGAGCATCCTTCTATTCGCTTACTGTCAAAATAGCTTCTTTGAATCTTCCCTCCAAAGGCTTCACCTCCCACTTTGATGAACCAGAGGTCTTAGTTCCTATCTTCAGCCATTTCTTGACCGCTCGACGCACCCAAGCAGTACCTCTGACCAGTCTGGACAAGCTGCTAAATTTTTCAACATTAAGCAACTTACTTGCTATTAAGCCATCAAACATCCTTCCTGATGAAACATCCATTCGCCTTTCCTTTTCATCTGCAGAGGTGCCAGAATCTACAGTGAGGTGATTTAACTCAGATTTTTCCCTATCCTCATGAGCTCCCACTTTAAGTTCCTCAGGGGGGACTGCATCTTGTTTCCCCTTGGTCATACGTCTGGTTAATACTGCAGAGAATGTTTTTTTCTGGAGTTTATTAATACTCTCTCTTGCAGCAATTGCAACCTCAGCAGCTGACTTCATCGGCCACAGTATGTCCAAACACTAGGTCAGCAGGACTAAACCCCAAACTATCCTGCACTGCTTCTCTTACAGCAAACAAAACCAAGGGTGTGCCCTCGTCCCAGTCCTTTCTAGTCTCCATACAATACTTACGAAGCATAGATTTTAATGTCTGGTGAAATCGTTCCAGTGCCCCTTGACTTTCTGGATGATACGCACTTGCAGTTCTATGAGAAATTTTCAGAGTAGTTAGTACTTGAGAAAAAAGCTTTGGCAGGAAATTAGTACCCCGATCAGTTTGTACCATCCTTGGTAACCCAAACGTTGAAAAGAACTTCACGAGTGCACGAATAATTACAGGAGCCGTTATTTTCCGCAACGGAATCACCTCTGGAAAACGTGTTGCCGCACACAGTATCGTCAATAAATACTGATTCACAGTCCTGGTCTTAGGTAAGGGACCAATGCAATCAATGATGACGCGCTCAAATGGTTCCCCCATCACAGGTATAGGAACAAGCGGTGCACGCGGAATGACTTGGTTCGGCTTTCCTGAAAATTGGCAAGTACGACAAGTTCTACAATATTTCGTTACATCAGATTTTAATCTTGGGCACACAAAATGCTTCAAAATTCGTTGATAAGTTTTCTTAATGCCTAGGTGTCCAGACAAAGCATGGTCATGGGCCAACGAAAGTACAGCTGGTCTGTAACACAAAGGAACAACAATTTGATTAACAGCAGACCACTCAAAATCCTCCGAGACACTTGTACACCATCTACGCATTAGCAATCTGTTATCCACATAGTAAGCAGTTTTTCTCTCATGTGCTATCTCCAAAGGCACAACAGAAGAGAAACATTTACGCAAGGTCATATCAGCTTCTTGAGCTGCAACAATGTTATTTCGAGTCACTGGTAATTTTACATCATTCAAAACGAAATCAGATTTTTCATCTGTTTTATCTTCATCAGCAATCAAGATACCACGTTCCAAAGTAGATGCCATGAAAGTGGAAGCCAAATCATCTGCATCAACAAGTTTAAGAGCTTGTGCTCGAGTCACGACACAGACAGGAAAGACTTCAGGGAATCTTTCAGACATTTCATCAAACTGATTGAATAAATCGGGTTTGTCACAAACTTCTAAAAAAGTACAACCTTTCCACCAGCCACATCATTACGCAGGATAAATTTTACCCCGCACACTGGCACACTTTCTCGTACTCCGACCTTAATCATTCCTGTGTACAACTCTGACCGCAAATGAATCTGATGCAAGGGAACTCTAACAGTTTTCATCCCAATGCCACATACCAAAACATAGCTACCGCAAAAAGTTTGGTCAGAAAAAGGAAATGCATCTTTAGCCACGATGGTCTGCATGGCACCTGTGTCATGCAGCATTGTCACCTTAACCTGGTCTGTAGACTGAGCATCAACAGAAACTAATCCTTCCATCAAAAAAGGTTGATAGCCCACATCTATTTTATTATGATTTTCATCTTCAATCACGTCTATGGTCCTTACAAAAACAACACTTTTAGGAGCATTAGTTTGCTGCTTGCGTCTTAAAGCAAGACAATCTACAATCACATGGCCAGTCTTGTGACAATAAAAGCAGTCTCTCTCTTCCCTAACCTTTATACCAGTAGACTTAAAACGTGTCTGCTCCTTCAAAACAGGGGAAACGGAAGGAATCTTTTCAGTACGGGCAGTAAAAGTAGTTTTGTGAGTCAGCATGAACTCATCAGCAAGAACAGACGCATTTGACAATGAGCTTACTTTCTGTTCATTTAAATAAACAGCAATACAATCAGAAATGCAACCCTTAAATTCTTCAAGCAAAATTAATTCACGTAGGGCCTGAAAATCTGTAGCTTTGCTTGCCACACACCATTTGTCAAACAACATAGACTTTTCACTCGCGAATTCAACGAATGTCTGGCTCGAGTTATTTTTATAATTTCTGAATCGCCGCCTGTAAGCTTCAGGTACAAGTTCGTAAGCTCTCAAAATCGCTGTTTTAACAACATCATAATTCAAACTGTCTTCCAGAGATAAGACAGCACACACTTCCTGGGCTTTTCCCATTAACTTACACTGTAGTAACAAAGACCATACATCTCTAGGCCAGTTCAAACCTGAAGCAATTCACTCAAAAACGTTAAAATACGAGTCAACCTCGATCTCTCTAAACTGTGGAACAAGAGCAATGTGTTTACTCGCATCAAATGTGCTACCGGACACACCTACCCTCATCGCAGCATCAGCGCCTACTGCAGGTGCGGGCTGAACAGGCGCAGGAGAAACCACCGGCACAGGAGGAGTAATTTGTAACGGAGCAGGGGCTATTGGAACATGAGGACCTGGTGCGTCTCTGGCAACTCTCAATTCGAGCTCCCGCAACTTGACCTGCTTTTCCGCATCAATTTCCAGACGGCGGATTTCAAGCTGCAAGTCCAGCTCAGCCCGATGCTCAGCTACCCTCACGCGCTCTTCCATCTGGATTTTAGCCAGACGTAATTTAAGACGTGTTTCACTTCCAGCCCCAGACAGGACAGGAGAAAGAGGATCGAAAGGCGGCAATGCAGCTTTGACTTTGGAATCCTCCACCTCAGCCGTTTCGCTCGCTTCTTCCTCACCATGCATAAGAGGGTGGGCATCATCACTGAGCGAATCTTGCTCTACTTTGTCAGCCAAAGCCAACACACCAAGCTCCTCTAGTCCCTTCACCACAACGCTCTTAATCTCCCTCTTCAGCTGCTGCCTATTAACCTTAATTTGGAAGTGCTGAGCAACACGAATCAAATGATCCTTTCTACAGTTATTCAATTGCTCGATCGTCGGACTACTAACGAAGCTACTCAAATCAAAATCAGCCATTCTAATTAATTAATTAAACAACAAGCAAGCTCAAAGTCAACCGCCATTCAACTATCCCTTTTTTTTCTTTAACAATTATTTGCTCCACGGCCACTAGTTACCTACAGCAACAGTGTATCTCACAATTTTTATCCCCTAAATGATTGAATACTCATAAATGAGTATCCCACCGCTGCCACCAATAAATGTTACAGGTTAGATATTTTTGGGGGATATTTCGTAACATTTAAGTGAGGTACAACTGTCACTGAGGCAAACCATAAAAGAAAATATCCGGGAGACAAGTAAACATCGTTATCACAAGTTCAATTTATTTGGAGAAGTACTAAGCTAATCACAATCATTGAAATATGAATTCGTTAAATAAATAAGGAAAAGAAGAAAGAATGAGTGACGCCAAAACAAAGAAATTATCAAAACAAAACAACACTAATTACTAAGCCCCAACCCAACTAACCTAACTACCAAAATAAAAATGTAGAAATAAATCTGCGAGCTTCGGCGTATCCGACGCCCAATCTAAACTACTCTCATTAATAATAAAAATACACAAGTGGCTGTCACTCCTTACCTGCAACTAACAAGAGAAGGAAACTAAACTTAAATACCAAGGCTTACCTATCTCCTTTTCCCAGAGCTATTCTAACCGGTCACAGGTGACAAAAGCCATACTGGTCTGAGTTAAACAATCTAAATTACACAGCATATTAAGACAATTAACGTAACCTACTAATCGTGCAATAGCCCTATAAGTGTTTCTTTTAATCTGTTTTCTACTGCGTCTAGAGGAAGATTCAAAAGTCTCAAATTAACAAGTAACAAAAAAGAAAAGATAACAGATTAACTGGACAATTCAACAGAACTCAGCTAAACGAATTCCATAACTCAATTAAACAGAATGAATACGGTCGACAACAAATGGACAGCCGCCCGCTGGCTGGAGCGCAGGACAACTGACAACAGCCAGGAAGGCCCGGCCCCCTTTTATAACGAATAGGTCCAGTCTAATTGGTCGACCCGTGGACTGAGTCAGCCAATAGATGAAACCTAAGAATCAAGAAGAAAAAGCAACAGAGGGAAAAAAGAACGAACAAGAATACAAGGACAAGCAAATACAAACAAGGAACATAACACTTCCACCCTTAAAAAAAACAATATAATTTTACAAATTATATAAGTTTTTAAACAAGTTATTACATCACTAATCAAGCTCTAGATAAGGCATCAGCAATGATATTTTCTGACCCTTTTTTGTGTTTAATCACCAAGTCGTAACCTTGTACGATTAAAGACCAGCGCATCAATGGTTGATTATGGTTATACATGCAAGCTAAAAACACCAAAGGATTGTGGTCAGTATGTTCTGGTCTTTAAGATTTAATACTCATATTTGTATTCTTCTATCAGCCAAGAAACACTGACAACGCCAGAGAAGAGCAGAATACCTAGATGCATTATTGATAATACCTAGAATATCAAAATCAATTGCGGGCGGGAGATTGATTTCCTATTTAGCACCCGAACTCTGGAACAATCTACCTAACACTGTTCTGGAAGCAGACACACTCTGTCAGTTTAAATCTAGATTAAAGACACCTCTCTTTAACCTGGTTTACACATAATACACTATTGCATTTCTATAATTCAGATCCGTTAAAGCATTGTTAGGCTGCATTAATTAGGTCAACCGGAACTGGGGACACTTCCCAAAACACCCGATGTAAAAAAACAACCCTACCTAGTACAGTTTTCCTCAGCGTTTGCAATGTCTGCACAAAGTTGACGTTGGGCAACTCTCGCCTTTGGAGAAGACTGTTGATTTTACACTATAAATGTAAGTATTACAACTTAAAAATTAAGATTACCCCAGAATGAATTGCATCGCTAGCCAACCCCAACACTTACAGGCAATAATAATGATAACCAATAATTAATTACATTACTTTTTCCCCCCTAAAAATTACACATTTGCGTAAAATAAGCAAAATGTAATTTGTCATGTGGCATAGATATACCTGAATATACACTAGTTAAACAAATGCAGTCGATGTGAATACATACATTTTCAGTCAAGCAATTAATGCATGAATAAAATAATTTATTTACTGACAACAATAAGAAACTTAAAAAAAAATGAATAAAAGCATCCCAATAAATACATATCATACATATACAAGTCAACAACAGATAAAACAAAGCTTCATTCAAACTTACTGTTCTAACAATCATGTATTTACAGACAGTGAACCCACTGTCTACATTAACCCAATGAACCCAATGTTCTTCATGAGCACGACTACCTGTAAAACATTTAAACATTTTACAATTCATGTTGTCAGCTTTCCATTTCTTGCCAAATTTCATTTCATGTTTACAATTACATATACATTTTTGTTGTAGCTTTATTACTTTTGTAGTGGGCTAAACCACTGAACTGGTGAGCAAAAGATTACTGGTTCACAACCACCAGTGTGTCCTTGAGCAAGGCTCTTTTCTCCAGGGGATTGTGGGTCCCTGTAATAAGAGCACTATAAATCACTTTGGATAAAATCTTCATGACATTTTTTTTAATCAGGCTTTTAAAGCTTCTGAAAGTCAGGCTTCATTGTATGAACAGAAACCAGCTGAACAAACTTGACCAAAATCACATCCTCAGTGTCTTTTGGTCTTTCTCTAGATGCTCTTGCTGGCTCTGGGCTCACTGAGGATGAAGAGACCACAGCAACATCTGGCTCAGATGAGGCAGTAAAGGCAGGTGGAGTGACGGAGGGTCTCATCCATGGCACTGGACCATTTCCAGGATGCTGCTGTGGACTCTCCATCCTCAGTGCTCACACCAGTCTGCAGACATTTCAGATCATACAAAAATGCACAAACAATACAAAAGCAGCCATTTTAACAGCACAGTGTCATTTGAATTCTGTATTAGAAGTAACACAATTATCATACTTTATATTTTTGTTTCAGGTTTCCCCCCCTTTTTTCTCTCACAAATGCTACTGTCACATTGTCTTACAGGTTCTGCTCCATCACAGAAGATCTGCAGCAAAGGAACAGGAATAAGAATAAGAAAAGTGCTATAATAACTTTGTTTGAAATTACAATAATTAAAATAACCTACAAATTAAGATTTAAAAGATGTTTAATTCATTTCATTAGTATACTCACTGAGAGGCTTTGATAGCAGCATTCCTTCATCAGTCACTCTTCACCGGATAAACACTCGTGTGTCTCATCAAAACGATCAAATATTTTCCTAGCAATCGTCTTTAAGATGAATATATGGTTTATGTAAATCCACTTTGGAGACACTTACTGGAGCTCCCCTGTTAGCTATAAAATGTGTTTTTGTAGCAAAACCACATATATACTATATTATTTAGGCCTGGTTTCACAGACAGGGTTTAAATTAAGTCAGGATTAGGCTATAGTTCAATTAGGACATTTAAGTAGCTTTTATAAACATTCCTTGGATAAAAACACTACTGATGTATATCTTGTATATAGTCCAAGTTTCTTTCAGTTAAAACAAACCAGACATGCATTGCATTTTAGCCTTGTCTGTCAAACCGGGGGATAGCACCTTTACACCTTTTGCTTATATATTGCTTACTTTACACCTTAGTTTTAGTAAATTATTAATTACAGAAACAATACTACTGTTTTAAAATGACTTGCTTCAATTTAATCAGTTATTTAGGAAAAAATATTCTCACCATTGTCTCTGTACAAGCAGCCATCTTGCCAACAACATCTCGTTTTGACATCTCGCATGGTTCTGTGTGATTTGGACAACTTCAAGTTACGCCTCCTTCTTGTTACGCCTCTTCTTGCAGTCCACAGACAGACGCTATTGCAATTTTCAGTTGTGGGAGTTTTCCACAGACAACACCTTTCACATTGCTCACACCAGGAATTAATTTTGCAATGCATTTTCACCCCCCCAAAAAACCAACAAAAAAAACTCTCCCAGAATAGACATGGGGTGCACATGAGTCCCAAATGACCAGAGTCATCATGAATACTTGTTTAAGCCGAACTGTAACACCTAACGTTTTGATGCCACATAAAGATCGAGGGACCACAGAGACTTATTCATTTCAGTGAGCCATGTGTATTAAATGCAAGCTGTGAGTCACACATTCACATCAACAAATCCAAACATCAGCACATAAAGTCTTCCAGAGTTGAGGAAACATCAATTAAGTCCAGCAAGCCCATCAGTTCATAGATATGACCATAAGTAGCATTTTGTCATAGTGAAAATGAAAGACCAGCAGTTCTTAAGTGAAGCAATGAGTATCTGAATCAGCAAACAATTCATCCGTTTGTTGACCATAGAATAAGATGATGAGTAGATGGGTTGGATGAAGACAATTAGTCCCTTTTGTCTAGGTCCTGTTTATATCTGTGCTGTTTCCTCTCTCATAAAAGAACCCTCTGCATTTAAACAAACAGGCAATCAACACGTGTTTAGTGCTAACCCATAACAGAAAGCATACAAACTCTACATATGTACAAAGCAATGCCTTACATTTGAGAGTAAGAACAAATTGTTCCTCAAACCAGGGCACTAACAAAAGGACAGCAAAGGAGAAGAAATTCCATGGCCATTTCTCAAACAGAAGGCTGCATCCTCCAGAGGCCGCATTTGTAGGCTACAGCCATCACCAAGCCTGGTTTATCTTAGTAAACTGAGCATTACATTTGCGAGTCAAAATCATATTATAACAATTTACACTTAAGTAAGAATAATAGTCAAATTTATAACTGTTAATTTTCTAAAAAAAGATCTTCTTTATGACGTATGCAGCCTACAATTGTGACCTCCGGAGGATGCAGCCTTCCGTTTGAGAAACGGCACATGTGCTTAGCACACTACTTCCTGCCTAATGCTACTTCTTTACCCCCTTTTAGGCAAATGAGCAAACTCAGAATACAGAGCGCCGCCTAATGATAGCAAGCTGTGACACCCAATGTTGGCTTGTGGTGGATAATTTACTGTGCTCATCACGTATCACATTCTTCATTTGTTATAATTTACAAGTCACTTTTTGTGACAAAATCAAAATTGCAACAAAGATACACAAGTTTTGCATAAGAAATCAATTACATATTGAGACTAAAAACTGCATATAATAAGATGAACACAGATGCTGAATCAGTCGCCATCAAACTTTCATCTGTCCACTGCTGCAGGTAAATGATCATCTTCATGTCTTCAGATGTGTTCAACTGTGAAGAAGCCCTTTGTATTTCAGTCATAGCTTGTTTAAATATGTTTTGAAAATCAAACAGGACCTGTCAAACATTACATGAATAGAAGCAGTTCTGCTGGATGTTGAAACAATATTCTCTGGATGTAAATGTTACAGGTACCAGCGGGAGTGCCCGTGAGCTGCACTAGAGGGCATTCCATCCCATATCTTTGCCACTCCATTCCCATAACCCATGCCTAGGAACTCATCTACGACTCCTCCCGTTTCCAATCAGGAGGACTATGAAGGTTGCACACAGACACAGACACACTGGCCCTGCGTTCCATTCAGAAGGGCTCATCCCTATGCCCTAATCCCTTCAAAGGGTTTACCCTCCGAAGTGAGAGCTTTGAAGGGTTGAAGGGTGTGGGGGACCAAACAGCTGTTTCTTGAAGTGCCCTTCTGCGTCATTATGTCGTGCCCACATGGTGGTGACGTCATCATGGAAAGAATCAGTGCAAAGGATCATGGGAGCCCGAAGTGTCCATCAGTTTCACCCTTCGAAATCCTTCATTACAAAACGAATTTTGAAGTGGCCAGTTTTGAGCACTTCGGTTTGGAACAACCCTTCAATATTAGCACTGCAGGTGCTTCTCAATATCCCTCCTTGCTTCCTTGCTCCTCCGTCCTCCATCCTATGACCCGGAAACCGATCGAGCTCAGCCATCTTGAAGGACATCTCAATTCTCTAATTGCACTGCAAGGAGGCAAGGAACGAGGAGTGAGGAGGCTTCCAGAGGAGCTTTGAGCGAGGATACATCTGTGTATCCATCGAAAAACCTGACGCATGTGTAAATTCTCCTCCCCCTTCTCATCTGTTGTAAGAATTTTAATTTATATTTTACCTTTGCAATTTAAATAAACCATACATGTCATATATTTCAACAGGGCATCTTGCTTTATTAATATTTATTTTGAATGTCTTAAAAAACAAACTTTAACAACATAAGGGCAGATCCATCTTGCGCAGCTGATGACGCTGTGAAGTGACGCTAAAGGGAGCGAGGATATAATTTCACTTGATTCAATTCCTCTGTCCTCGTGTCTTTTCCGTGCATCTTCCCTCGCATCCTGAAGGAGTGGAGCTAAGATGCGAGGAAAGGACGCAAGTAAAGGAAACAAGGATGCACAAATAAGAATTGAGAAGCACCCACTCTCAAACACACACAGACACACACACACACACACACACACACACTGCTGAGTATTAAATATTTCATCCTAGCTATTCCTAGTTTCTCTGTGTCCTAGTTTTCACCTTGCCGTCATGTTTTTTACCCTGTCTTGCCTTTACCATTGTTGTGTGCTGGTGTTGTGACCCTGACTGTTTCCGACTATGCTCTGTATTAAAAGCCTTGCATTTGGATCCTCAACTCTGTTGTCACCCCTCCCACGTTACAGTAAGTTAAACCTCTTTGCTCACTTGTAAGGATGGTTTTGGTTAAATCCCTGATTGGCTTTTTGTGATTCTGACATTATATATATACACCTTTATATATATATATATATATATATATATATATATATATATATATATATATATATTGTGGCGGGAGGAGCAAACGACAGACATAGTGGGTGTGGTGTCAGGCCTCGGAGAGGCTTTTATTAAACAAAATAATAAAATAAAGTGTCCAAAGGGGGTAAAAGTGTCCACAAATAAACAGGGGGGTCTGGTGTCCTCGCTGTGCTGCGGGGTTTGTGAAGGAAGGCAGTGTTCTGAAAGGAAGGGTCCAGGTAAGGGGCGGAGTCCGGCGGTCGCACGCGCTCCCCTCTCGCCACAGGCGTGCGAGTGGCTGTGGCTTCTTCTAGCGGCTTCGTCCTTCTTCGGCCCGCGGCGCTTCCGGGGGATAATACGGCCCGGCATCCTGGCCCGTCATCCGTCACATGGGTCCGGAACTCCGTCCATTCTCGACGCTCCCTTCCTGCATCCACGAGGACACCAGCGTGCATGCACGGGGAAGAGACCGGTCTCCCGAGGAGAGGTGCGCTCGACATTTAAACAGCGGCGTTGATGAGGCTCTATTCTGATCAGGTGCGCCTCATCACACACCCACTCCTGTCGGGAGCATGGTGAAATGCGGCGAATATGGGACGGGTGGTGATGATAATAAGGGGGGAGGCAACCGACTCGTCACTATATATATATATATATATATATATATATATATATATACCTTTTGTAAAGTATTCAAATGCAAGAACAGAAATATTAAATTAGTAACCTAACGAAATCAGATTACTTCATTTCATTAGGTTACTGAATGGAAATCTGTGCCTTGTGGAAATTCAATTCTAACAGCCAGTCGCCTGATTAAAGCAGGGGGTGAGTAATTCTCTCCATTAGTTTGTATTGTTCATACTGCTTTGTTGTTGATGTTGTTTGCAGCCAAGTCCAGCATTTACCGCACCTATATTAGATTTGAGCATATTGTGAACTGTTCGTTTTATTTCTGGGAAAATACTGTGGCAGAAAATGGGCGTTTCATTCAGAAGTGATTCTGTTTACATGCTTTATTGAAGGCCTCTCCCTTCACATTTAATTTTTTCTTTGGCTGAAAAAAAGGTAAATTGCATTGCGTTTGGACTATTATTTTCTGTCTTTATCCCGAAGCAGGTGAGTGGATAATGTTTAGGTAAACTTGTTTTAGTCTTGTTTGTTTTCAAAATCCGTACATCATTTGCCTCACTGCCTGCTTTGACTAGTCAGTCATCAGTTCAAAGTCAAAGTTCCTGGTATAATACAAATGAGTTTTTGTAACATCAGAGCAGGAATATTCAAATTGCTTAGCTCAGAGAAAGCAAGTGAATCTGAAAATAAATGACTGAGTAAAATGAGTTCATTTTCATTTGGTTTAAAGGTGTGCATTAACCAAGAATTACAGCTATACCAGCACCACACTGTTAGGCTGACTTTATTTATATATTTATTTCAAGAAGAGCAGAGATGAGTTAAAAATATTTTTGTGGGTATGCCAAAAATGCTGTCCACTTGATCTTAAATTTGATTGAACCCAGATCAACATAGTAATGTGTGGTGTTCAGATATGGAAATAATGATGTACGAATACTTTGTTACTGTATTTAAGTATCATTACGTTACTTAACTATTTATTTTTTGACTACTTTTTACTTTCACTCCTTACATTACTCGTTACTTTAGTTTAAATCTGCATTTGGTGGATCACCATTCGATGACAAATCTCTAATAAATCGATCTAATGAATCGATTAGTCTTTACTAGCAATGTGATTCGGCACGCTCCGTGTCTTTGCCAAAAGTTTTCTATCAATGCAAGTGACTCAAGATTGGAGTGGATCAGAAAGGCAGAGCTACTGACCTGTTCTGGATTTCAAGTGCAGGTCAGATTCATCTGTAAATAGGCTACTGTAGTTTTGTCTTTGTTTACTTAGTTAAGCATTAAACTCCTAGCAACTCTTAGCAGTAGCAGCCAGAGGATTAATGATACTGTAAACTAAACTAAACTAAATTACTATCGTCACTCAAAATACTGTTTGTTAAAGGACTTCATTATTATCTACTGTAAAGTTACAGAAGTAATTTAGCAAACAAATGTAAAAAAAAACAAACAAAAAAAAAAACATTGTTTTATAATATGTTTAGAGGGAGCAAGGGAGCAAGCAACAACACTTACGAAAATTAAAACCAATAAATATATAAAGTTATGAAACATAAATGTGCTCAGCCAAAACGATATGACCTGGAACAAATAATATATTCATGAGACTAAAGACTGCCCGTTAGATTTACCCAAAACAAATGATGTCTCATGTTTAACCACTACAGAGACATCAGAGCTAGCGACAGATGTCAGAAGGACTAGCCGAGGTTAGGCTACTCTTGGCGAGATACATGAGCACTGAGCACCTGGTGATCGTGTGGAGCTCACGAAGCACATTTTCAAATAGATGCTGTCTTATATAAATAATCCACAGATTTGAGTTTTAAACAACTACGTTCTTGCCTGAAGTACTCTTAAAACTACATTTCATGACATAATCATGAGTGATGAAGAGTTGTCAGAGGGCCCGAAGACCACAGGCATCCAACAAAGGCCTTTGGGATTTTTCCAGTTTCTCTGAATCTTTTCATGTTATGCCTTTGCAATCTGACGTTGAGGAATGGTGTTTTTTAAGTATTCCACAATCTTTTAAGCACTCTTTCACAAATTGGAGAGCCTCTGCCCATCTTTACTTCTGAGAGACTCTGCCTCTCTCCCTTCCCTTTTATAGCTAATCATGTTACAGATCTGATGTCAATTAACTTAATTAGTTGCTAGCTGTTCTCCCAGCTGAATCTTTTCAAAATGTCTTGCTTTTTCAGCCCTTTGTTGCCCCTGTGCCAACTTTTTTGAGACCTGTAGCAGGCATCAAATTTGAAATGAGCTAATTTAATGGATTAAAATGTAACATTTCTCCGTTTAAATATTTGTTATTTTATGCTTTGTTATGCTATGTTCTATTGTGAATAAAATATTGGCTCATGTGATTTGAAAGTCTTTTAGTTTTCATTTTATTCAAATTTAAAAAAAAAAACGTCCCAACATTTCTGCAATTTGTGTTGTAGGTACTGCATGAGTGAAGGTAGGGACGGGGTACTAGGAGTGCCATTCATCGCCATTGCATTGATGCTGTTGGATTGCCGAATGTGCTAAAGCATTGCTGAACTTCACCTTCTCAGAAGCAGACTTGTATCACAGGAACTTTGAATAGATGAGGATGATTACCTCCTGTGGCTGATAGTGTCATGCACAGAAGTCAGTTGGAGCGTTGAATCGCCAGTACGTGGCTTGTCTTCCTCCTCATTGAATGTTGTGGGGTAAAATTGTGCTTCTTCTAAATATAGAGGGGGAATGTGAGCGTGGGTATAACTAAAATAGAATGAGCTTCAGGGGAAAGACTTTTTTGCACATGTGTAATGTTGAGGTATTAAATGAGTCTGAAGTGCCATTATTTGTAAATAACACAACCACGCACGCACGCACGCACGCACGCACGCACGCACGCACGCACACACACACACACACACGGAGCAGTGGGCAGACATATTGCTGCGGCGCCTGGGGAACAGTTGGGGGTTTGGTTCTTGCTCAAGGGTCTCACCTCAGTCATGGTGTTGAAGGTGGAAGAGAGTGCTGGTTATTCACTCCTGCAACCTTTTTGTTACAGGTCCGACTCTCTAAGCCACGACTGTCCCCTAGATTTTGGTGGTCGTCACCAATGAAGTGAGTGAGAAAGTAATTCTTCTATTCTGTGTAGTCCCAAAGCTTTTAGGTTGTGTTTTAGCCTGTCCTTGAACAAAATATATGTAGTCATGTAGTCCCCTCTGTTAAATAAACCATATATTTTGATTGAAGTTGTGGTGGCCTGTTACTCCACTGGTGTCAGACCATACTGGCTTAAAGAATTAAAGGTACTGGCAGTGTGTCAAGTAGATATATTATTACACTATTACATCCAATGATTTGCCATTATATTTATTGCCCTCTTAATAATGTGAGAGATATGTGAGGACATCTATGAGGCTTAGATTTTGTATGACTTTGTACCATTTGAATCTTATGAAAACGTATGTTTTTGGGAAAATGTTAGCATGAAGGCCCACCCCTACACATAACTTCACAGGGGCATATGAGCAGATTGTATGAAAATAGAAACGAAATATGAAAATTAATGTGATTGTGTTGGCTTTTAAAATGCACAGGTTTTGCAGCTCTGTTAATTTTTTAAACACTGTCAGGTTCTCATTAGGAAATAAAAAAAATCAGGTAACACCCAGTCATTTTTTATCCTGAAGGTGTTTTTACTCTATTGTGTTTATCATACGTGCGTTTGTTGGCTGATGGGTTATGCGTGTGCAGATGCAGAGTGAAGGCATAAGCTCATCTGTTGACGTGTGCCATGGAAATCTTTGCTGACTCTCTTTGAATGTTATTTTCAATGTAAAATATGCACGTCAACAAGCATGGCGCATAAATAGAGCAGCAGTGGAAAGATACACAACCTTTCTTGTCTCTGAAAAGAGCAGTTGGAATATTTGTGCATCTGTATGATTATTTGTTTGAGTTGTCATCATGAGGATTGATTTGATCTTTGTGCTGTTATCAGGTGAGTTTCAGTGCTCTTGTAAATGTTCCTTTTTCCAAAATGTTGAACCTGCTTCCTATGTATAACTTATGTTGAAGAAATTAATAAATGGGTTACGCCAGCAGTTATCAAACTTTTTAATCAGCCAGATCTATTAGATGTAAAATATTTAGTGCCCCTGAGATTTTGTTAATATTTCAATAATGTAACATGTTAAATGGTTAATGGTCACATGACATGCACATAAACTAGTAAATTAATTCTTAAAATTTAAATCTTAAATCCTTCATTTTCAAATGTTCAAACCCTTCAAATTTAATTTTACCTGAATACTGCTGTAATTCTGTAAACTGTACACAAAAATGCTGGAAACTATCAAAATGAGTAAATAAAGTGAATAAAGAGAAGCTCTCAGACACTGAGGACACCAACTCACGAGCTGTGCACACAAACACTTTTTTCTCGCAATTCTGATTTTTAAAAAAAAATGACAAAACATATATACAAAAGACAAAGTCACAATTACCCCTTCCACAGCTGAATAAAAAATAAAAAAAGAAAAGAAAAGATGTGCAGACTCAGAATTCTGAGGAAAAAAAAATCAGAATTGCAAACTCAGAATTTCAAGAAAAACTCTTCTGCAAATTCCATTAAATTTTTTTTCCTCAAAATTGTAAGGGAGAAACGTCCGAAAAGGGCTTCAATAATTTGCCTTTGAACCCCCATTTGGTAAAACCTGCATAGGGTGTTTTAGATGTGATTGCATGGTTGATCTTGAGAAAATTCCAATGGAATTTAACAACTTTTACATTTAAAGCTAATGTATTTTGCTTTTGTCATTTAAATAAAACAAATTGCATGCCACAAATGGGTTAATGTGTCTCCCTGCAGCTCTGATTGCCGGTGTGAACTCTTATGTGTTTTACTTGGTGTCTGGGGAAATGAGCTGGACCAATGCTCAGATGTACTGCAGACAGTATCACACCGATCTCGCCACCGTTAATAAACAGACGGAACTCACTGAGATGTTAAAATCTTTACCCAGTGGTTTTAGAGGGAATTTTTGGATTGGACTCTATCGGACGAATGGCTATGCTCCCTGGGTCTGGTCTGATGGGAGTAAATCGCTGTTCAGATCGTGGCAAACTTCACAACCAAACAATGCTGGTGGCATCCAGTACTGTGTGTACACAACTACTACTGGATACTGGAACGATTGGGAGTGTCCAGATAAATGACCATTTATGTGCTACACTGGTGAGTTGTTAGCAGTACAGTACATGTCAAACCATTTCACTTTATAGTTTCAGTTTAATTTATTTGCACGGCAGACCTGAAAAAAAGTAGGCCTAATGCTAAGAGACTTACTGTCTGCAAGCTTTTTAATTTATATATTTTCGTGGTTGAGGCACTGACTGAGCGATTATAGGACATGAGATGTTCATTCATGTTTATTTCATGCTTTAACTAGCAAACAGGAAGAAATGATTGCGTATGAACTGAGGTGTCTATAAGAGCATCAAAATTACATTTATTGCTTGCATTTCCTGATAAAAGGGCACAACATTTTAAAGATGAGTTTTTTTTATGGAAATAAACAAAACACAAAGTTTCTCGTGATCCCGTAATCTTGGGATCTCGTGTTCTCGCTACGTAATCTCTAGCGAAAATAGGATCAGGTTCACTTTATTTGTACCCCTAGGTAGGCTAGGTTTGCAGTGTTATGAGTTCTCACATCTTTCACATTTTGTAGACACCACAGACATTAAACAACACATATGATAAAAGTGCTTTAAGGTTTGAAAGTTTTAAAGGTTCCCAGCATCACTAAAAAAACGCCTGGACTAAAAACAATTGATAACTAGCTAATGAACAAATGATGTAAAAAATGTTTTTTTTTTTTAAATAAATAAATGTTTTAAAAAGAATAATAATAATACAATTAAAATGTAGCTGCAAGCAGCAATTCAGGGGCCAAGCCCTTTATGACTGTTTTTCGCATGCTTGGACATTAGAATTTTTCATTAGGAACTTTTTGAACATTTAGTAATTTACACTGGTTCAGCACTTCCTTCACACGGAATTTAATTTATCACTAATGGATATAGCCTTTTGCATTACACAGTATATGCTGCTCATTGACTGTGGTTTGTTTAAGTTTATAGAGACTTCAGCTGTTGAAGGTAGAACTTAAGCAACTGGCTCCAAGTGACACAACATTACACGCAATTTTATAAAGCTGCGGTCTGGGCATGTGCCCACCGGGATTTGAACCCACGACCTAAAAGGTTCAAGGAAAGCAACTTAGCAGAGTGAGCCACTCGGTCGCTGCATGTTTGATAGTCTGCCGAGGAGAACTTTAGGTGTGAGAATGAGCTGACAAAAAAGTTCTTTAGCATTTTAAGCAGCGTAACACAAAGTAAAGTTAATTGTAACGCACCTTATGCTTAATTCGATAGCTGAAGAGTCACAATAAACAGAATGGTAATTGTTTAGCCTGTAACTTAGAAGAATGCTAAGATTACTAGTATAAGTCAACAAATTTCAACGTGGCGGACACGTGGTTCAGCCAATCCTGGCAAAATTGACATCCTTATAATTTTTTGACTGACTGTTCAAAAGTTATAAGCAAAAATGTGACTTTTTGGTATCTCACGACCCATAGGTGGCACTGTTCCCAACTTTGGCATGGACCCTCAGATAATAGGGTTGAAGAAGTTTTGATTGATCAAAGTTTGGCTGAGATAAAGCCACTGAACCAATTTGGGTAAACTTTGTGAAGTTCACAACATCATAACTTTTTTTTCACTAGTAGTCAAACAATTCTGTTCAGTCATTTCTGTGCAGCTTGTTCCAAAGATCGTCTGAGTCAATTTTGGGAACAATTGGACAGATTTTGAAGGAGGAGTAGCAAAAACACTGTTTTTCATTTGCTTTAAAATGGCTGAGAGACACCATGTTGGAAAATGACGAATGAGACGTTGTCAGAATCGGCATAACCCAGGGAACGAAACAACATAAAAATTACACATTTTGGACATCATTTTCAAAAGTTATGTGTTTTTGTTAGAATAGTTATATCTCTGGAACACTAGGTGGCGCTATCTTCAAACTTCTGTGGTACCTCCGGGACATGGTCTTGATTATCCCTACCGCTTTTTGTGCCGATATGTCAGATGGTTCAGAAGATATTGCAATTTATGTCAAATTTAAAAATGGCGGACACATGGTTCAGCCAATCCTGGCAAAATTCTCTGATTCGGCATGACGCAAGGAATCCATAGACACAAAGACCATCATTTTCTGATTGACTGTTCAAACGTTATAAGCGAAAATGTGCATTTTTGGTATCTCACGACCCATAGGTGGCGCTGTTCCCAACTTTGGCATGGACCCTGGTGTTGATGAAGCATACCAAGTTTTGTTTCGATTGATCAAAGTTTGGCCAAGATACAGCCTCTGAATCAATTTTGGCCTTTTTAAGTTTACAACATCATAACTTTTTTTTTCACTAGTAGTCAAAAAATTTGGTTCAGTTATTTCTGTTCAGCTCAGTCCAAAGATCATCTGAGCCCATTTTGGGAAGATTTAATAAATTTTCAAGGAGTAGTAGCAAAAAGACAGAATACTGTACTTTTCAAAATGGCCGCTACTGTAATGGGTGGAGTCTTACAGTAAGCTGTTGAATATGATGAGCATGAAGAGAGTAATCAGGTGTACTAAGTTTTATTTTTCTACAACAAGGGGTTCAGGAGTTATTACCATTTCAATGCTGAATTTTTGAACTGGTGGTGGCGCTATAGGGTTGGTTCTAGAGACCCCAAAGGTGGTCAGATCACTATTCATGGCCATCTCTACAAGTATGCCAAATTTTATCATTTTCCTATGTCATAGAACCCCATGTGAACCAGTGTTAATTTTGGCAGGCATTTTTGATTTAGTCTTAGTCTTTATCTTGAGATGAAAAAGCTTAATAGTCTTTTGAGTCTTTCATAGTTTTAGTCTAGTTTTAGTCGACGAAAAGTTACCAACATTTATTTTGGTAGCTATTTTATATGTAGTATTCAAACAAAAATAGTCATCAATTCTTCTCTCTTTAGACCAAATCAATTAAGCTTAGTTATGAGAAATTTGAATCAAGGATTGAATTTGGAAAAACTGGAATAAATTAGATATAAATTAAACTCATTTTTCAGATACAGTAGGTTTACTTAACAAGTATACATTTATTTAACATCTTTTGTTGGTTAACATTTATGACAGATAATTAGGAATGCTGTCCATTTAAGACGGAAGGTATGTAATAGCCTACTGTCACACATTCAGTTTTCACCCACCTGTTTAAGCTAACTTAAACCATAACGGACTGTATTTCCGTGAGATGCTCTACATGAGAGACATGTGGACTGCTGTGTGTGTATTGGAGAACTGAGAACTGATCGCGCGCTGTATGAGAACTGAAGAAGTGGAGCGCGCGCGAGAGAGAGCACTTCTATCAGCGCGTTTCCGCCTATCGCACCTTCACTAACTTTAAGTTAATCGACAATGAATTGTGACTCCCGGGAAAAACGGGACGTCTGGTCACCCACTCCCTAACCCTTCGGGTGCTGAGGCCATTGTTTCAGATCGCTAGTTCACGTTTTGGTAGCCTATCCGTCCACCGCGGCTGCCATGCAAACGCACCTTATCCAATGACAGAGACGCACATTTTGAAAGACAAGACAGTTAACTTAGCCTATAGGATGTATTTTGAATGTCCGGTAGTCCTCAAATAACATTTTAGTCCCATCTCGTCTTGTTAACGAAGACGCGACATAAATTTCGTCATAGTTTTTATCATCAGATATTAGTTTTAGCTCGTCAACGTCTCGTCTTAGTCACAGAAAAAAGGTTTGTTGACGAATATTTTTCGTCGTCGTCTTCGTCAACGAAATTAACACTGATGTGAACCCCATGTGAAGAAAATAATAATAGTAATAAAGAAAACATACAGATACAATAGGGGCTATGGCCCTTTGGGCTTGGCCCCTAATAATGTTCCTAAGACCTATTCTTATTCAGTGATAACTGCTGGCACAAAGCTGTTTTTACACTGCTTAGTTCTACAATACAGGATTACAAATCTACGTCTATATGGCGGAAGGTCAAATTCATTGTTCAAAGGATGAGAATCATCCTTTAAAATGTTAAAAGAGTTTGTGGTATGCAGGGATGCTGGACTAAGCTGTGACTCCCCAATCGGCTTACTAGACCATCTAACAATTTGACTCAGTTAATTCTTGTTCTTTACAGACAAGTTTCCAAGCCAAGACACCATGAAAATGTTAAAAGTGACTCAATAAAAGCACAATAAAATAAAGTCATCATGGTCCTGTCAATGTGAAAATGGGCCAATTTCCTTAAACAACACAGATGCTGATGACCCTTTTTAACACACTGCTTCACAATTTGCTTCAAAGTTCAACTTAGAGTCAATGAAAGTCCCAAGGTGTTTGTAAGATTGCACAGATTCTATTTTCTGACTTTTAATAGATGTAACTTCATGTGGGTGGGCTTGTTTCCTAAAATCAATAATCATATATTTTGTCTAAGATAAGTTTAATTGAAGGTAGGACTCTTCACACCACTTTCACCAATAATCGGGCCATGGCTGGTCTCATTGCCCTGAAGCTCACTAGCAATAAACTCACCGGGCAGATACAAGTTTGACATCTGACGTACAAACGCGTTCTCGAACAGTCTCTTAATTACAGTATTGTTTGTTAAAATATAAACATTCCTCACCACCTTGGCTTTTCCTCGTCACCTCAGACTTTCGATCCAGATGAAATGGCACTCCAAAACCATCAATGAACAAATTGCAGTCCTGGTCGTGCTCAGTGAGCCATGTCTCTGTGAAAGACAAGGCGCAGCAGTCTTTAAAATCCTTCTGAAAACGGACACACCCATGGAGTTTGTCCACTTTATTCCTCAGCGACTGGACATTCCCCATTATCACTGAGGGCAGAGGAATCCGGGCAAGCCGTAAAGTCTGGTAGTTGTGGGGTGATATCCAGTACGCGAGCCAAGCTCACATCATTAAGTCTTGGTCAGACAGGGTTCCATTTACCCTTACTCTTTGTGTCCTATTAATTGAAAAATCAAGAATCCAGCCCACAATATTGTTACTCAATGTAAACTGTTCTAAAAGCGTATTAATTAGAACATGGGTTCCCTATCTTTGGTGTACTGTAACCGCCCTTGGTCGACAGCCCCATTAACGACGCGGGCAAGCAACAGGTATAAAATAATCCACAAAGCGGCAGGACAAAAAATGTTAAATTAGTGAAACTGAGAGCACTTAATCGTAAATACATACATACGAAAAACAATTACTTTAAAGCGTTTAACTTAAACTTACAAACATGTTATAAACACCAACATGTGGACACCAAACTCTCACTGCCGGTCGCTGCGTGCACATGCGCCCAGTTTCCAGGTGTAGACCATGGTTTTATTATAGTAAAAATGTTCAGTGTCATGTTTATTTGTATTGATTGCCATTTGTATAACCATTCAGTTTCATTAAAAATACCATGGTTATTCTATCAAAACCATGGTCAATCTGTGGTTAACATGCTTTAACTATATTAACCATTTTGGTTTTATTTGTAGATAAACCATGGTTAATTTTCGTAAAGGAACGTCTAGTGAAGTTTTATTCATGCATCAAAAAGATCGATTTTACAAAACTAGGAGTTTTTACATGAAGTTCCCCCCATCCATGGGGATGCCTTTTAAGACTTTTAACTGAATAAATTTAATTATTTTCACAATTAACAGACTTATGATGATTTGAAAATAAGAAAATATTATTTAAATAAAATCAAATTCATGCATATAGTTAATTATAGCATGTAACAGTGGAGGTGCAAGAACTGAACATTTTCGTAAAATGTTTTTTGTTCATTGTAAAAAAAAATGTATTCAGATCAAAAGTTTACATTAAAAATGACTAGATGTGGAACAAGCAATATACAGTTAGTTAAAATATGAGATTGATGATGCATTGTTTTGTTGTTGAAATTTTAGATTGAAATGAGTTACATTTATTGCTGATATAGTGCTGTTTAAAACACATTCTGTTTATTAGCACTACTGCAGAAATCTGATCGGTTCCATTTCTGAATGACTGATAAATATGCTTCACGTTAGGTTTATTAGTTTATGTTTATTAGTTTAAAATTGTGTAAACAAAATGTATGGACATTTTATATGAGATTGAAATACTTAAAAATATAAATATTTTGGAATATATTTATTTGAGGCTATATAAGGATGCTGCAAGTGATTATTAGCCTGAGCTAACCTGTTTGTGTCTCTTGCAGAGAAAAAGATACAGATAGTGAGACTGGAGGTAAAATCAAGTAAAAATGTGAATGATCCTGCAGTGAAGAATATGATTTTGGCGAAGGTAAGTTTAATGTAGCTGAATATACTGTATAACAATATTGATACACTTAGAGAGAGTATTGAGTAATAAAAGTCTGTTTCTGTCCTTCAGTTAGAGCAGATACTGAAGGAGAAGGGGCTGACAAAAGATGCTAAGATCTCATGGAAGATGTTTTCTGGTGAAAATGTCTTTCACAAGATGTGGTATCAGAAGAGTGATGCTTCTTCTGATGCGTCCTGCAAGAGATCCATGAACTGATCGTCTCATAATAGCGTTTGTTGTGTAATTTTAGTTGCTCTCAGAAAATCAGTCGGCACCGGTAGATGGAGCTGTAGGTGCACTTCTGGATTATTAAGCATTATTATTAGAATTTTGTATAATAACTATAATTTAAATCTTAATAACTATAATTCAAATCTTAATCATCCTTAAATATTATGCTGACTGTCCATTTTGAATGCTTTTTATTTTTTTTGCATTGTTAGTTGATTCTTGAATGTTACAATAAAGGTAAACTGGAAAGCAAGTTGACACGTGCAGGTGAACACCTGTCCTGTAGAGGGAGCTAAAGATGCAATAAAATAACAAAAATAAAAATGAGTTCTTGGTATAGGCCTACAATTATGTAAGAACAACACTGTAAAGTTGTGAAAGTGTCAATAAAACAAAGCTTATTGGAGTAAATTTGACAGGAAAGTACTATTTCAGTCTTTCTACTTAAAACTTTTGTTTAATTCTGTGGTTCACTTGCGGTTTCTTGGTAGTTGTGAATTTTACTAGCAGTTTCTGGGTGAAAATGGTTTCAAAATAAAGACTGTTAATATTTTTCAGTGTATATGTGACAATAAAACATGAACTCAAAGAAATCAATGAATTAAAAAACAAACAAACAAAAAAAAAAAAAACAGTTCTCCTCTTCCAGAATCATAATACTGTTAGTTGAGTGTCACTTTTTATTCCTTATGTTGTAATGTACACATTAAAGAGTTCAATTTGATGGATGACACACATGTTTCATATATTCTCTTGATTCTATTATCTGTGAAACTCTAGATATATATTTTAAACACTGAAGCTTAAAGCAAACATGTCTTTATAAGATCTTAAATCTTTAAAATAAAAAAAAACTTTGATTTAAAACCATAGAAAGTGGTTAGAAAGACCCTCACATTCATTTTGCATGCATGCTCTTTTTTTTTTTTTTTCCTCCAGAGTTGAAAATGATGCTTGACTAAAGATAATTATTATGTTCAAGATGCAAGACAAAGTTATTTACAGCAAAGGGAAGACTCTCGGAGTCCTTTCTGAGTCCTAGCATGTTTCTAGTTCTTTAAAATATTGTACTCATATTTGTATTCTTCTCTCAGCCAAGAAGTTGAAGCCAGAGAAGGCAGAAGCAGGGGACACAATGATGATGGTAAAGAAAAAAAAAAATCACACATTTCCTCAGTGTCAGACTCTTCTTGAGTTGTGTGCCCCCTGTCAACAAGCTTGGCTCCCCCTTTGCCCCCCCTAAATTTGGAGTCATATCACAGCAAACAATATTGGGTGAAATGCACAGTTTTTCCTGTCCTTGTCTGTGCTGTTTTGTCACTGAGCGCACTGGCTGACTGAATTCTCTGGCTAACGTTAATTCACTCATCAGAAACAACAAAGTGAAGATGTACAAATGTAAGAAAGATATTAATTTCACAGTGTAAACAGCTTTAGAGATTATTATGGCAGTTTTTGAGAGTGCTTTAACTCACTGGACTGAAGTGAAAATTTTCTTTGATAATGTAAACGTTCTTTGCTCTCTTTTTCTACAATGAAAGTGTTATAGGCTAATTAACTTGCAGTATTTAAATCTCCAAGTCTTTCTCCAAACTACTTAAAACTATTTAAAAATATCTAATAGGCACCAGCTGATTTAACCTTAATTTCATTTGAAGAAAATTCCAGTCCGAAGGGGCAGCATATTTAAAAGCCTTAGGGTACCATTGAGATTATAATACATTTGTGAACGAAGTGAATAATTACCAACTGTTTTTTGTTGATTCAAACAACAGAGATACTGTGGTAATAAACCCAAAACTGTAATGGATCGGGTCTGACACAGATGGTAAGTGAAGTAACTTGGTGTTTATTTACAGGGTGATACAGTGAATTGCAATCGTGAGGAGTCTCCGGATGTGGTGAGTGTCACTTCGTGAGGAATAAGGAGAACAGAATGTCAAAAGTAATCAGTCTTTCTGATGTTACGGATCCTTGGGATTGGCCGCGGCCGAGCGGCAGAGAGATGCGGAGAGCCGATCAAGCCACCGGAACAGACGAGGAGGATGACTGGAATGGATAAGACAGAAGGTAAGTAGGGACAAGAAGGTAATCGCAGGTAGTTATACTCAGCTTTGTCAAGCAGCAGAGATGGTCCATGAAGTAATCCTGTTACGTCAAGATCGGACGATCAAGTGAGCTGAGGGAAGTGCTTTTATGAGTGAGGTGATGGGAGATTGATGAGGTGCAGGTGCGGGTGATGATTGGAGATACAGGTGACAGTGATGAGTGACGGGGAAGACGGGCCATACTGTGACAAAAACTGCCTTATATATCATTAGGTACCAATGCATTTTTCTTCAAACAGCAAGAGAGGACCAAGCAACTCTACTGTATAATGTACAATGATGTGTTAAATGTTTACAATCAGTGATAAACCGTAAGGCACCATGATACACAGCATCTAAAGAGGAAAGAAGATAAGATGGTGCATGTTGGTACACTATATCCCCATAATCAAGAATTGGTAAGAATGTCGCAGACACAAGTTTCTTCTTTGCATAAAATGAAAAACAAGCCTTATTTCTAAAGTAAAACCCTAACTTTTTCCTTAATTTTTGTTTAAAATAATTAATATGTGAGCCAAAATTTCATGTGTTATTAATTATAATGCCCAGATATTTATACTCTGACTTTTACTAAAGTAATCAAATTTCCTTGCAATGTCCAGAGGGCAATGGAACAGTCTGACGTAGATCTAGAATTTGATAACAACATGAATTTTGTTTTCTCAACATTTAAAACCAACTTTAGAGTATAAAATCTTGCTTGAATGAAATATCAAATCACTCAAAGCTTCTTGTTTTGTAGGTGCAGAACAATAAATAAGTGTCGTAAAAATGGAAACTTGTTTTGTCAATGTTAACATCAATACAATTTATGTAGATAGTAAATAATAAAGGCCCCAATACAGAACCTTGAGGAACTCCCTTAACCATATCCAATAATTCTGATTTGCAGCCTTCAACCTGCACACATTGAGTTTTTCCTTTTAAATAAGCCTTAAACCACAAATACCCCTTTTCCACCAAAGCAGTTCCAGGTGCTAGTTCAGAGCCAGTGCTATAGCCGGTTCTTAGTTGGTTTGACTGGCGAGCCCTTTAAGAACCGGTTGCTTTTCCACAAGCTAGAGAGCCGATACAGAGCCAGTTCTTACGTCACTGAATTCGTTTCATGTTTCGGATCACTACCGCGGCACAACAGGCATCTGTACAAAGCATCAGCGCCACGCAGATCGATCGATCGGCACACAACACACTAAAGCACCGCGAGAGCGATCCAATAGCATAAAGAGCCGTCTGCTTTCCAGTCGCTCCCGTAGCACCCCGATATGCCTGCACCGAACAGTCCGCGCAGTGCCGATCTATCCCGGACAAGCCTAAACAAACTATCAGCAATGGGGGACGTTGCGTTACTATTGATGTTCATGGCTTTGCGAACCTACATCGGCATCTAAACACGGCGAATCAAACGTGTTAGCGTTTAGCTGCTATTTCAAATATAGCGGTCCAAGTTTCTGTTCGTCTTGTTGGTCACGGTAACCCCGCCCCCAGTCCCTGACGCAAGCGGTTCTTTCTTCTAGCCCAGCGATGTTGTGGTGCTACTTACGAACCGCTTTTCCTGGTTCGGAGTTGGTGCTTTGGATGTTGAAAAACAAAGAACCGGTTTGAAACTAGGCTCTGGCTCCGAACCAGCACTGGAACTGCCTTGGTGGAAAAGGGGTAAGTACTGCATTATCTCATAAACCAACACATCTCAGTCTATTTAACATAATTTCATGGTCCACTGTGTCAAAAGCTTTAGTTAGATCAATGAATACACATGCACAGAGGAGTGTTTCATCTAGAGACCCCAGTAAATCATTTAAGACTTTCAAAACAGCTATAATAGTGCTATGCTTTTTACGAAATCCTGATTGATTATTAGACAGAAGTTTATGAACACGTAAATATTGCATCAATTCATGATGCCATAGAACACCTTTTTTGTCTAAATGGTTGCATAAAGAACCTTTAACACCTTTCTGTTTCATAAAAGGTACATTAACATCCAACATGGCGCCGGTGATGGCAGCTATTGTGCGTTGCTCTTCAGTGTTCGTATTGTTTTTGTTTGTTTTTCCTGTTTTTTGTTTTTCAAATAAGATCAGTTTTACCAGGGATGATCTGCTGAACATTCGGCAGAACACACCACAAAATCTTCTACCGGTTTTTGATTTTTCGGACGTTTTGCTGGACATTGTAGTTGGCGGAGCCGTAGCTCTGGTCAAACGCTTCAGGAGGACGCGCAGACGGGGGAAGAGAGCCAGAGCGCTCGTGAAACTTCGACAGTACGGATTTCGAATGGCGTTGCCTAGCATCCATCTGGCGAATCTCTGCTCTCTACCCAACAAAACGGACGAACTCCTTCTGCTCTACATCCTACATTTCACTGCTGGTTATACTCTGTATAATTGTGTATGTGACAAATAAAACTCTTGAATCTTGACTCTTGAATCTCCCGGACAAACAAGGATTTTTCTAACTCTGCTGCTTTGTGTTTCATGGAAACCTGACTGAATGGCGACATACCGGACAGCGCGATTCATCTGCCTAATTATCAGCTGATCAGAGCAGATCGGGACACGGAATCAACGGGGGAAATCACGTGGCGGCACGACGTGCTTTTACATCAATGAGAGGTGGTGTACAGATGTAACTGTGTTAAAGAGGATGTGCTGCTCTGATCTAGAAACGCTCTTCATTAACTGCAAGGCGTTCTATTCGCCGTGGGAGTTCTGCTCGTTCATTCTCGTGAGTGTCTACATTCCACCGCAAGCGCACGTGAGCTCAGCTTTACAGAAACTCGCTGATCTGATCACAGAGAGTGAGCAACAACATCCGGACTCTGTTTTAATCATTCTCGGGGACTTTAATAAAGCAAATCTCTCCCGTGAACTGCCAAAATACAGACAGCACATCACATGTCCCACCAGAGACAGTAATATATTGGATCACTGTTACATAACAATAAAGGACGCATATCACTCTGTCCCACGAGCAGCTTTAGGACTCTCTGATCACTGTTTGGTTCATCTTATTCCCTCCTACAGGTAGAAACGTAAGTCTGCAAAGCCTGTATTAAGATCTGTTAAAAGCTGGACTAACGAAACAGAGCAGGATCTACAAGCCTGTTTCGACCTCACTGATTGGACCGTTTTTGAAGCTGCTGCAAATGATCTGGACGAGCTCACAAAGACTGTAACATCTTATATCAGTTTCTGTGAGGACATGTGCATTCCTACCAGGACTCATCTATTCTACAACAATGACAAACCATGGTTCACTGCCAAACTCAGACAGCTCCGTCAGGCCAAAGAAGATGCTCACAGAAAGGGGGATAAAGTCTTGTACAAACAGGCCAAATACACACTGGAAAAGGAGATCAGAGTGGCAAAGAGGAATTATTCTGACAAGCTCAGGAACAAATTCTCTTCCAGTGATCTTGCTTCAGTGTGGATAGGAATGAAGGATATCACCAGCTACAAGACACCATCCCCCAGCACTCTGGAGAATCAACACCTGGCAGACGACTTAAACGAGTTCTTTTGTCGTTTTGAACGATCACCCCACACCCACCCAGAACACCTCTTCACACAACCATTAACACCTCCAGCAACCCCTCTCTCCCCCACATCTACGATTCAAATCAGCGAAGAGGATGTGTGCCAGGTCTTCAGGAAAAACAAAAGAAGGAAAGCACCTGGTCCAGATGGTGTGTCACCAGCCTGCCTAAAAACCTGTGCTGATCAGCTGGCCCCCATCTTCACACAGATCTTCAATAGATCACTGGAGCTGTGCCTACAGAGCAAACAGGTCTGTGGATGATGCAGTCAACATGGGACTGCACTTCATCCTGCAGCATCTGGACAGACCAGGGACTTATGTGAGGATCCTGTTTGTGGACTTCAGCTCCGCTTTTAACACCATCATCACGGAAACCCTTCAAAATAAACTAACTCAGCTCTCCGTCCCCACCTCCGTCTGCCAGTGGATCAACAGCTTCCTGACAGACAGACAGCAGTTAGTAAAGCTTGGTAAATTCACATCCAGCACTCGAACCATCAGCACTGGAGCTCCTCAGGGCTGCGTTCTCTCCCCACTGCTCTTCTCCCTCTACACCATCGACTGCACATCTAAAGACCCCTCTGTCAAGCTCCTGAAGTTTGCAGACGACGCCACACTGATCGGCCTCATCCAGGATGGTGACGAGTCTGCTTACAGACAGGAGGTTAAGGAGCTGGCTGTCTGGTGCAGTCTCAACAACCTGGAGCTTAACACGCTCAAAACTGTGGAGATGATTGTGGACTTCAGGAGAAACCCCCCTGCTCTCCCCCCACTCACCATCATGAACAGCACTGTGACTGCAGTGGAGTCATTCAGATTCCTGGGCACCACCATCTCTCAGGACCTGAAGTGGGACATTCACACTGACTCCATTGTGAAAAAGGCCCAGCAGAGGTTGTACTTTCTTCGCCAGCTGAGGAAGTTCAACCTGCCACAGGACTTACTGAAACAGTTCTACTCCGCCATCATCGAATCCATCCTCTGCACCTCAATAACTGTCTGGTTCAGCTCAGCTACCAAATCTGATCTCAGAAGACTACGGAGGGTAGTCCGGACTGCTGAGCGAATCATTGGTACAACCCTCCCCACTCTCCAAGAACTGTACTCATCCAGAGTGAGCAAAAGGGCTGGCAAAATCACTCTGGACCCCTCACATCCAGCACACAACCTCTTTGAACTGTTACCGTCTGGTCGACGCTACAGAGCTCTGAGCACCAGAACGACCAGACACAGAAACAGTTTCTTCCCTCAGTCAATACATCTCATGAACACTCAACAATAAACATGGAACACACAACTATAATACACTATCCATTCACCACACTCACTTATTTTATTTTTATTTTTCTAATTTCTAATTTGCACATACCTGACCTGTACATACATAGTTGTCTATATTATATATTGTTTTTTTTGCTGCTTTGTATATTGGTTATTGGCTATTTCTTGTTATTTTGTTTTTATTACCTGTGTCCTGTCCTGTTACTGTCTTTCTGTTGCACTGTGGAGCTTCTGTCACTACAACAAATTCCTTGTATGTGTAAACATACTTGGCCAATAAAGCTCATTCTGATTCTGATTCTGATTCTGATTCTGATTTGAGGCGAATAAGGTTCTTCAGAGTATAAAAAGATAAGAAAGAGATGATTCTTTAAAGAACCTTTGACTGAATGGTTCTTTGTGGAACCAAAAATGGTTCTTCTATGGCATTGCTTGAAGAACCTTTTGAAGCACCTTTATTTTTAAGAGTGTGGATTAAGCGGAAGGACCCTTGTCGGGCTCAAAGAGCATCAACATGACCCGCTCACTAATCCCCCCCCCCCCACCCCATACCCCACTTGAGAACCCAGGTCACAACCCTCCAGGAGGAGGGTGAACAAGGTATGCAGTCAGCTCTAGGCTTGACTTGGGGAAGAGGACACCCCCTGCTCTGCATAGCACCGTGGGCTGCGCCATTTAAACAACCAGGCAATTCTCATAATTGGGCATGGGACACAAGCTCAGGTTTGATCACCCTGTAGCTGGCCACCTTTGATGAGGGTGTCTAGTTTTGAAAGGCCGAAACACACCCTGATTCAAAGGTACACTACTGATGATGTGTCCCGAAATTTGCAGCTTTCTCACGTCTGAGATACAGCTCTCACGCCACTCTCAACATCAAGGCAAATCTCTTGTGCATATCATCCATTGGCACAATGGACAGTTTACCATCACGTCCTGTGTTTCATGATTATTTTCTTAGAAAAAGTATTTGTCACCTTCAGAGTAAGAAAAACATTCAAGTATTGATTGACAATACGACAGCAGAATATGTTCTTATACAGACAATAGTAACTGAAGTGTGGTGACACTACTGGTTAATAGTTTAGAACATCTAAGCCTTATTAAACTCAATATCAGGCAGCTGAACTCTGTATCAGGAAAGCAGTGATTGAGATATTAATTATTTTTCACGCTGGTCATTGGTGTGCAAATTTACAGGTCAGGAATATTTAATACATGGGACATTTTATGAGATGTGACATGTTTTCGTCAGCTGATAATTTGAATTGATTTACTCATGTCACATGAGAGTCTATCATTCCCACAAGCTTCACAGTCTGCTCGACGAACAGAACACGCTCTGCAGTCTGCACCAGATACCGATAGTGCGGCAAGTAATTCCTTTTTTTAGGGGGAGGTTATTAATCCTTGCGTGCATCCGATTCAACTGTTTTGTTTTTATAACATTTTGTAATGTAACTTTTGAAAATAGAAAACAGACTGTTAAGGTATAACTTTAGACTTGTGAATATGACCTTTTCCAAGCAAGCACACAATTTTAACAGCATTATTTAAAAGAACAGAGCCAGCATTAACGAACAAAAACAGGACAATCTTCTTTCATAATATCAATGAGGTTATTAAAGGATGTAAAATCTCAGTCCAAAATGATACTGCGAAGGGACATCTAAAGAACAAATAAAGCACTGATTAATTTTCAGATCCACAAAAAAACAGCTTTCTTGATGAATATCCATAAACTTAAACTTATCCATAAAAAAAAAAATACAGGGGTAAAAATTGTGAAGGATTTCAGTATGAATGTATTTGATCTTATTACAAAATTATTATGAACAGACCATATGTTACACAAAGATAAGGAATGATAAATATGTTTCTATTAATGCTTTAGGGGCAATACTCCTCATTGAGAGTAATATTCTTCTGATATGTATATTATTGCATTTTTTTAAATTGCACAATGCCATCTAGCAAAGAACGGGGAATTTCTTCCTTTAAATTAGAGTACTGTAGGCATGATTTAATAAGCTGTAGAAGCTTAGGCGATATGCCCTCAAAAACTCTTTGATTTTTAATAACTAATCAGAGTCCCACCAGTGTCTATACATTTTGAAATATTATTTTCCATTGACCTGTTTTTGATACAGAATATATTGATTATTCCATACAATACATTTGTGAGGTTTATACATTTATGTATAGTTCTGAGAATATTTTTAAATTTGAACTCAAATCAAAATTTATCTAAGGCTGTATGTATATTGTGGCGGGAGGAGCAAACGACAGTTTTGCAGAGTATCCACAAAATGCATGATAGAAGATCAATTACAGTCATCTTGACATTCTCGTCGTCATATTCCGGAATTCCAGATATTTTAAAATTCCAGTGTCTTTGTTAGGACTCAAGTTCATTCACCCTGTTTCACAACGTCTTATTTTCCATATTTATCATTGATAATTTTTCCTCCGCCGTATCCAATCTGCCATTTATGCCAGTCACTTGTTCTTTAATTCTTTCACAGTATTCTCAACAGACATTTTCCATTGTTGATTGCAGCTGGAAGGGTTCTGTTTAAAACTGTCTCAGGTGTTTCCACTCCTGAGACAGTTTTTTATTACTTTTATTTTTTTGCTGGGCTGTCGGTGGAGTGCATTCCGGTGTGGGTTTCTGTAGATTCTCCCTCGAGTTTCCAACGCTTCATTTTTCTTTCTGAAAAAGTAGTTCATCAACGATCACGATCATTTAGACTAAGGTTTTCATCGATATAATCACAAAATCCCTAGAAGGGTGGATGATAATTATCTTTTTTAGTATGATTTAATAAGGCATAAATAACAACGTCGTTCAGCACCTACGCATATAATTTTGAGAAACCGAAAGCTAAATTGTGCACAAAAGAAAACAACGTCTCTCACAATACAACTTTCCTTGGCACCATCTTAGTGTGCCTCGTGGCTCTATTGGTAGCAGCACTCGCTTCCTCTTTTATTCACCGATTTCCACTTATGATTCTTTGGCGTCAGTTTTTGTCTCTCTGCTGATTGGCTCTTAAACTTGATTCGTTGTTGTGTGATTCGTTACAAAACGAACTTGTCACAACATCTGGTGAATGTTGACTGATCATATATTTTACAGTGTACCATGTAATATTTTATCATTAATAACACAAATGTTGTTAAACTTGCTTGTTTTTCATTGCGTCAGTAAAAAGATTTCCTCACCCTCAGGGCATCCTAGGCGTGCCTGACATTCCTCTTTCAGACAAACACATTCAGAGTTATATTCCACATTGTCCTGTCTGTTCCAATCTGTATAATTGCAGTGAATGGTACCCCTGTTTCTGTATCCGAAAAAGTATGCATCCATCATAAAACTACTCTGCTTGAGCGACCGGAAGCTGCACATTACAGTTTATAAAGTTTTAAGAATTGACATTTTTCTTAAACTAACACAGAGAAAATTCCCGCATGTAAATGAAGAACATCAAAGCTGATCTGAAGAGTTTAGGTTTTCCCATCATCATCATCATCATCATCATCATCATCTTTCTTCATTTCAGAAATCCCTCGTTCTGCCAGAACAGATTAAAGCTGAAATGAGCAATTACCTAGATGACATTAAATACAGGTTCACCTGCAATAGTCAAATAGTTCACCTGCAAATGTGTTTTATGCAGTAAATTATTGAAAGCTGAGAGCATGCAACTGTTGAAGTTACACCTTGAAAAACCATAAATAGCCAAATTGCAACTTTTGTGGATCCGTTAATAGTTTCCCAAAACACTAAATCTGCTTGTTTGATCACACCTTCTCCATAGACCTCCACCTCACACAGATGCTCGAAATACCTGGGATTAGGAAAATATAATTATATTTTCATTATGATTTTTTTTTCTTCACAAACCTTGTCTGGGGTGTAAAAACACCCCAGGCCAAATGTCCCCAGAGGGAATCACTTCCCACTTTGATAATTAGTTACCATGTTCTGAACATCAAATCCTTTCTTTTTCCCTCAGATGTAATCTATCTAGGTGGTTGAATAAAAATATTTGGATTTTATATCTAAAAATTTCCTCAAGCTTGTTAGCTAGACAGTTAGCATCAGCTAACAATATTGACTTATTTTCAGTATGGTTATGAATAAACCTTTCTGTCTACTCGGCTAGTTGATCCAAACAATATAAAAATGCATACTGGTGATAAACAATATAAAAACAGACGTCATGCAGACGAATGTGCATGATTTATTTTCTTAATCTGTGTTATTTTAATATTTCGTTTTTTTACCTAAAACATAGAGACACTGATCTGTCTGCATTCAAGCTTTTCAGTGGGCTTAAACAGCAGATTTAGTTCACAAACAACTGACAGTTTTCACATAAATATGATTTTCAGTTACAATAATTAATCCTAAAATTCGACATTAGTAATTTACTTTTCGCAGCATCAGTTGCGCGTGCGTGCTCGCACGCTCACAAGATCTCCCGGTTCTTTCTTACTCGTGAGTTCAGTTCACTGGAGACTTGCTCTAAACGGACCATTCCAATTCGTGAATTAATCGTTTGTTGCGATTTGCGAACCGATTTAACACGTTCATTGAAAAGAATCAGTTTGTTCATGAATCATGTGATATATTATGTAATAATATAATAATGTAAATATATATATAATATTATATATTAGTAACGATATGCTTTGGAATGTGGTGAAGTAAAAGTAAAAGTTACTCAAAATAAAACTACTCCAGTAAAGTACAGATACTTACTTACCATTTAAGTAGCTTTACTTCGCTACTGACCACCACTGTTTTGAAGAGAATAAAAAGTTTCAAGGAGAGAGGAAACGTTTTTGGAATTAGGCTCAGGAAAGATCTAAGACACTAGTAGAAGTAGCCCTTTATTGTCACTAGTCACAAGTACCAGCGAAATTAGCCATCAACCTGTCCATACATACACAAACATACATACAATACAATATGACAAGGGGGTGGACAGGACAGGAAGACAGGGAATTTGAGGAAGAAATACAGCTTAAACATGAGGAAGGAGGGGAGAAAAAAAATAACCCCCAGACTATGCTCCTATGGGAGTACAGTGTGAGAACAGAAAAAACACCCCAGCAACAAAAGCTAATCAAAACACATAATCAAAACAACATAGACACACGACTTGCAACAGGTGAGAGGGGTAATCCAGCTCCTACAAACAGCCATCCGGTCCAGCAGCTATTATCAGCGCCGATCGCAGACCCGCCTGTCGGACTGGCGGAACAAAGTGGCGAAGGTGAGGAATCGGGGGTGGGGGGGTGAATGGAATGTCTGTATATATGGGTATGTGTGTGATGTGAGTTTGTGTATTTGTAGGCCTGGAAATCCGCCCCGCTGGTATTCAAAACAAGTTGTCTCAGTCCGCAGATTATGATAGCACACAGCAATTGTATTGCCATGGAACGGCCTTGATCAGGACCCAGACGGAGTCGACAGTCACCAGGTGTCTGTGGGAGGGGTCAGGAAGCAAGAGCGTCTCACTGCAGTGCCCTTCCGGGGGAGTTGTTTCTAGAAGGACCTTGTCCGAGGCAGTTCTATTGTTTTGGGAAGCCGAAAGATGAAAATATTGTTTGGTCTTGGTGCGAGCGGCTGCATACCAATTTCACAGCTCTCTTTGTCCATTCTGGTCTCCAAGTTCATCAATTTTTCTCAGCACAGCCGTGAGCTTCTCCGTGATAGAATCCATACTGCGGTTGATGGTTTCAGTCTCAATGCTGACCGCTCTGCCCACTGCTTCAATCATGACGGGCAGCCTTGTGAGGCTTTGGACAGCTGTTCCCGTCTTCTGAATTCTCTGATAACCCAGGGAAAAGCCTAATCCAATCAGCAGAAAACCCGTTATCATGGTTCCGAATAGGTAGATGTCTTCAATGTCCTCCACGGAAAGAGCCGCCAGACACACGACCCGCCATCTCTCCCATGCGTCCATCGTGTAGCCAGTAGCGAACGTCCCGCCCAGACAATTGGGCTCCCCCGAGCCCAGGGCTCTTGTAGAGAATATGGTGTCAATTGCGTTGAGAGACCAGTTGATCAAATCCATGATTTTTCGGTTTGGAGAGCAGTGCAGAAAGAGTCTCTCAGGTGTTAGACAATAGACAAGACGAGAGAGCAAGCAGGGAAGATAAGGGGAGGAGAGGAGAGAAAAAGCGTCCACCTTCGCAGAGAGCCAAAAGAAGAAACTACCCCTAAGTATTTCTATTTTTGTGGAATTTTTTTTATCTGTCCAAACCAAACAATGAAAAAGTCAGTATGTTCTGATTTTTTTTTGTGTGAGGTTTTACCCATTTGCTTTGGGCTGAAGGAAATATCAGTACACTTAACAGGTATTTTGTTTTTATGTATCCTATAGTCTTTGGTATAATCAAATTAGCTGTACAGGACATTTAAACTCTTTTAGCGAAATTGTTAAATTATGAGTTAAACTAATGGATAAAACATATTGACTGATCATATCATATTTTACAGTGTACCATAATATTTGATCATTAATAATAAAACTTGTTAAACTTGCTTGTTTTCCACATCATCAGTAAAGATGCTGCTGCTGATATCTAGTGGTTAGAATTATTATAATTCCAAAGATTATGTGTGAATTAATAGATACAAATTTCAGCACTTAGCAATCCTCTGGCACTTTATAAATATTTCACTTAAATGACACTGCCTCATTGTCAAGTACCTGCACTTTATACAATACAAACAGCAGCAATAACAACAAGCAGCAATCAGGAATCAGCAGGTTCAGTGATCACATTCAACTTTATTGTAATCAACATTGAGGAATGGGGGGAATTCCAGCATGTACAGTAAATAAAGAACATCAAAGCTTATTTGAAGAGAGTTTAGGTTCCCCCATCATCATCATCATCATCATCTATTTCTTCACGTCAGAAATCCCTCGTTCCCCAAGAACAGACTGAACCTGAAATGATCAGATCTCTTAAAACTGCTATCGATGTGATTTGAGATGTCTGTGTGTTCCCCTCTCTCACCTGTGACAGGAGCTGAGGTTCAGACAGATTCGAACTAGACCTCAGTTTCATCTTCACAAGTGTCCTCTGGGGGGAAAAAGGATTTAAATATGCACATGAGCATGAACATAAAGGAAAATAAAGCACTAAATGCAAATAATAAAAACACATAAAATGCATTGTGACCACAGTATTTACAGCAATTTGTTGCAAATGCATCTGTCACTTACGATTAAACAGATGCAGTGAGAGGATTGTAGTGATCCTCAAAAATCATGAACAAAACTATCCCAAGTTTAAAAAACCCACCTAGATGGCATTAAATACAGGTTCACTTGCTGTAAGGATGGACATGGTTTAGTCTTAAACACAAATGCATTTTATGCAGTAACTTAGGCTGAGGGTATGAAACTGTTGAAGTTTCACATTTTGAAAAACCATAAATAGCTAAATTTAAACTATTGTGAAGCAGTTATTAGTTTCCTAAAACACTAAATCTGCTTGTTGATCACACCTTCTCCATAGACCTCCACCTCACACAGAGTAAGATACTTTGAACCTCCAGGAATGAACAGATTCACATATTGACCCTCCATATTACATGTGTAGGTGAAGGAAACACCAGCTGGAATGCTAGAAACCACAGCACATCTAAAGAGACAGATAAACCATTATTTAGACTTCTAGACTTTCTTCATATGTGTTTTCAGGGATTTTTATGGATATTAAGCCACAGAAAGAGGGTCTCACATGGGATTGTTGTTGCCGTTGTTCTCAAGAGAGTTTCCGATGCGAATCTCTGCTCCGTTTATTTGCTCTGGACAGCAGTCTAGTCTGTTTGTGATGATGACTCTATTAACTCTGTACACAGAACTCAGATCCAGCCTCCACCACGGGTTAGTCTGAATATCGGTTGAGGAACACGCTGATGATGTTTCTATGAAACCTGGATTGAAATCAATGGCCTGTTGAGCAACCCAGTTGTAATAGGTTGATGACTGTGTGGCGGTTCTTTCTGCTGCCAAATTATCTGCAAGATATAGTGTCAAGAAATGGCTTTAGTCAGCTTATTTTATACACTTTTAATGTGTTTGAGGAGGTTTTCTTAGGAATGCATATATATCAGTTCTGAACTGGTTGAGTCTTGACAAGGAAGGGGGGGGGGGGGGGGGGGGGTCTTGTCATGCTTGTATATATTAATTCAAAATATTTCCAAAAGTGTTAACTATATCATGAGATAACTCAATTCTCAAATATGTGTAAGTAAATGCATTTTGCACATTTATAGATCATGTTAGTTGATCTTTAATAGGCAAAGTATAGCCTAATGTCTACTGTTAGTGTAATCTAGTGTAATTTAATTAAGTACCAGATATGGGTGTCATGTCATAAAATATTTTAATATGACTGACTTACTGTATTTAACATGAATTTAATAAAAACATTGTAAGTTACTAATAATAACAATTTAATTTTACAGAAAGAGAGCAAAGAACATTTACATTATCAAAGAATATTATCATCGACTTCCATCTAGCCAGAGTTGAAGCACTCTCAAAAACTCTCATTATAAATCACTGAAGCTGTTTACGCTGTGAAATTAATGTCTCACTTACATCACATGCACATCTGCACTTTGACATTTCTAATGAGAGAATTCACCAGAGAGCAGAATTCAGTCAGAACACCGGTGTTTCAGCGATGACTCATCTGAACGCCTCTGATTGGTCATTGCATTCATAAGTTCAACAGAATTGTGTGTGATTGGTTATAATGCGCAGTGCTGTAAGCATGCGTCTGTCTCTGGCTCAGCGCCACAACGCAGATTTTAATTTAGCAGCTGATGATTATGGAAGCATATGTGTAGCTAAATTCAATTTGCAATGTAATATGCAAAATGGCAATGTATTTCTGTATTTAAATTTACATTTTCCCATTCCATATGTGCAACATTTAGTGCAAAATGAAAATGAAAATTCAATTATATCATTTAAATTTGCCATTTTCTACACCAGTTTTAATATGCAAATTAAAAAACATATTTTAAAGCTTTATAAATTGCAAAATTAAAATGAAAATGTATTACCCAAATTGATTAGATATGTTTAACATGTAGCAAAATGATCATTTAAATGCTGTTTTTCCTAAATGCATTTAGACTTAGGGGTAGGACACTTGGGATTGCATTTTCATCATGAGACCATGGGATAATTGTAGCAAAATTCAATGAGAGTTTTAAAATCAATTCCGAGCCAAAGGTGCAGCAAAAGGGTAGCAAAATGGTGATTTAAATGTCCTTTATTTTTCTTAAATGCATTGACACTGCATTGCAAATTGAATTTAGCTACACATATGCTTCCATAGATGATGTGCTGCACTAGACGTTTTAATCACACCGGTGCAATTGTATCAAATACATATATATTTTTGTCTTTTGGAAACTGCATTCAAAACCACTTGGCTCAAATATCCGATTTGAATGGGCATGAAGCCTCTGCCCCGTATGGATAAAACGGCGATCCAGGAGGACCGGTATTTCGGCTGGCCCCCCTCTGGTCTAGTGCCCTGGAACGTGCGTTAATCCATCCCTAGTCTTCTGTTCAAATAGCCTTATAAAAGCTTTTATTTCAGGCTGGTCCAGCCAATGCGAATGTACAGTTATGTCTCAGGAATAACGGTAGCTGCAGTGATGCGATGAATTTACTAGTTGGCGATTGGCTGCATTTTACTTTCTCCTATTCATAATAATATGAGAGCAACGTCTATACCTAAAGTATTTGGACCTGATCTTGACTAGAACTAGGCACAGAACTATATATATATATATATATATAAAAAAACTCTTTATTGACATTAGTTTTTTTTTTTAAGTCAAATTTGCATGGAAAGAGTTTAGACCAAGTTGTTAAGAAGGTATGCATTACCTGGAAAAATCACATAGACTCCTACTTCACAGAAACTAAGAATCTTTGAAGTTCCAAGAATATTGACAGTAACATAATGTCCCTCCATCCCATGACACGAGTAGCTGTAGGTAGCTCCTGCTGGAATAGAAGAAACTACAGCACATCTGGAGGAAGACGAAAGAGAGAGTCACTCCTGTGATTGTGTTGCTCATTATTAGTATGACTCTTCACTTGTATTTTCTTCTCTTATCCCTGAATGCATTTAATATGATTAACTCTTTCTTTTACAACACAATGTATATGTTTATGTATATGTATAGCCAGTATATGAAACACACACACACACACACACACACACACATATGTATGAAGATACTGAACAACTGGCCACAATCTGTATAAGAATATATCAGAGAGACTCACACTGGGTTGCTGAGAAAATCTGAAGAATGTTTTCCAATCCGAATCTCTGCCCCGTTTATCCATTTGTCACAGCAGTCCAGGAATCTGTTAGTGATGGTCACTCTGATCACGCTGTACGTCTTCATCAGATCCAGCTTCCACCACGGGTCACTCTGTTCATCTGCAGTACGACTACTGGTGGCGTTTTTTCCATCCAGAGCGTTTTGAGCATACCGGTTTTCATATGTTGTTGACTGATCGGCTGTTCCCCATGCTGCTATGTTCACTTAAATACGTTCAAGAGAAAACCTTATTTAGAATCACAATTATTTATATTATAGCCCTGCTTGGCTTTTAAGTTCATTTGTTTTCATGACGTGTCTGAAAATGTTTCACACCAGCACAAACTCACAAACAAAAGATGTAATAGTGTTGAAGTCACAAAATCTCACCTTCTCTTGCTGCCTTCGTCTGAACTGAGAAAAAGCCTTGAAATAAGAAACACAGAATGATGCTCATTATTTAGTAACTTAAAAGGATTGTTCTTATGAGTATAAGCATATTTTGTTGGATTTATTCTTTAAAAATATTTGCCAATAGTTGAAGGATCCGATCCTATTCAATTCTTTGAATCTTTCATCCCTAAGTTGCTTGATCTATCGGTTCCTACAATCGCTATCGATCGTGCTCACCGAGGATTTGGTGCTCCGGTGGCAGGGCGGCCGCGCCCTGTTATCGTTAAGATTCATCGCTCCAGGGATGTCACTACAATCCTGTCTACGGCCAGACGCAGGGGTCAACTTTCTTTCGAGGACCAGTCTATCCGAATCGCTCCAGACATTTCACCTACAGTTCGTGCCGCAAGGAGAGCTTTCAACCCGATTTGTGCTGAACTTATTAAAAAGGACATCCGTTTCCAGATGATCTTTCCTGCTGTGCTGGTCTTTAAGATGAACGGTGTGCAGAAATCTTTTAAGGATCCGAAAGAGGCCGAAAAGTTTTTAGGACGGTAACATGCGTTCATATCTGCCTTAGCTTATGTTGAGGGCTGTTTTTGTTGTTTTGTGCAAATTTATGGTCGAAGATTTATTCATTTTGGTTTTATTGTCATTGGGTGTTCAGTATATTTATCTGGGAGAGTGTTTTTATGTTTTTGCTCTTCGCCGTGAAGCTCTGTTGTTTTATTAAGCTAGGATATTCACTACACCTTTTGGGGTTTGTTTCTTTTCGCCTTTTTTTTAGATCCTAGTTTTTCTTTGGCTTTTTCAGGGGTTATAGTCATGGGTACGCCCATTCTTCTCCTTGTTCGATTTCGGTATAGTTCTAATACCGGTTTTTCCAAGCCTGGCCAGTATTTAATTCCTTCTTATCCTTTATTTACTTTGAGTTTCTTTTTTCGTTTTGAGATAATTTTCCTTTCTTTGCTTGCCCAATTTTTTACCTTTTTATTATATTATGATGACTGATGGTGTTAATCTGAATGTTCTTAGCCTTAATACAAGGGGCCTGAATAACCCAGCGAAACGTGTTGCTATTCTAGAATTTTTGCGGAAAAAAAAAATTAATATAGCCCTGTTGCAGGAGACACATTTATTAAAGAGAGATTCCAATCGTATGTCGAATCGCTTTTTTCGTGTTATAGCTTGCTCTTCAGCATCAAACAAATCTAAGGGTGTAGCGATTTTATGCCAACGCAATCTTCGCTTTAAGCTGCTGGACACCTGGGCGGATGACAAGGGGAGAATAGCGGTTGCGAAAATTAATATTGGAAACCGAGATGTTGCCTTGATTTCACTTTATGCTCCTAACTCGTTCGAGAAGAAATTTTATGATCAGATTACCAAAACTTTGCTGGAGCTTCCCAGCTTTAAATTCTTAATTGGCGCTGATTTTAATGCTGTTGTTAACCATCTGGTCGATCGGTCAGGTCACTCTGAAAATTTAGAACAAAAGTATGCATCTGAAGCTCTACGCTCCTGGATCGGTGACACCGGTGTGGTTGATCTTTGGCGTATGTTAAATCCGGATGTCGAAGATTTCACTCATTTATCTTCTAGGCATAAATCTTTCTCTCGTATTGATTTTATTTTCTCTTCTAGGGGTTTGTTTCACAATATAGCTATGGTTAGTCTATTGCCGTTGGCATTATCTGATCATAAGGCTGTGATTGCTTCTGTGTCGATAAACTCTAAGCGGGCTAGAGCCCCTAGATGGCGCTTTAATACCACCCTTCTTCGTGATGAAACATTTAAAACTGAGTTTTTGAACCAATTATCAGTCTTTGTGGATATAAATAAAGGCTCAGTTGAGGACCCCAGGATCCTGTGGGACTCTATTAAAGGGTTCATCAGGAATTTTACGGTGTGTTTTGCCTCTAACTTAAATAAAGCCCGTTCGTCTAGAGTAAACAGCTTAGAATCTAAACTTATGGTGCTGGATGGGCTTTTACAACAGAATTATAGTGACGATATCAAGCTTCAATTTGACGTTGTAAAGAAAGAGTTAAATTCCATTTTAAAACAACGAGCGGAGTTTCTTATACATAGAACTAGACAATTTTATTACTTTAATGGTGCCAGGCCTAGCCGTTTACTCGCCCTCAGATTGCGGGCCAGTGAACAGTTCTCTGATATCAGCTCAATTAAATCAAGAGATGGTAGTATTCTGAGTGAACCTTCACAGGTTAATGCCACCTTTCGCGATTTTTACGCTGAGTTATATAGCTCAGAAGTACCGCACAATCAGACAGCTTATGATAGCTTTTTAGAAGATCTTCAGCTTCCTAAACTGTCTGAAGTTGATTCTGCAAATTTAGATAACCCTATTACAGTTGATGAGCTCAAGGAGGCGGTCTCGGCTATGTGTATAGGCAAATCCCCTGGGCTGGATGGAATTCCCCCAGAGTTCTATGTAACCTTTTGGGACAGTTTAGGCCCCTTGTTATTTGACATGATACGAACTGCGGTCGAAAGAGGCTCCTTTTCGAGAGATATAAATATTGCGGTAATTTCACTTTTGCTTAAAAAGGATAAAGACCCTAATGACTGCTCTAGCTATAGACCTCTGTCCCTTCTTAATGCTGATTTAAAAATTTACGCTAAAGTGCTTGCTCTTAGACTTCAACCATTTTTATCTAAGCTAGTTAACAGTGACCAGACAGGTTTTATAAAATCTAGATTAGCTTCTGATAATGTTAGACGGTTACTTCACATAATTCATGGCTCATCCTCACTGGCTTCGCCTACTGCTATTCTCTCCTTAGACGCTATGAAGGCCTTTGATCGTCTGGAGTGGTCTTATCTGTGGTCCGTTCTCGAGACAATGGCTCTGGGTCCTCATTTTATCCGCATGATTAGAGTTTTGTACGCTAATCCCACAGCCATGGTACTGACAGGCAAAACCTGTTCTTCTTTGTTTGTAGTAGCCAGGGGTTCTCGTCAAGGGTGTCCCCTAAGTCCTTTTCTTTTTGCTCTATCGCTGGAGCCATTAGCACAGTCAATCCGTACTGATAAAAATATTGCCCCCATCTCAATACAGGGAACTAATCATCATATTTCATTATATGCTGATGACGTTCTTCTCTATCTAGGTAACCCGTCTCAATCCTTACCCAACATTTTGAATAAGTTTGACCGTTTTGGTAAGATTTCGGGTTATAAAATAAATTGGAACAAATCAGCTCTTCTCCCTCTGAACGGCGCGCTGAAGAGCACGGCGCTACCCGCAGACATTCCTATGGTTAAACAGTTTAAATATCTAGGCATCACGATTGGAGATTCCCTGCAATTTATTAGTAAGAACAACTATAATGACATTCTTTCAAAAATTTCGTCTAACCTGGAAAATTGGTCTTCACTGTCTAATTCTCTTAGAGCACGTATTTCAATTATTAAGATGAATGTTCTCCCCCGCATTAACTTTGTGAGTTCTATGCTCCCGCTGGCTCCCCCTTGTCGTTTCTGGGATAGATTGCAGAGCTTAATAACCAAATTTGTATGGAACGGCAAACGACCACGCCTTAGAATTTCTATTTTACAGAGAAATAAACTCTCTGGTGGGCTTGCTCTTCCTAATTTTAAGTTATATCATTGGGCTTTTGCGCTTCGTCCCTTGATGAGCTGGTATGATGCTGAAGAGGATATTTCTTGGCTTTCTCTGGAGAGAAACTTAGTGCTTCCGCTCAAACTGAATGAAGTTTTATTTGCCAATATACCTTCAAATAAATGTAAAATACGCTTTGGTCCCCTAATATCTTACGCTATATCAGTTTGGAGAACGGTGGAAAAAGCGTGTGGCATCCTCTCTAACTGGAATCCCTACTCTCCTATTTTTAATAATCACAAACTGCTCGTTGGGAAGAATCCTATTCATTTCGGTCAGTGCAGGCATTGGTATGATAAGGGGATTCATTCACTGGGTGATATTATGGGTAACAAGGGCCTATTTAGCTTTGAAGAACTCCGCTCTCAATTCAACCTACAGAATTCTACATTTTTCTTTTATTTACAGTTGAGGGCTGCCATGAAGACTTATGGGGTCCCTTGGTCGGCCTCTCTGAAAGATCATCCTTTATTAAGAGTACTATGTTGTTCCCTAGGAAAGAGAGGTTTAGTTTCTAAGTTATACCGGTTTTTTTTGGATAAAGTATCTCCTCCTATGACACTGGATGCCTCTTGGCGAACTGATATTCCGAACCTCTCCCCGGACTTTAAGTGGGATCATGTTTGGTCTATGGTATCCCAAGCTTCTAGGAACCCGGACCATCAACAAATTCATTTCAACTTTATCCACAAGACTTACATGACACCGCGCAGACTATATTGTATGAAGCTGAAACCTGATCCATATTGTACGTTTTGTAATACGGGTGAATTGGGTACATTTTTTCATATGATTTGGGAATGCCCGGGGGTCTCTAACTTCTGGAACATGGTTGGTGAGAATCTGTCTACCTTACTTAATATTTCGGTGCCTTCCTCCCCTTCTGTTCTGATCTTAAACGATCTATCTGATATTCCACATAAAATTCAGAAGCGGGTATTTTTAGCAGGGCTAACAGCGGCCAAGAAGTTGGTTGCAACGAGGTGGAAACCTCCACACTCGCTCAATAAGAGACACTGGGTTCTCACTTTTATGGATGTTGTATATATGGAGTTGTCCACTGCACGCATCCATGGGGCAAGGGAAGATTCCATCAGTTTCTGGGCTCAGATTTTGGAGAAACTAAAAAACATGCTGTCTTAAACTGAAGGAGTTTCAACTTTTTTATTATACGCTGGTCTTGGGCTTTGGCTTGGTGGGTTTTATAATTTTTTTTTTTTTTTTTTCCTCTAGTATTACTTCAGGATGGTTTGACGGTTTTATAGCTTTTTAAGGTTCTCTATGGTTATATTTATGCTATCTGTATAATCTATGATACACTCTGAAGTATGCTTGATGTTATTTTAATTTCTTTTATGTTCCTTTTGTATGTTTTAATAATAATTGTCAATAAAAAATTGTTCAAAAACAAAAAAAAAATATTTGCCAATTGGGTAAAATTCTGTATAATTTCTAAAATCACGTATTAATGTACATTACATAATTTAGCTTCTCAAGTAAAAGTATTTTGTTTAAGGGAGTCTAGATAACATTATCCAATAAAAACACATTAAATTATAATTTAACTTTCTGTCTGAAAGATGAAGCTGAAAACAGACTGTAGGTCATTAAGATATGTTTTACTCACCCAGTAAACACAACAGACTCTTGAAGAAAACTCTCATGTTCATTTCAGGCGATTCGTGATTCTTTATGCTTTTGTTTGAGGAGGTTTGAATGAATGTTGTTCCTGGGAGAAATATATTAGTTCAAGTTACATCAGAGTCACATGATCCTGTTTCTCCTCCCACTTTTCTTTCTGTCTTGAGCTGGGGGAAAATTTTACACATAACAATAATAATAACAACAATAAGTATTTTTCTTAAACATCTTTTAGCAACAAAACAAGTGAACACATTTTCACTGAAAATTATAATTTGTAACTTCAGTTTAGTGATGAATGATATCAAAATGTCAATATTGAAATTGAGCATTTATCTCTTTGGCAGACTCTTTTATCTAAAGCAAGTCAAAGAATGAATTTCATGTTGACCTGCTTACATTGAATATTAGGTTTAAACAACAATAGCAAAATCCTACGGAAGTTCTAAGCGGCCATGCATTATTATAATTTTTCTGTCTTGTTTTCTCGTTATCACGACTTAATTTTCTCGTGATCTCGACATAACGAAAGTTGTTGATCTCAACGTAAAAACCGTTTTCTCACGATGGAATTGTAGCTATCGTGAGAAAATCAGGGTCGCTATATTGTCTTCGACGATAAAGTTGCAGACCCGACAGCCTCCTTCTCAAGTGTCGAACACTTATGTGTAAGTCGTCAATCACTGACAGACACAGAGCTAATTCAGTTTGAGTGAGTCCCTGATCAAAGTAAAAGCGAATACGATCATCCATGATGCTGCGATGATGCTGCTTCTATAGCATTTTCTCATGCCGAATACACAGAGAAAATTAAGTCGTGATAACGACAAAACAACTTTCGTTATGTCGAGATCACGAGAAAACAAGACAGAAAAATTATAATAATGCATGGCCACTTAGAACTTCCGTAAAATCCACCAAACTGGATTGGTACATTAAGGTTTGATTTCAATTTTGTATTCTAATTCAGTAGCATCAAATTTGACTTAAACTCTGTCGTTATTCCATGTAATTGTAACCTGTATGACTTTCTTCCAATGAAACACCAAAGATTAGTTTTTTTAAGTGAAAGAGAACTGAAGCTGTCAAGCTCCAAAATAACATCATAACAGTGCCACAGAAGTAGTTTATGTGACACTTTTCCCAATCTATATCTGGCATACTCCATGTCGTTTCCATCTGCCATTTTTAAATTTGTCTTTTCTTTCCGATCTTAAAGACTTCTCAATATCAAGACAGATTTGCATTTTGTTGTTTTATGCGTGAAGGCTGCCTGTCAATGATACCTGAAGGTATGCAAACACTGTCCTGCATCTGGTCTGACACGAAGCTCTCTTTAAAATTTGAATATTCACATCAGATGTTCATATAGCAATGCAGTAAATCTTTGCCACTCTTTGCCATATGCATCTACATCTACTGCTGCTCACTTGTTTTTCTTATTTACAGCAAGTTTTCCTCTAGTCGTTTGCTTAAAGCATGTTCCAAAACCATGAATGTAAATGTAAATGTTCACAAATTGTTTATTCAGAAGAGCACAAACATGTGAGGAAGCGCACTATGACTGTGTCTACACTGGCATCTTGGGGTTTGAAAGGAACCAGATCATCATTATTTCTTTTACATTTTCATTTTAAAACTTCACCTAAAATCTTCCACAAGTCTTAGTTGCCTACAAATGTGTTTTTCTTGTCCCCGATACAGTTGGTTGCAGTTCTTTTGCCTATGTAAATAATGTTGATGTCTTTTTTTTTGTGGAAAGAAGCTCAGAAAATGACAGTTGATGGAGATAAATGTTTAATTCAATGTGTTACTTTATAAGTAATTACAAAATTTACAGTGCATCCATAAACATATTCACTACACTTCACTATTAATACTATTAACTATTAACTTCACTATTAATAATAATGGGAATTGTTATTATTATTATTATTCACTTTTTCCACATTTGTTACAGCCTTATTCCAAAATGGCTTACATTCATTATTTTCCTCAACATTCTACAAACAATACCCATAATGACAACGAAATCTTTTCAAATGTATTTAAAAAAAAAAAAGCACATGTAAATATGTCACGGATCTATCTGTTCTCCACCAGTCACGATGCACTCACGCACCTGGTTTCACCTAGCCATTGATTGAGCACACCTGCACGTCATCTGTTCACTCATCAACACGGCTACAAATACACACACCTCACAGCACTCCAGGGTCCAGTCATGTTAGCGCCATAGTTAGTGCTGTTGGTCACTACAAGTTATAGCCCAATCCCTTTTCTAGCCCTTCCCCTTCGAAGGGACAACAAAGTGAACAAAAAGACCCATAAATGCAGGAACGGATTATGACTTCAAAAGGCCCCCTCCTACCTTTTTCTAACCATTCCCGTTCTTTCCCTTAGCTGCACATTCACAGTAATAGAAAGTGAAAGATGAGATTATGTCTCCTGTCTCCCTGCTACACTAGACCCGATGATGCATTTAATACAGTAATCCCCTCCAAGCTGATCTCCAAACTCAGCCAGCTTGGAATCAGCACACCCATCTGCAATTGGATTCTAGATTTTCTGACTAACATACCTCAGTCCGTCAAGTTAGATAACCTCTCCTCCTCCATCATCACCCTGAACACCGGCGTGCCACAGGGCTGCGTACTGAGCCCTCTCCTGTACTCCCTCTTCACCCATGACTGTGTTCCTGTTTATGACTCCAACACCATAATCAAATTTACAGATGACACCACGGTGGTAGGTCTGATCAAGGATGACGATGAGTCAGCCTACAGGGATGAGGTGCAGCACCTGGCTGTGTGGTGTGCCACCAATAATCTACAACTAAACACCCAGAAGACAAAGGAGATCATTGTGGACTTCAGGCGGACTAGGAGTCATGCACACACACCCATCTACATCAACGGAGCTGTAGTGGAGCGTGTGTTGAGTTTCAAGTTCCTTGGCATCCACATCTCTGATGACCTCACCTGGTCCCATAACACCTCCACTCTGGTCAAAAAGGCACAGCAGCGCCTTTACTTCTTAAGGAGCCTTAAGAAAGTTCACCTGAATCCCAGGATCCTTGTGGAATTCTACCGCTGTACCATTGAGAGCATACTCACGAACTGCATCTCAGTATGGTACAGCAATTGCTCCGCATCTGACCGCAAAGCACTCCAGCGGGTGGTGAAAACTGCTCAACGGATCACCGGCACCCAGTTAACTTCCATTGAGAACATTTATCATAAGCGCTGTCTGGGCAGGGCAAGAAACATCATCAAGGATGCCTCTCACCCTAACCATGGACTTTTCACCCTCCTCCCATCCGGCAGGCGTTACAGGTGCCTACGCTCTCGCACTAGTAGGCTCAGGAAGAGCTTCTTCCCCGAGGCTGTGACAATTCTGAACGCCACACCACCAATCTAACTCCTGCACCTGCTTATTACTGCACTGGTCACAGTACTTTACACACATGCATTTGCACTACTCATATTTTGCACAGACTGCACATTGTCAAAGTTATTACACTATAAACTGTCTAAAGTTGTTACTGTACAAGCACAGTAAACTATTTCTATAAAATATTGCACTACTGCTATTTTGCATAGAATACATTGTTCTATCAATACTTGCGCACACTCATCCAGCTGTATTTATTTATTACCACTGTTCTCACGTTTCTGCTGTTCATAATGTGTATATATAATCTGTAATCTATATAATCTACATTGCTCTGTTCATAATGTACATACAATCCCTACATTGCATTCCTATTTATATTCTGTATATACTCTGCTCAATACTGTATATAGCAATTCCACTGTATATTCTGTAAATCATATCTTCACTTACTCTGCACTTATATGTACTGTATATAAAACACTATATTCTTGCACTTCTGGTTAGATGCTAACTGCATTTCATTAGCTCTGTACTTGTACTCTGCCTAAATGACAATAAAGTTGAATCTAATCTAATCTAATCTAATCTAATCTAATCTAATTATCATGAATATTCAAACCATTCGCACTCCGCGTCAAATACCTGTGCAACACCTATGTTAATAAATCATCTGTACAGCAGGTATTTATTTTTATTGCCACGCTGGTGGAAACAACACGAGACCATATACTATTACCGGAATGACGCGTTTAGTGTCCCCACCAGTGGCAAAAGAAGTGAGAGCACCTTCAGCGCAGCTGTGAAAAATGTGAGCCAGCAGAAAGCGCATCTTGTTTGTTTGTATATTTTATTTTACAAAAGCAAAATAGAAGTAGACCCTTTACAGTTCTGAATGATGTATTAGTCTTATATGTATGAGCAAAAATGATGGCGTATTTTAAGATGATTTCACTGTTATAAAAAGTAAAGCAAGTGATCGCACTGGTGTCTCAATGCATTAAGCGCGCATCAGCTTCCACTCTCCGCACAAAAGCTTAGATATACGCCAAGGTTAAACATTTGAACTAACACTGCAATATGATTGAAGTGTTTTATATCTACAGAATTAAAGACTAATACATTTTTTTTCTGATATAATTTTTCTTGCTACAAGTCTAATATTAGCTACACAGGCATCCTACATGCCTTTCTTCTTTCAGACGTATCCAGTCGGAGTTATATTAAACATTTTCCTTTCTCTTCCAAGCTTTATCATTGCAGTGCACATCTACACTATATTGCCAAAAGTATTGGGACATACCCTTCTAATGAACAGGTTTGACTACTTTAGAATTCTAATTTGCATGAGTACAAATCTTAATGTTTAAGCATGCAATGATATTCTAGGGAATTGTGTGCTTCTAATTTTATAGCAACAGTTTGGACAGGACCCTTTTCTGTTCTAACATGACAGTGCCTCTGTGTATAAAGCACAGTTCATAAAGACAGTCAGTGTGGAAGAACTTGACTTCAGACTTTTGTAGAAGGACTTCTTTGATCTCTGGATGATTATGGTCCTTGGTATGAAGACTGTGAAGGAATTTTATAATTTCCTTTTGTTCACAAATCTCATTGTTTGTCATCTGTGTATGGATCTCCAGCTTGCCATGAACTCTGGTATGGATTACAATAGGGATATGGATAAAGATTTGACTGCTAGGCTGGACCTAGGGACTTTGAATGGAGTACAGACAAGACTTTGTTCACTCTTACTCTTAATGCATCATCAATGGCCACTGAGCTGATTTGGAATTGAACCTTTACGTGTTTTTCAATTTTTTTTTATTTGGTGTTTCATGAAAAAGGTTTAAATTAATTGAAATGTGTTGCTTAAATTTTTCATACTGAATATAAAAGACTATTTTTTTCATTCAATAAGAGATGATTTATTTGTTAGATAAACTGTTTAATGCAGGGGTGCCCAACCCTGTTCCTGGCGGTCGACTGTCCTGCAAAGTTTAGTTCCAACTCTAATCAAACACACATGCCTTTAATTTTCACACGATCCTGAAGACCTTAATTAGTTGCTTCAGGTGTGTTTGATTAGAGTTGCAGCTGAACTTTGCAGGACAGTCGATCGCCAGGAACATGGTTGGGAACCACTGATTTAATGCAATAAGTTACCTTTTTAAATAAGTGATATAGCAGCTTTTGGCTTTAATTAAACCTGAGACTGTTATATCGGCAATAGTAACTGGACTCTGCAGGTGACAACATTAATGGTCAAAAGTTTACAACAACTAAGCAGTATCGAACTCCACATCAGGCAGTTGAACTCTGTATCAGGAAATCAGTGATCTAGATGCTGGTCACTGGTGTGCAAATTTACAGGCCATGAATATTTAATTTATTGAAAATTTTAGGAGATATGTTTTCTTCAGCTGATAGTTTGATTTGATTTACTCACATCACATGAGAGTGACAGTCTATCGTTTCACTTTAAACATGTTTTACATTGCAGAAAAAACACCTTGCTATTTATATCTGGCTCTTGGTCAGTGTTAACTTTTGGACCCTGTATAAGAACCAATTCATTGGTGAGGAAATCACAATGAAACTGAAACATGAATTTGCTCCAACTGAAGGAAACACGTAGAGAGAGGACTTTGCCTTTTCATTTCACCACTACATGACACCAGTCGAGTAGCTACTTTCATCTTTCATTTCACTTTCATCTGTGGCCCACCCAATAGAGAAGTTGGTCATTTTCCAAATGGATGTAATTTATTAAACAATACTAACAAACGTCTTATTTCACTGTAACTTTATATATTTATTAAGAAATATTAAACGCTTGTTTTCATGGTCAATTACAGGTCATTTCTTAGTTTTCCCTCTTCCTATATGTGACACTCCATCCAGAAATACTGTGTTTATCCATTAAGTTGTATGTGGACTTGGGAGTAGTCTGAAACTCAATTTGATAAATTAGTGCTGTCAAACAATTCATTGCAATTAATCACATCCAAAATAAAAGTTTTAGTTTACATAATATATGTGTGTGTGCTGTGTATATTTATTATTTAAATATAAATATTTTCAAAATATATGTGTATATTTATATGTATGTATTTATATTCATATAATTTATATTATATATAAACATTTAATATATAAACAGCCTATTTTTCTTAAATATATGCATGCCTGTATATGTACAAACCCGATTCCAAAAAAGTTGGGACACTGTACAAATTGTGAATAAAAACAGAATGCAATGATGTGGAAGTTTCAAATATTTTATATTTTATTCAGAATACAACATAGATGACATATCAAATGTTTAAACTGAGAAAATTTATCATTTTAAGGGAAAAATAAGTTTATTTTAAATTTCATGGCATCAACACATCTCAAAAAAGTTGGGACAAGGCCATGTTTACCACTGTGTGGCATCCCCTCTTCTTTTTTTACCAGTCTGCAAACGTCTGGGGACTGAGGAGACAAGTTGGTCAAGTTTAGGAATAGGAATGTTGTCCCATTCTTGTCTAATACAGGCTTCTAGTTGCTCAACTGTCTTAGGTCTTCTTTGTCGCATCTTCCTCTTTATGATGCGCCAAATGTTTTCTATGAGTGAAAGATCTGGACTGCAGGCTGGCCATTTCAGTACCCGGATCCTCCTTCTACGCAGCCATGATGTTGTAATTGATGCAGTATGTGGTCTGGCATTGTCATGTTGGAAAATGCAAGGTCTTCCCTGAAAGAGACAACGTCTGGATGGGAGCATATGTTGTCCTAGAACTTGGATATACCTTTCAGCATTGATGGTGCCTTTCCAGATGTGTAAGCTGCCCATGCCACACGCACTCATGCAACCCCAAACCATCAGAGATGCAGGCTTCTGAACTGAGCACTGATAACAACTTGGGTTGTCCTTGTCCTCTTTAGTCCGGATGACATGGCGTCCCAATTTTCCAAAAATAACTTCAAATTTTGATTCGTCTGACCACAGAACAGTTTTCCACTTTGCCACAGTCCATTTTAAATAAGCCTTGGCCTAGAGAAAACGCCTGCGCTTCTGGATTATGTTTAGATATGGCTTCTTTTTTGACCTATAGAGTTTTAGCCAGCAATGGCAAATGGCACGGTGGATTGTGTTCACCGACAATGTTTTCTGGAAGTATTCCTGAGCCCATGTTGTGATTTCCATTACAGTAGCATTCCTGTATGTGATGCAGTGCCGTCTAAGGGCCCGAAGATCACGGGCATCCAGTATGGTTTTCCGGCCTTGACCCTTACGCACAGAGATTGTTCCAGATTCTCTGAATCTTTGGATGATATTATGCACTGTAGATGATGATAACTTCAAACTATTTGCAATTTTTCTCTGAGAAACTCCTTTCTGATATTGCTCCACTATTTTTCGCCGCAGCATTGGGGGAATTGGTGATCCTCTTGCCATCTTGACTTCTGAGAGACACTGCCACTTTGAGAGGCTATTTTTATACCCAATCATGTTGCCAATTGACCTAATAAGTTGCAAATTGGTCCTCCAGCTGTTCCTTATATGTACATTTAACTTTTCCGGCCTCTTATTGCTACCTGTCCCAAGTTTTTTGGAATGTGTAGCTCTCATGAAATCCAAAATGAGTCAATATTTGGCAAGACATTTCAAAATGTCTCACTTTCAACATTTGATATGTTATCTATATTCTATTGTGAATAAAATATAAGTTTATGAGATTTGTAAATTATTGCATTCCTTTTTTATTCGTAATTTGTAGAGTGTCCCAACTTTTTTGGAATCGGGTTTGTATTTATAAATACATAATAAATACAAACAGTACACACACATATTGTTACATGTCTGGTTTTCTGTTTTCCCCTGTGACCTAGTTTTCCCCATTCAGTTTAATTAGTCATTCAGTTCACCTGTGTTTGCAATTATCTCATTAGTCTCCTATGTTTGGTCCATCCTTTATAAGTCTTCAGTTCTCCCTGTGTATTCGTCCGTTCTCGTCTATGTAAGCTTTATTTATTGTCTACCTTTTGATATTCTAATTAAAATACCTTTTGTTTGTATCACCGTCGTCTGCCTGCAGTTGTGCCTCATCAGCCCGTGACAGAAGAACGGACCTATACAGTTTTTTTGCGGCATTTTTTGTTCCCCTATTTTTTCCTCCCCCTTTCCCATGGATAATCCCAACATTGCCCTGCTATGCCTGGAGCAGAGGGATCGCTCACTAGAAGATTACACCAGGGATTTTGTGGAATTGGCGTGCCTAACGCACTATCCTGACCGCTCGCTTTGTGTATTTTACATCACCAGCCTTAGCGAGCGGTCTAAGGCACGCCTCCGGTCCTCGGAACAACTTTGCCGCATGTGTGGAGTGGGTGCTGGAGAACAATGGACTATTCTTCTCCGTCTGCCCCGCTGATGAGGACTTCTCCAGCCTCACTCCCAAACCAGTGACCAGCCAGCCTTTCTCCTACTGCACGGAGATTTCGCCGGAGCCCACTCCAGACGGAGAGCCTGTGCCTGCCGTGACACGTGAGCCAGATCTGAGACCTGTGATCGAGCCCATCGTCACCCCGGAGCCTGAGCCCCAGGAGTGGTCTGACCAAGTGCGTGAGCCGGCAACATCGTCCGTCCCCGAGGGAATCCTAGTGGAGATCGAGGGCTTGGAGGGAAGCCCCGCCCAAGCTGAGGGTGAGCTGCAACTGGCCACTGGCAATTATTCCGAAGAACTTAAGGACATCTTCATGTGGGATCTTATTGACTGGTTTGGGGAGGCATTACCCAGCCCTGTATCTCCTGTGTCTCCGCTGGTTCCGTCCAGCCCTGAATCTCCTGTGCCTCCGCTGGTTCCGTCCAGCCCTGAATCTCCTGTGCCTCCGCTGGTTCCGTCCAGCCTGGAATCTCCTGTGTCTCCGCTGGTTCCGTCCAGCTCGAATCCTCTTGTGTTCCCTCCCAGCCTCCCTCTCCCTCTCGCATTCCGGTTCCCCGCCTCCACCTCATTCGCCTGAGCCTCGGACTCCGCCTTGGCCCTCCGGATCCTTAATGTCACCCTGGCTCTCCATCTGCTCGGTTCCATCCTGGGCTCCCCTTCCATCGGCTCCATCTCCGTCAGTCGTCCCCAGGGTGTCGTCAAGGCCTTCTCCACCCTGGCTCCTCCCTCCCTTGACTCCGCCCTGGGGCCTCTTCCTGGCTGGTCTCTGGGTTTTCATCGGACTGCTCCTGGCTTCCCCTTGGCTCCTCCCACCCTCCACGCCCCCATGGACTTCTTTTTTGGACTCTCTCTTGTTTTTTTTTTTTGTTTTTTTTCTGCCACCCTCCTGCTCCACATCCTCCTCCAGAGCCCCCACCCTCCCTCCTCAGTTATTATATTACGGCGTGGGGTCACGCCTTGCCGGGAGGGGGCGAACTGTTACATGTCTGGTTTTCTGTTTTCCCCTGTGACCTAGTTTTCCCCATTCAGTTTAATTAGTCATTCAGTTCGCCTGTGTTTGCAATTATCTCATTAGTCTCCTATGTTTGGTCCATCCTTTATAAGTCTTCAGTTCTCCCTGTGTATTCGTCCGTTCTCGTCTATGTAAGCTTGATTTATTGTCTACCTTTTGATATTCTAATTAAAATACCTTTTGTTTGTATCACCGTCGTCTGCCTGCAGTTGTGCCTCATCAGCCCGTGACACATATATAATGTAAACTTTTATTTTGGATGCGATTAATAGTTTGACAGCACTAATAAATTACAAATAATAGTATCTTGGATAACAAGGCTTCAGGAAAAGTGAGAGAGATTATGCACTATTTTGGTGCTATTAATGTTCTAAATAATGCTTTGGAAATCCAGCATTTGTGTGCACGCGCGTGTGTGTGTGTGTGTGTGTGTGCATGCATGCGGGTACCTGTATGTTTGATCAAATGACAAATATAGAGATACTGCCACCTGCTGATAATGTTATATAACTTAATTATTAGTTATGTCATTTCATGCAGCCACAGAGCGTAGGCTAGGAGTGATGAATGGCGGTTTATCTTGTCTTTTTTTATATATATATATATAATGGTTAATATGATACTTTTGTTATTCCGGTCACACTTTATTTTATGGCCCACATCTAACTATTAACAAACAATTATATACAACTTTTGACTCAAACTCTCAATATTTATTTCACAATTTGAGTTGAATTACTGAAATAAATGAACTTTTCCACAACATTCTAATTTATTGAGATGTACCTGTATAATGCTGTTTGAATGGACACTAGTTCGCCTTACTCTTGATTCTTTGTATTACTGCCCCAACTAAATAAAAAATGCAAAAAAAAGTAAATAAATAAAATAATAATAATAATTTTTCCATAGTTTTTCCGCCTTGGTGAGGACGTTAAATGGTTAAAGAAACTCCAATACATTTTTATCTGTGCATTTTATTACATGTTTTGATATGAAAAGTGATAAATATAAAGCAAATAATAGCGCAAAAAAAAACAAAAAAAACAATTTGAACAATAATGCAGAGCAAAAACAATCGTACTCCTGGATTTCTACATTTAACAATGTATCAATTTCCCTAACCCAAAAAAAAGAAAGAAAAAAAAGACAATGTGAACATTAATTGTTTTAGAATTATAACATTAGAATTGTTTAATACTGCAATGTAATGGTCTCTAGTTGTGTTGCCATCTATCATGAGAATCCAATAAGAAAGTTCATACAGGTTGAATTAAAATTATTATTATTATTATTTTACACATTTATTTGAGTGTTTTTGCTTTTTCACAGAACAACAGCAACGAATGGGAAAAAAAGATCATTAAAATAATAGAATAGAATATGAATTAAAATAATAAACCTATTTAAAGTCGTAACGTATTGTCTATGACAGTACAACAGAATATTGAGGGACAAATGCATACAAAGACAAATGATCATTTTACTGGTCAGGTAATGCATAAGCAAGACACAGATTCATAAATGTTGTAGAGTCACTGAATCCCATGTGAACTCAAATGATTTGATATTCTGTCTGCTATTTGGTTGCTTGCTTTCACTCCGTTTTTAACTTACAAATTCCATTCTGCATATTATTAATGAATTTCTCTGCTTTCTCCTTGAACTCCATTTTGTTTTCATTGTAGGAAAATTAATGTTGAAATTCTTCAATGCAATATACAACAAAGCAAAGTCGTGTCTCAGCAGTTCATTTTAAAAGATTTGATATACTGTCTGTTGTTTTGCTGAGTTTTTTCACTCCATTTTTTAACTCGCATATTCCTTTTTGCATATCATTAATGCATTTCTCTGCTTTCTCCTTAAACTCCCTTTTATTTATTTGTTCCTTTGTGGGTTTTGTAGGTTTGTCACGCTGCCTCTTGTTGTCTTCGATGATCTCTCTGAGGATATCAGGCACAGAATTAACCTTGGCGATCATTTCTGAAAGCTTTCCAGAAAAATGGTCAATTTTAGAAACCACTTTCCTCCTGTCATGTTCCTGAAAGAGACTATTTTCAAAGCAGGAGGCAAAATGTTCACTTAATGCCTGGATTTTGTGGACTGACAGCGAAGGGTCTCTCAGTATTTCCTTAGTACGTTGACAGATATTTTCCAGCATGTCAATAATAAGGTTCATTTTATCCTGAAATCCCTTAAGTTCCACTTCAATGGTTTGTTTTAATTTCTTCTCCTGCCGTGTTTTCCTGTTTAGCCCAAAAGCAACACATAATACAGCAACTACAACCACAACTGCCCCTGCTCCAGCAAAAATATCAGAAACCTCATCATCAATTACAAAGAAAGATAATGCTAACAACACCGTCCCGATTGCTCCAGTTATTGCTCCTCCTCTGAGTGCATAAATAGCAAGTCTGTTACCATTTATAAACTCATTGATGCGATCATTAATGTTATCGCTATACTTGTTGCATTCAAGGGGAATGTCCTTCTGAACTCTGTTCAATTCCTCATTGAGATGAAAAATATCAGATCTAAAAAAAAAGAAAAACAACAGAAACTTCAGGTATTTTATTCAGCATATTCTGTACATTGTGTAATGCAAATATTTATATTTGAGTATATATACAGTGGGTATAGAAAATAATCACCCGCCTTTAAAGAAAAAAAAAAAAAACACATTTTGTTGCTTTGTGGCTTGAAATGAAAACTGACACAGTTTTGTTTTATCCAGCTGTATTTACTGAGAGCAACTTATTACATTCAAGTGAAAGATATGACACCACCATGTCAGAAAATAAATAAATAATAATAATAAAAACAGAATCAGTGAATTAGAAAAAGGATCACCCCCTTGTGTCAGCATTTGGTTAGTTGTGAATATGTCTCTACTAACTTTGCACAACTAGACTTTGCAATATTTGTCCACTCTTCTTTGCAGAACTGCTCAGGTTCAATTCAATTTCATTTGTGGACTGCAGTTTTCATGTCACTCTACAGATTTTCAGAGGGATTTAAGTCTGGGCTCTGACTTGGCCATGCAAGAACATTCATCTTTTTTTTCCTTCAGCCACTGCTTGGCGGCTGATTTGGCCCGCTGGCCTTTTTTTTTTGTTTTGTTATTATTATTATGGATTTTGTTATCCATTTGGAATTTGCCCCGTGAACCGTACGGTTCGATACGCGTACCGTTCCACCCCTACTCTATACAGAAAAATAGCCAAAATTGTACTTTTTGGGGCACAACAGCTTGTCACTGGAACAGTACTCTGATAAAGGATGTATTTTTGCCTTTTTTACCCCTAATAGGTACATATTAGTAACTTGTGTACGAATTACTATAAGGTATATATACTAATATGTATTAGGGGTAAAAAAGGGACAAAAATGTTCTTTTAAGAGTACTGATCCAGTGACAAGCTGTTGTACCCCAAAAGGTACCATTTTGACCCCTTTTCTTCAGTGTGGCCTGGATGAATGTGAGCTTTCCCGGCCTGAAATTGCGTCCCAGTCCAGCCCTGCATTCAAGCCACATTTGTGTATAATTTGTGATATTGTTGTCACATGCACACAATGGCCATTCTTTGTCATAAATTTATGTTACCGCTTCAGAGTTGCGGTAGCCCAGTTTCCTCCTGGCTTTTTCATCCAGTTTGGAGCGACGTCTTGATGTACCAAATACCTTCCGCGTCTTAATAATATACATCAAAGTGCTTCTAGGCATTGACAAAGCCTTTTATTTATTTATTTTTCCTTTGGATGCATCTCCTGACTTGTGCCTGTCCACAACTTTATCCCGGAGAGATTTTGACAGTCCTTTGCCACCCATAGTTGATTGTTTGCTACAGTTGCACTACCAATGACTGAAATTCTCCAGTAAAAGCTCTTTTCATGCTGAGCTAATCCAAATGACCACAGCTGATCAGAGTTGAAAGTCAAATGTGACCCGTGCTGGCAAAATGAGTGGGAATGCGCACGGTCTAATTTTGAATTACAGACAAAAGACGTGAAACATGTCAGTTTTGGTCAAATCTGATGTTTTCACAAAAATGAGTTCATTATGCCCTTTGCTAACGACCCCAATGCTCCAAATAGTAGTTAAACATCTAAAATGATCTTAATTGGAATGTTTTCTGACAGGAGTATCTTTTTCTTTGCTTACATCTGGACCACTGCTTCTCATCACAATTTTTAGGTCTATTGTTGCAAAGCGCAACATTCCAGCTTTGTGAATATTTCACACCGAATTCTTGATGATATGTGAAATATGATTTTCAAACCCATGCTGATGAAAACAAAATGATCACGCTGACTGACATTTGCCGAGCGCAAGCCGAAGACGCACTTCTCCAGGAGAACGCAATCTCCCTATAAGGTTCATTATTGTGAAATATGTCTTGACGAGATTCATACAAACATAATCTGTTATGTCTTACATGAATGTTTAGTTACAGTTTTTCTCAGTCACTTTGGTGTATTTCTCAAATCATCCTTAATATTTGCAAAGAAGTATGTGCATTTCTCAAAACAATTCATACAAACAGAACACAATAGATTTTCTGCAAAAGCCTGTAACTTACTCAGGTTCTTTAGTTCATCTCTCAAAAGTAAGTATTTATGTCAATGAACATATCAGTGACATTAGAATGAGAAGTGCTAGTGTCATTGTTCACAAACAAGATAGTCAAAACGCTTAATCATGTTGTCAATATAACACTGCTCTGTTAGTATTAGCTGATGTAAACTATGGCAACAGTATGGATGACAGTTACTGTACTGAGATGCAGGAGGCTGCACTTCTTATGCCATATATCCATTTCAAAAGTACAAATTTACACATTACTGTATGTGGGATATTGATTGAAAGAGACTGGAAAGGATTCAGTTACATTTTACTAGTGAATAAATAAAAAAAAGCTCATTACAAAGTCATTGTGATACACAAAATAAAAATAAAAAATAAAAATTGAAAGTCCACAATCAGAATTTGTAAGTCTTGCGTTGTCCTCTGTCTATATGTTCTTTCCAATTGAAAGTTCATGAGATGCACCTTTGAGCGGTTTCAGAGAACTGGTTTGTCATTGGTTTATCTGCATTCTCTTCATTAGTGAAAGTCAAGATTCACTTGTACAATTCATGGCAAATTTACAAAATGTCTAATAGAGATGTGTAGAAAATATGTTTGACAGTTTATAACAACTAGATCAAACATTTTGTATTTAATGACTTATATGATGAACTAATGACTAGATGATTTGAGGGGTAAGACTATTGCACAGAGAACTATAATACATTTTGAGCAACGTGACAATAGTAACTGAAAATGTAGGAAACCACAGACAAATGAACATAATCAGTTGCATGAATGTACCAAGCAATCGCAACTTGTTGAAAAGAATGAGAATCTGCTTTTATGACGTGACTTTGAGAAGTTCATTTCTGAATCGAAAAATGCACCAAAGCGACTGAGAAAAGCTGTAACGGTTGGGAAAAAATCTGACGTGTAACATCATATTAGATCCATGCATTACAGTAGGTCTTAGATCTGCCTCAATGTTAATCAAATATTAAAAGCAAAGACATGCTATTGATTAAACTACTGTTTATTTGCATCTTTGTTCTTATTTTTAATAACAAAGATAACATAAAAAAACAGCTATATTATATATCAAGTAAATAATAATTTAAAAAATTACGTTAAGTGAATTGTCAAGTTCACTTATTTTTTAAAATGATTATTTACTTAAAAATTAAGGCAACGGGTTTCCTAAATTTTTTTTAAGTTAAGTCAACTTATCACTTTTTTACAGTGTAGCAGCAATGTTGCATATTTCCCTCCAATTCTTTTCTTAATAATAATAATTACTATATTATTAATCACAATATATAATAGAAGACATCTGTGGGTCTCTTGTAAAGAGACATTTCACTGCTGGTTATACCCTGTATAATTGTGTATGTGACAAATAAAAAAATCTTGAATCGTGAACATCTGTCTACACCCTCACCAGTGAGCCTGTACAGTGCAGTACAAATTAAAAGTGTAAACTGCTCATCAGTTGTAAATGTTTTACAAACTTTGTTTCCAGTTGTGTGTGCGTAATTATATAGACACACAAACAACAACCTGTAACCGGAAGGTTTGTAAAACATTTACAACTGATGAGTACTTTCCACTTTAGATTAGGGGATGCAGAAAGCTTTGTAAATGATGTATAATGTTTATTGGGTAACACTTTAGAATAGGGAAACTTATTCACTATTAACTACAACTTTTCCCTCAATAAAGTCCTAATTTGCTGCTTATTAATAGTTAGTAAGGTAGTTGTTAAGTTTAGGTATTGGATAGGATTAGGGATGTAGAATAAGGCATTAATATGTGCTTAATTACTATTAATAAATGGCTAATATTCTAGTTATATGCATGCTAATAAGCAACTAGTTAAGAGACCCTAAAATAACGTGTTACTGTTTATTGATAAAGTAGTACAATGTTGATATTTCAATGATTTCTAAGTGATTAATAATATATTAACTAGTAGTAATTTGTAAATCGTTAGAATGTTAATTAATTATTTGTGAATGTTTTGCAAATGATTAGTTCATCATTATCTAATCACTTGTAAATGATTCATAAATTAATCTACAAACAGAGATAAAATATGAACTTATTACTTATTAATAATTTATGAACACAAAGTCAAGTTTTGTAAATGATTAGTTAATCATTAACTAATTACTTGTAAATGACTTACAACTGAACATTATTATAAAGTGTTACCATTTTTGTTTTGTTTTTCCTGACATGTTGGTGTCATATCTTTCACTTAGATGTCATAAGTTGCACTGAGTAAACACAGCTGGATAAAACAAAAATCTTCATGTCAGGCTGCAAAGCAACAATGTGTTTATTTTAAAGAGGGTGATTATTTTCTATACCCACTGTATGCAAACAAGTATATTAGCTGATGTGTATCGATGAAACATTTTCTTTGATTTGATACTTTGACACATATACACTTACGACTACACAGGCTTTTATTATTATGATTTTTTAAACATTGTCTCCTTATCAAAATTATGTTAAACATAGTTATTCTAGTTAAGTGAAAACCCATAAAAATACACAATGTATTAAAACAATAAAACAATGTCTTACAGCATGTTAGTTGGCAGCTCCATGCTTCCGCGCCGATGGCGGGGTCTGGGTGAAGCCATTGTTGCTGTGATTCAATAACACAAATGTTATTTATCATGCCTGGACCAGCAAGGTCAACATTGCAAATTTAAGCAATATCTTCATGCACACAGTCAAGCCAGTCGTCTATTACTGGATGCTGCTATATTATCGTATAAAACAACCAAAAAAAATGTTTTTATTGACAAAATATCTTCCCTTCTACATAAATGTATAACACATGTTTACAAGAGACCCACAATGCATGTGTTGTATTGATGTGAGTGTAGACAATTTTACATTCATTAAACCCTCCCTTATGCACCATTTTAGATAAATAAACTAAGACAAGCCAAATCAACTTAGAATGTAACAAATGAAGCTTGCACACAATGGCATATATCCTCTGCTGTAAACAGCTGTACTCTCAAATTAACAACATGCATGTGACATTTCATTGTTAATTAGCTTTTCAACTCACAAACCCCAGTTTGGGAAAATATGGTATACATATGCCATATAATAATTCCATTCAACGTGGTACACACGATAATTCCATTCAATATAGTATGCACAATAATTCCATTCAAATATATGTAATACACTAGGTAGGTCAAAAGTAATCTAAAAGTAATCAAAAAGTAGTCAGAAGACATGTAATACTGATTAGCACTGTGTGCCAATTGGCTAGTTGAAAGTATTTTTGTAATAAGTCTAATTACTTATTTTAATAATGTTAAGAACTATGACCTTACCCAAATAGCATGTAGTAATTGTCCTGAACTCATCAGTGGAGTGGCAGTGTGACTCAGATTTGGCATCAGTCTTCTGTTAGCTTCTTATAACCTGTCCAAAAAAACAAACAAAATCAGAACAGAAATTTGATATTAAACCTATATAAATATGCCTATACCATCAAAGATTCTGTTTGAATAAAAGTCAACACTGAACTATAATGCTATTTATCTAATATCTGAATAATCAAATGGATCTTTTAAAGTTGGCAGTAACACATCCAGCACCATCACACTGAACACTGGGGCCCCCCAAGGATGTGTGCTGAGCCCCCTCCTCTTCACTCTGCTGACCCACGACTGCACACCGTCACACAACTCTAACCTGTTCATTAAGTTTGCGGATGACACAACTGTGGTGGGTCTCATTAGCAACAGAGATGAGACAAACTACAGGAGCGAGGTGAGCCGCCTGGCCGGGTGGTGCAGTGACAACAATCTCTCTCTGAATGTGGAGAAGACGAAGGAGATTGTTGTTGACTTCAGGAGAGTACACACTCAGCATGCCCCTCTGACCATCAATGGTGCGACTGTGGAGAGAGTGAGCAGCACCAAGTTCCTGGGTGTGCACATCACAGAGGACCTCTCCTGGACTAACAACACTGTAGCACTGGCCAAGAAAGCACAGCAGCGTCTCTACTTCCTCCGCAAACTCAGAAGAGCCAGAGCCCCGACCCCCATCATGTGCACCTTCTACAGAGGCACCATCGAGAGCATCCTAACCAGCTGCATCACCGTGTGGTATGGCACTTGCAACGCATCCTGCCGCAAGTCACTTCAGCGAATAGTGAGAGCAGCTGAGAAGATCGTTGGTGTCTCTCTCCCCTCCCTCCAGGACATCTACAGCACCCGTCTCACCCGCAAAGCCCTCCGCATTGCAGGTGATCCCACCCACCCGACACACAGCTTCTTCAGTCTGCTGCCATCAGGGAGGAGACTGCGGAGTCTCCAGGCGAGGACCAGCAGACTGAAGGACAGCTTCATACATCAGGCTGTCAGGAAGCTGAACTCCCTCCCGTCCCTGACCCCCCTCCCCTCTTTTTACCCCATACAACACTGAACTCTGACACTATGAGACCCCCCCCCCCCCCCCCCCCCCCCTTCCGGCTTCCCCCACCCCCAGGACCAGCCACCCCCACCTACTTACAAACTGTGACCAGCACCTCTCACTTGTGCAGCATTGGACTGATCACTACCTCATCCAGCATTGACTGCAAACTACCTCCTCGGATAGTCTCATAAAAAGACTGTTCTCCTGTCAATTTAACAGACTGACAAGCTCTTTTGCACTACACACATATCTGCACAGTATTTGTTTTATTTAACTGGTTTGCACTCTATCTATTCTGCCATGTGCCTTATGTCACTTTATCTATCTTTTTTATTTTTCTACAATGTTCTCAGATTGATAAGCTCTTTTTGCACTACAATATATCTGCACAGTTTTGTTTTTATTTAACTGGTTTGCACTATCTGCCATGCGCCTTATGCCACTTTATCTATTTCTTTTTTTTTTTTTTACAATGTCCTTACTTGTATAGCTATATAGTTGTATGTACATATGTTTAAACTGTATTATCTGTATTTGAACGTGTTTAATGTTAACTGTTTACACCAAGGGTCTGAGGGTAATGCAATTTCAATTCTCTGTATGTATGTGCTGTACATGTGGAAGAATTGACAATAAAGCAGACTTGACTTGACTTGACTAAAGGGTCTATCTATTTTTTTATTTTTAAGCTTTTATAATAATAATAAGATTGTATCATGTGGGACAAGAGTGTGTTTACCAACTTGACCATCAGTGCAAACCGCCCAGACATCATGGTCCATAACAAGAAGGACAAGATGTGTTTGCTCATTGACGTCGCGATATCAGTAGACTAGAGCCCTGCGCAGGACTGTTTTCTTAAACCCGCACCCGCCCGCTCCCGCTGAATTTCTGACCAGGACCGCCCGCTGCCACAACCTGCGTGTTCCACTCCCACCAGCACCAGCAATGTTTGTGTCCACTCCCGCCCGCTCTCTGGATGTTAAGTTGAATGAATATTTGAGTATTTGTGTAGCCGACATTTTTTACAAGCGTCAGCTACAAAAATACTCAAATATTCGTTCAATTTAACATCCAGAATAGTAGTCTATAACGGAGCAAACGAGACGTGAGACGTGCGGATCCATTTGCAAGCTTTATTAAACAAAGACATGGTCAAAAAACACAAGCAGGGTCAAAACATCGGCAAACAGGTATGGCACAGACGAGATACAAGAATAATCCAAAGGGCAAGCGTGGGTCTTTGATCGGCGAACATAATCCAGTGGGTTTGACAACAGGGGCAATCCAAGAACATGAGCGATAGTCCAGATAAGGTACAAACAAAGTCCGAACGGCGAGACAAGGGTAAATCCAGGAAACACAGACTAGAAAACAAGAAACAGGTTCCATATCGCAGCTAATACTAGGAGAGTAATAAACGCAGACCAATACAGGAACTGAACAGAAAACACAGAATGGCTCAGTAAGGCAGCTAACACTAGGGGAGTGCTATACGCAGAACAATACACGGCAATCTGTGAAAAGAAATCCATGGTTTATAAAGGGTGTGTGATGGTTCTCAGGTGTCAAGTCAATTTCAAGTCAAGTTGAGCTTTATTGTCATTCCGCTAGATGTGGGGACATACAGTGGAACGAAATGTCGTGCCTCACAGGACCACGGTGCTACATAAATACAGACATACAACAATTAAATAAAAAACACAATAAACCTATACACAACTAACCTACTGACAGATTTAACTATAAGTATACTATATATAAGTATTTACCCTATACAAACTAAAAGAATAAAGGACACAAAATACAAACTATACGAAATGCTTCACATAAATATTTACCCTATACAAACTAAAAAATAGAAGATAGAAAATACAAACTATACGAATGCTTCACAAATACTGTACATGTGCAAAGAGAGACATTTTGAGTGAAGCAGCTGGATGGGGAACAGTGCTGATGATTTGTAGGTGTGAGCGTGTGATTGAGACAGCTGTGTGTACTTAGTGCAATGAATGATGGGGAATGAAGTCCAGGGTAAAACGTAACAGTCTGTGTGGTGTGAAGGTCAGTGTGATGGAGGAGTGACCTCTGGTGGTGAGTAAACGGAAGTTCAGATTCGTGACACAGGCTTTAAACATGATTGTGTTTAAATAAGATGAAGTAATGCTAAACCAAAGCACCACACATGACAAAAACATTGGGTATTTTTTTGTGTTATAAAACATTAACCGTTAAAACAAAAGCACAAATACTAGTACCTCAGTTTTGAAAAGGAGCCTACTGCTTGATACACAAGCACCAAACGATTTACTAAACAAGTTTAAAGGTCTTTTCACACCCAGTCCGAAATTTTCGCATGTTAAAAAATAAATACGACCTCACGTTAGGTTATGTCAATCTCATTTACACACTGCCTCCGAAACTTTCGTCCGTCATAAAAAAAATAAAATAAAAAATGAATTGAATCAGGTTCGAGTTTCTGTGTTTTTGCATCTGTAGCATGCGAAAAATCGGAAAAACACAAGCAAAGATTTCGGACTCAGTGTGCAATGACCTTAACTGTTAACAAACAGTTTAAGTATTTTAAATGAGCCAAAGCAAAATATGAAATAACTTTAACTTAAGTAAATAAACACATAGAACTTAGAAAATATGTATGTTGCAGAGGTGCCAGATTTATGTCCTTGTGCATACTTATCGCAACTTACGAAGTTTAACTCTTTCCCATTTTTTTAGTGACAATTGAGAATTGTTTCCAGATGTCTGACTTGCCTTGCTTTGCTTTTGTCAAGTAAACAGCCGCTTTAATTTTTTTCTCAACTTAATGTGTTGATTCCATTTCTATTGTTTTATAGCGAACATGTCTGTTCAGAAGAAAATATTGGCCTCCCAGACTTGCAATGGAGGACAAAAATTAAGAGAATATAAAATGTATTTATTTGTGTTCCAAAAATTAGTTTGATTGAGTTTGTATGGGTCTGGAACAACATGGGGACAGTAAATGATGACCCTTTTCATTTTTTGGTGAACTAACCCTTTAAAGAGCAGCCCTCCACGTACATGGAAATTTGTGAGGTAGCCTATGTGAATGTCATGTCTGTTTTAATTATTCAGTAAAGAAGTAGCTTTCTGAAAGCAATAAATTTATTTAAACAATATTACTGCCCTCACACTAGTGCTGCCACTATAGCATGTGGTAGACAGAGAAATTAAACATCCACACAAAGCAGATGAAATTATAAAACAGACTATTTACCTATCCTTACTGATGTGGATGCACCTCTATCTGAAAATGGATCATTTAATTAAATGTTTTATTTTTTCAAATGTTTTTCTCTTTTTAGGCCACTGATGAAGAACAGGCGGTGACTGGGATGAATGCTGGTCAGAGAGGAGAATGACATTTCCCCCAAACTGATGCAACAGTGGTTTTAATGGAGGACGCTGCCCTGGATGCTGTAAAAGATGTCACATGCAGTGCTAATGACTGCATCAATTATGCTAAAGAGATCATGAAAATTGACAATGATGCATGATCTGTATTCATAGACTATGAAACAAACTGTAAGTGTACAATTTGTAAAAACAAAATTTTAAATGTGTTGTTTAGTAGAAGTGGAGTTTACACTCTGTCATTCATAAACATGCTCACATTCTTTCACACACATGCATCTGTTGAATGTTATAATATCAGTGTTAATGTTGTGGTTTATTTGTGTACTGTCATGCCAGAATAGTTTGTAAAGGACTTAAGTATTAACTAATTGTACAATTATTGTATAATAATGTTTTTATATATGTATGCAATATATTAAATTTACCAAAAAAGTCTAATTTGATCAGAAGTTATATTCAACAAATGTTCAATGCTTCATTTATAAACTCTGTAGCTGTTAATGCCATACTTTTCTGCATTTCTTCTTACATGCATGTTACCTTTTGACTGTTTTCTCTTGTTTTTAATAAATATTTACCTTTTGAAAGTCATTGTTTTTGTGATTTTAAAATGAACAAGATTTGTAGGTTTAATGCCTAGCTCGATTTGGGATCATTTTAGCACAGCAATGTAGTAATTTTAAACCATAAAAAAGCAACCCAGCATGCTGGGTTAAACATAATACAAACCCAACTTGTTAGTCAAAAAGGGACGAACCCAGCGCTGGGTTGCCAAAATAACACAAATTTTGGCTGAACTATTCTTTTAAGTCAAAAATGAGCCAAGAAACCCTGATTTTATGTTGCATGTTGTTTTATTAAAGGCAGTAATGTAGTTGCTGATGCAGAGATTTGATTGCTAAGTACATTAGCACATGCATGTGTACTATTGCTAATGATGACCTGCACAAAATTTGAGTTAATGTCATGTTTTTAATTATATCACCAATACACATTACTAGTTTGAACAGTTTTGAGTGTTTGCAGTTTAATTTTACATTAAGAAAAAGATACTTTTTAGTAGACTCCAATGAACTTCACATCACTAATGCCTTATAAATATTAGATTTTTTTTAAATCTTGAACCGTTCTTAGCAAATGGTTTCTCAAATGAAATAGGTTAACTTTCATGCGTTATCACTGCCATATCATACTGTACAAAGAGCCATACTGCCAGCATGTCATTTTACAGCATTTTTTTTATTATTATTTTTATTTTTTAAAATGTGAACATCAAGTTAAGTGAATTTAATTATATAAGTTTTGGTAGACCCCATTACTCAATTAAATTGAGAGAATAAGTTACTCAATGAGTTCATTCAGCTTGCAGTATCAGGGTTTCCCATGTATAATAATAAATATCTGACAATATAAATACATTTTGAATTATTGTTATATTGTTTGTGACATCAGATGCTGCTTTTTTCTAAACAAATATGATATGGTTTGAAAACAATGCATATTACAGACTCACGGATAAAAGGAGGAGGACGTTCAATACTGTGATAGGAGGCAGGGCTGTCATCACTGGAGTCAGAGTCATTGTCATGGCGATCCATGTTACTGCCTCTTAATAAGATATTCAACACATTTATGTGTAAGTAAATTAAGCTAGCAATGTTCAACAAATAATTTACCATATGTCACACAGTTAAATAACATCAAATTTTGTGATGCCCTGTTAATGAGTTGATGAAGGACTTTAATGAACACAACTCCATTTAAATGGCATCCTTAAACTGTATAAGGGAGAGCATTTTAAAGGTTGAAGTGGGGGCTCAAGGAACGTGGTTAGGAAACGCTGGAATAGAGGATTCTATTACATTTAGCTTTAAACCATTCCCATATAGCTTAAATAAAAGATAAACTAGGAGTAAATCTTAATGTTCGAAATTAAGTAAAAACAGCAACAATAAAGATACAGTATGCTTCTTCCTGCTTTCTGTCTGTACGTTCCGCCCAAAACAGGTTGAGATCTGACTTTGATCGATTCGTTTTGCTGATTTCTATTAATGAGGATTTCATCATTTACATTTGTTACCGAGGTTTTGCTATGTCGAAATGGGTTATTGCGGGCTGCGAGGAGAGTCTCAGCAGCATACAGTATATAATAAGGTTATTTTATTAGTTTTTTTTTTTTTTTGAAAGATTATTTTTAAAAATGCAATGGAATAGTGATAAATGGAACAATGAATTATTTTAGCTAAAGAATTCCTTTTAATAAATGCCTTTCGATTTTCAAAGGTATTTTCTTTTAAATGAAATGAATAATTTATCCACCACACACCTGTTCAGATTCTTTTTTCATAGATTTACATGGGGATCAAACGGTTTGGATGGTCTGCTGATCCTGGAGTTTCCATTGAGCACATTCATTTATCTTGCATATTCACTAGTGCATCTATTGTATGCCTTACTATTGTTTTTTATGGGATGTATTCTACATTTCTGTTGCAAATTTTACTGATTTGTCTCAAAAGATAATATTATCGAGCTATAGCTGGATGAACGGGTTTTGTTGAATTTGCTTCAGAGGTGTGTAGAGTATCCAAAAAACTTTACTTATGTAAAATTAGAGATACTTACACAAGTGAAAGTAAAAGTAATACTCGAGTAAGAGTAAAAAAAGTGTCCAAAAAAAAAAAACTATTTCAAAAACTAAGTAGGCCTAGTGAGTTACTAGTTACTTATGTCACAAAACAGAAGAATGCAACATGTATTTAAACAATGCCTGCATCCCAATTTGCATACTATCCATCCTAAATTCAATGTGATATTAGGGTGGATAGTACACGGGACGCAGGACGCAGGAAATGTTTATTGCAGGTTTTGGCAGACAAGAGATGATAGCAAGTAAGTAGGGATTGGTAGGTCGACACCCAGTGTTCTGGAGCGTTGCTTGAAATTAAGCTGTCACGTGACCTTTGTGCCGTGGACTCAAATGCAAAGCACGTCGATTTGCCTTGTCCCATACCTGCTATACTTTTAGTGCAATCATATTGGTCATGCATATGCAAGTTCTACTTCTGAATATAGTGCATTATTTAATTCTGTTCGGTTTTTCTTATATTAGTGTTTTATTAGTAGGCACTGTATGTCTCGTGTGTTTGCACTATATCCATACTTTCTAAAATGTAAAATGTAAACTGACTTGCTAGTTGCTAATGAATCTAATTCTGTTCTGTTTAATCTGTTATGTTATAATTCCAACTACAATATTGTTGTAAAGCATTAACCAACAGCAATAAAAGCCCATGATTATGCATGACACAATCGCATACAAGGGACTAAGTGCAGTGGACTATTGTGAGGAGCTCGGAGACACAAGGTGATCTGGACTTAGAGAGGTAATGCAAGTTATTGGTTTTCATTGTCCAGGTTTATCAGTTTGTTTTCGGTAAAGAAGTACTTGAGAAGTCCTAAGAGATCATGCATTATTATTGTCATGATCCCAGTTTAAATGTCTTTACTGTTGTTTCTTGGTCTGCGGTAACTTTTCTTAGTGCAATATCTATATAGGACTGTAACATAGATGAGTGAATTGGTTTTTACTTTTGCAAGAAGTATCGGTCCCACTTTATTAATTTGTCCATATGTCAGAATGTTAGCATGCTGTATATAAGTTCCACACACTAGCCCAATGACAGAATTTGGTTAATGTATGTACTGTAGGTCTTACTTGTATACTTTACAAATTGCATCAATGTAAATCAATTAATTATTTTCTAACATTGAGATTTTATGTTCACTAAGACATGCAATCATTGTCATTCATTTAAGGAAACAATGTGCTTTATTTTGAAAAGCTCTATACAAATGACTATACAAATTAAATGTGTCTGTCTCATGGTGACAAAACACCCTTTTCTATACACATACATTATCACAGCACTGTATCATTGCAATACTCTTTGAATATGCTTAATTTCAATACAGGTGAAGAGAACTGACCAGTCAAGATGTCCAATAAGTAATATTTTCTTGTTCAAAGCAACTGATTTGAGCATATATTTTTTAACACTTTACACAAGATTTCATTGGTTTCAATTTATTTTGATGGTCCGTTTAACACATTCTGTAGACCAGGGCTGTCCAAACTCGGTCCTGGAGGGCCGGTGTCCTGCAGAGTTTAGCTCCAACTTGCCTCAACACACCTGCATGGAAGTTTCTAGTATGCCTAGTAAGACCTTGATTAGCTGCTTCAGGTGTGTTTGATTAGAGTTGGAGGACTCTGCAGAACACAGAGTCCCTCCAGGGCCGAGTTTGGACAGCCCTGCTATAGACTATACGTAACATTGCACCTATATTTCTACTAACTCTCATTAGAGTGTTAGTAGTGTATTAGTAGACTGGTAGGGTTAGGGTTAGAATTAGTTTACATGTACTTGCAAAGTTACTTAGAGTCAGTAGAGTGTCTGTTGAAAGATCGTCACAATAAAGATATGAAGCAGACAGTCTACACCAGGGGTGCCCAATCCTGTTCCTGGCGATCGACTGTCCTGCAAAGTTTAGTTCCATCTCCAATCAAACACACCTGCCTTTAATTTTCACGCGATCCTGAAGACCTTAATTAGTTGCTTCGGGTATGTTTGATTAGAGTTGGAGCTAAACTTTGCAGGACAGTCAATCGCCAGGAACAGGGTTGGACACCCCTAGTCTACACTGAGAGTGTGTTGACATGTAGTTGCAACATTACTTAGTGTCAACAGAATGTTCAATAGGGACCATCAAAATAAAGTGTTACCCATTTTTAAACCTTAGTTAACTACATTAGCTAAAACAAATTAAAAAGGAAAACAATGCAAAAACAAGGAAAACACAAAGCACATAAGAGTCCAAGAGAGCAAATTCCAATTGACATTATAATTTAACCTACTGCACCTTCTCCATCAGTAGGGCGGGTGCTCGTGCAACATAAGCAATAATGTGCATTCAAGCAACAGATGAAGGGAAGTTAGCAAAGAGCATAAAAAGGGCTTTTTTTCTTTCTTTTTTGGCTGTATTACTAAATCACAGATAACAATTATCAATAGCATAGTAATTAACAGAATGTATTTTCTTTGTGTCTAAGGCCAATGCTGTCTAAATCTGATATTTCAGGGAACTCAAAGCTCTTAATGATGAACTGCAGAGAAGCATCAAGGAACTGAACTCATAATTTGACGAAAAGTTTCCAACTCTGAATCGTAAAATAAAGGAGATGAATGACGTCACTGATGAACTGCATTCCATGCACAAGGCCACAATGGTGGGCAGTTTGTCAGGAGGCGTAATAGGAGCAGCAGCAGGAATCACAGCACTGGGTTTGTATTTGGCCCTGTTCACATTTGGTGTTTCGTTAGCTGTTGCTGGTGTTGGAGCAGGTGCAGCAGTAACAAGTACAGCATGTACCGTCACCAACATGATCAAGCAGAAAAACCTACGACAGACTATTAAGAAGATCACAGATGATTTCCAGAATATAATCAACCCAATAATTAAGCATCTAAAGACCATTTCTGACATCATAGAAGAGATTCAGATGAAGAAGTGGGCTTCTAAATCAGATATGATTTTTTAAACACTCGCGACAACTGTGGGTTCTTTGGAAACTCTTTTAGCCTTTTTATCAATTGCAACTGAATTACAAATGGCTAAAATTGAGAATGTAGCCACAAGAACTGCCAGAGCTCTCAAAGTGGCTGGAGAAATAACTAGTAGACTCTCTCTTCCACTTATTTTTCTTGATGCTGTTGGTATTGATCTAGATTTTAAAGAGATCATTGAAATTACTCAAGTAGCAGACAGAGAAGAGCGGAACAAATCCAATCAAATACTTTGAAATTTATTTGTCAGGCGAGAGGACTCTGGATTAAATCGAAAGTGCCGGAGACACAATTAACAGAGAACAATGTGTGCAGTGTGGTGGGATGCATGTATAACGAACATCACGAGGTGTATCTGTGAGTCTCACCCGCAGGTGTTAAAAACTAACACTGAAACAGTTTATAATTTACTGTTTGAAAAAATATTTTTTATAGTTTATTTTCAACATAATTAAGAACCTAATCACTTGCTCAGACAAAAATCTGTAATATATAACTGTTTGTTGAGAAGTGGGACAAAACAGGGTGCAATATTGAAAAAAAACCTTACTCAGACAAATGAAACTACATTTGTGTATCTTACATGTACTAAGCTACTGAGCTATGCTTTGATTCAACCTCCCAGCTTTTTTTTTATCAAAATGTGCTTTTTACCTTTTGCAATCAAACAATCAAAATGTTTTTAGCATTTCAAAACACATTCTCAAGTTAGCAAACAGATTTCATGTTTAATAGAGGAAGTTGTGGCCTAATGGTTAGAGAGTCAGACTCGTAATCCAAAGGTTGTGGATTCGAGTCTCAGGCTGGCAGGGAGAGAATGTACTCTCTCCACCCTCAGTACCAGGACTGAGGTGCCCTTGAGTAAGGCACCGAACCCCCAACTGCTCCCTGGGCGCTGCAGCATAAATGGCTGCGCACTGCTCCGGGTGTGTGTTCACGGTGTGTGTGTGTGTGTTCACTGCTGTGTGTGTGTGTTCACTGCTGTGTGTGTGCACATTGGATGGGTTAAATGCAGAGCACGAATTCCGAGTATGGGTCACCATACTTGGCAGTATGTCACTTCACCATACTTGGCAGTATGTCACTTCACTTCACTTCATATAATGATAAAAAAGAAGGCACTTCTGGTCTTCTTTTCAGAAGCAGTGTGGATAATTAAAGAGTTGGCAAAGAATAATTCCGATGTTGCAAGAGAGGTGACTGCAGTAGCAGATAAATTTCTCAAGATCAAGGATATTCAACCAGAGATGTTGTGTAAATTCATGCATGAAGGATTGTCAGGGAATCAGCAGGTTTTTATCAGGCAGGGGACAGAAGAGGTAGTTTAGGAATATGAGTCAACTGAGGATGAGATGGATTGTTAAGTATATATGTTTTATGTTCTGCAATGGAATGCTAGAAGTCTAGTAGCCAATAGGCAGGAATTTAAGAGATTTATTGATGCATTTGTTGAAAAACCTGACGTGATTTGTGCCCAGGAGTCATGGCTTAAACCTTGTTTAGATTTTGTTATACCAGGATATGAAAGTCTTAGAGCAGACCAAGTAAATAGGATTGGAGGTGGATGTGTCACTTTTATTAAAAATGGTTTACAATATAGTAAAGTAGAGATCAGCATAGAGCTTGAATGTGTGGTTGTTATAGTATGGTCAGAGCAGGGAAGGATTTCTATAGTTAATTATTATAATCCAGGGTTGCAGTTAGAAGAAGAAATACTGGAAGGAATAATGGCTAAAGTTGAGGTGCCAGTGATTTGGGCTGGGGATTTTAATACACATAGTGGAATTTGGGGGAGTAGTACTCGAGATAGAAATGGGTCAGTCCTGGAGGATTTTATTGATAATCATGGATTGGTAGTCTTGAACGATGGCAGGCCAACTTGGTTTCAAACAAGTAGTGGTGTAACCTCATGTATTGACGTAACATTTACTTTCTCTGAGCTTGCCATAGTAGGAGAATGGGATATAATGGATCGGTATGCTATTGGAAGTGACCATGTTTCAATTTTAAGTAGGATTGGGAGAAGGCTAATTAAAGAACCGGGTTATAGACCAAAGAAGTATAATTATTCAAATGCAAGGTGTCAGTCCTGTGTCTTGTTTCCCCCTCCTCTCGTGTCCATATTTGGCCTTCCTGTTCCTGTCCTCGTTCCCTGTCCTCATGAGTTAATTTGTTCCCAGCCCTGCGTTTAATTGCCCCGCACCTGTTTCGGTTCTTCCTCGTTGATTTCCCTGTGTTCTTAAGCTCTGTGTCTCCCTGTCTCCCATGTCCTGTATTGTTCGTCTGTTCCCGAAGCTCCATGGTCCGTGTGTTTGGAAATCTCAATAAAACGCCGTATTGGAAATCTCCGTTTCTCCTTGCTCCTGTGCAAACGTGACACAAGGTGGGATGAAAGTCGCACTCTTTTTGTGACTGTTGAGAGACTGACAAACCCCCCAAGTCAGATTCCCAGTGAAATGCTCTCCGACAGCAAATGCAATGAGTTTGCTTCCTTCTTTTCTGAGAAGATCAATAATATCAGAAAGGAGATTGGCACATCCTCAAGTTATGCAGAGGTCACACAGATTCGACCGCAATTTTAAAAAGAATTGACTATGTGTGTTTTTAAAAAAATTGATAACAAAATTTTGGAAGAAATAGTACAGCACCTTAAATCTTCAACCTGCTATATTGACACACTTCCCACATCTTTTTCAAAAATGTGCTTAACTGTTTAGAAGCTGATCTCTTAGAAGTGGTGAACGCCTCACTTCTTTCTGGGACTTTTCCAAACTCCCTCAAAACTGCAGTTGTTAAGCCCTTTCTGAAAAAGCGCAGTCTTGATAACACCATGTTGAGCAACTATAGACCCATATCAAATCTTCCTTTCATAGGTAAGATTATTGAAAAGATAGATTTTAATCAGCTGAACAACTACTTAAAGTCAAATGGATATCTGGACAATTTTCAATCTGGTTTCCGAGCACATCACAGCACAGAGACAGCACTCATTAAGATAATAAATGATGTTCGCCTCAAATCTGATTCTGGCAAAATATCAGTGCTGGTACTACTAGATCTTAGTGCTGCGTTTGACACTGTCGATCATAACATACTCTTAGAGAGACTGGAAAACTGGGTCGGGCTTTCTGGGATGGCACTCAAATGGTTCAGATCATACTTAGAAGGGAGAGGTTATTATGTGAGATAGGAGAGCATAAGTCTAAGTGGACGGCCATGACATGTGGAGTCCCACAAGGCTCAATTCTTGCACCGCTCTTGTTTAGCCTGTATATGCTCCCACTAAGTCAGATAATGAGGAAGAACCAAATTGCCTATCACAGCTATGCTGATGATACCCATATTTACCTAGCCTTATCTCCAAATGACTACAGCCCCATTGACTCCCTCTGCCAATGCATTGATGACATTAACAGTTGGATGTGCCAGAACTTTCTTCAGTTAAATAAGGAGAAAACTGAAGTCATTGCATTTGGAAACAAAGATGAAGTTCTCAAGGTGAATGCATACCTTGACTCTAGGGGTCAAACAACTAAAAATCAAGTCAGAAATCTTGGGGTGATTCTTAAGACAGACCTTAGTTTCAGTAGTCATGTCAAAGCAGTAACTAAATCAGCATACTATCATCTCAAAAACATTGCAAGAATTAGATGTTTTGTTTCCAGTCAAGACTTGGAGAAACTTGTTCATGCCTTTATCACCAGCAGGGTGGATTACTGTAATGGGCTCCTCACCGGCCTTCCCAAGAAGACCATTAGACAGCTGCAGCTCATCCAGAACACTGCTGCCAGGATTCTGACTAGAACCAGAAAATCTGAGCATATCACACCAGTCCTCAGGTCCTTACACTGGCTTCCAGTTACATTTAGGATTGATTTTAAAGTGCTTTTACTTGTTTATAAGTCACTCAATGGTCCAGGACCTAAATATATTGCTGATATGCTCACTGACTATAAACCGAACAGACCACTCAGATCATTAGGATCGAGTCAGTTAGAAATACCAAGGGTTCACACAAAACAAGGGGAGTCTGCTTTTAGCTATTATGCGGCCCGCAGTTGGAACCAGCTTCCAGAAGAGATCAGATGTGCTAAAGCATTAGCCACATTTAAATCAAGACGCAAAACTCATCTGTTTAACTGTGCATTTGTTGAATGAGCACTGTGCTATATGTCCGAACTGACTGCAATGAATTTTAAGTATAATCATTTTCTTTAAATTTATTTTAAATCAATTTCTATATCATTTTAAAATTCCTTGTTTTTATTATTTTTATTTCCATGTTTTTATTGATTTTTAATGTCTATTTCACTTTCTTTTATGTAAAGCACTTTGAATTACCACTGTGTATGAAATGTGCTATATAAATAAACTTGCCTTTCCTTGCCTTGCCTTTTTGCTATCAGGCTATGGAAGCGCTTACCAGATGGAAGCAAAGTGAATAGACGGTTACCAGGGTGATTTGAGCCTTGATGATTTTAACAGCTCTACTTTTGCAGAGTTTGAGGTAGATGTCCTGCAGAGAGGGGAGAGCAGACCCTGAGATGCGCTCAGCTAAGCGCACAACTCTCTGTAGTGCTTTGCAGTCCTGATTGGAGCTGTTTCCATACCACACTGAGATGCACTGAGTCAATACACTTTCTATGGTCCCTGAATAGAATGTTTTCAGGATTGCTGGTGAGACCCTGAATTTCCTCAGCTGTCGCAGATTATACAGTCTTTGACTGACTTTCTTAACCTGTGTTTGGATGTGTGTAGTCCAAGTCAGGTTCTCGGAGATGTTTACACCGAGGTACTTGAAGCTGCTCACCCTCTCCACAGGGGTCCCACTGATCATAAGAGGAGTGTAGGGCTGCTGCTGTCTCTTCCTAAAGTCCATGATCAGCTCTTTAGTTTTGCTCACATTCAGAGAGAGACAGATGTCCTGGCACCATGATGTGAGTCTCTCTACCTCATCCAAGTATGCGGTCTCATCGTTGTTGGAGATGAGGCCCAGAACCACAGTATCATCAGCGAATTTGATAATAGATGTGGATCTGTGAGAGGACACGCAGTCGTGCGTGTAGAGAGAGTAGAGCAGGGGACTCAGACACAGCCCTGTGGGGCTCCTACGTTCAGGGTGATGGAGTTTGAGGTGAACTGGCCAACTTTCACCACTTGAGGTCTGCCGGTGAGGAAGTCTTGAATCCAGTCACAGAGTGAAGAGTTTAGGCCGAGGTCAGTGAGTTTAGAAGCCAGCTTTTGATGGGGACTATAGTGTTGAAAGCTGAGCTATAGTCAGTGAATAGCAGCCATACATAATTCCCATTGTTGCTGTCCATGTGTGTGAGGGAAGAGTGGAGGATGTGAGAGATTGCATCGTCCGTAGATCTGTTTGGGCGATAGGCAAACTGAAGAGGGTCCAAAGTATCAGGGATGGAGGAGCAGATGTGGCTCTTTACAAGTCTCTCAAAAACCTTCATGACTATAGATGTGCAGGCAAGAGGATTTATTGTTCTTTGGCACTGGGATTATTCCGGATTTTTTGAATGAGGTGGGAACCACGGAGGTGGCAAGGGACTCATTAAAGATAGAAGTGAACAAACCAGCGAGCTGATCTGCACAGGACCTCAGAACACGGCCGGTTATTCCATCAGGTCCGGCTACTTTCCTGACATTCACTTTCTTTAGCGCCCTCCGAACCTCATCCTCTGACACGGTGATTACAGGATCATCGCTGCTCTGCCTGCTGCTTCCTGACATGCTGGACGGCAGAGACGCGCCGCCGCCGTTACAATCGAAGCGGCCGAAGAAGGTGTTTAACTCGTCAGCCAGCAACGGATCTGCTCTCACCTCCGCGGAGGATTTGTTTCCAAAGGCACAGATGGTCCTCAGTCCCTGCCACATCCGTCGAGAGTCATTGAGCTGGAAATGAGACTCAATTCTCTCTCTGTATCTGTGTTTAGCGGCTCTTACTGCGCGTCGAAAAGCATAGCATAATGCTTTGTACTCGCTCATATTCCCGGTCAGAAGAGCCTCATTGTAAGCGGCAGTGCGTGTGTTAACCGCAGCACGGATTGTTCTGTCCACCCACGGTTTCTGATTGGAGAATGTCCTTATCGTTATTGTTTCTGTAGCTTTCTCGGTTAGCGTGTTTACAAAGCTTAATGCTACATCCATGAACTCGCTGATGTCAGAAGAACTCGCCCAGAACATGTCCCAGTCGACGTCATCAAGAGCCGCCTGCAACATAGCCTCTGAGTGGGAGGACCAGCGCGTCACTACTCTCTGCACCGGGGGATCCTGAACGAGCCTTTGTTTATATTCCGGTGTAAGGAAAATGGGGAATGGTCCGATTTGCCAAAAGCCGGAAGGGAGCGGGCTTTGTAGGCATTCTTAAAGTGAGAGTTGCAATGATCCAGTGTGTTTGGTCCTCTAGTTGGACAGGATACATGTTGGTGAAAGTTCGGCATGACCTGCCTGAGGCTAGCTTTGTTAAAGTCTCCCGCGATGATAAAGGCAGCGTCAGGATGTTTGTTAATGTAGCCGCTGAGCACATTGTGAAGTTTAGACAAAGCCAAGCCGGTGTCTGCCTGTGGTGGAATGTACACAGCAGTAACAATGATCGATGAAAACTCCCAGGGCAGATAAAATGGGCGGCAAATAATGGAAAGATGTTCCAGATGAGGCGAGCAGGAACGCGACAGAATGGAGATATTCCTGGGATCACATCATTTCTTGTTAATCATGAAACACACTCCTCCACCCCTGGATTTACCAGCCTCTGCTGTTCTGTCCGTCCGAAAAACAGAGAAGTTATCACTCGGCATTACAGCAGTGTCCGGGACCGAGCGCGTAAGCCATGTTTCAGACAAACAAAGGATGTTACAGTCCCTTATGTCCCATTGGAAAGTTATCCTGGCTCTAAGATCGTCCATCTTATTCTCCAAGGATTGGACATTTGTGAGCAGAATGCTCGGAAGAGGAGGATTATGAGCCCTTTTCCTGAGTATTTGATCCAAAGTAGGCCTAAAGCAAAACAGTACAATTCTGAAATATTTTCACTATTTAAAATAACTGTTTTCTATTTGAATATATTTTAAAATGTAAATTACTCCAGTCACACAATCTTTCAGAAATCATTCTAATATTCTGATTTGCTGCTAAAAAAAAACTATTATTATGATGATGTTGAAGACAGCCGAATAAATTATTATTTAAAACAGTTGAGTAATTTTTTTCCAGGTTTCTTTGATGAATAGAAAGTTCAGAAGAACAACATTTATCTGAAATAGAAATCTTTTGTAACATTATAAATCTCTTTATCATCACTTTTGATCAATTTAAACCATCCTTGCTAAATAAAACTATTAATTTATATAATTTATTTTCCAAAATAAGTAAAATAAAATAATAATAATACGGACTCCACACTTTTGAATGGTATAGTGTGTAATGTTACAAAAGCTTTTTATTTCAGATAAATGATGATCTTTGGATCTTTCTATTCATCAAAGAATCCTGAAAAAAATTACTCAACTGTTTTAAATAATAATAATAATTCAAAAATGTTTCTTGAGCAGCACATCAGTATATTAGAATAATTTCTGAAGATCATGTGACTCTGAAGACTGGAGTAATGATGCTGAAAATTCAGCTTTGATGACAGGAATAAATGTAATTTTCCAATATATTCAAATAGAAAGCAGTTGTACATAGTAAAACTGTATTTTGGATTAAATAAATGCAGGTTTGGTTAGCAGAAGGGACTTACTCTACTTTTAGTCATTTAGCAGACGCTTTTATCCAAAGCGACTTACAAATAAGAAAAAGTAACTAAAACTAAAAAGTTAACACTGTAAATACACACATTTAAGAAAATAAATAATTGACAAATGCATACAGCATTTCAATACTAAACATTTAAATGAAACAAAAAGCTAAAAACAATTCAAAATAGGAAAACAAAAAGGTATGAGTATAATAATGCTTTAACATAACACTAAGCCAAACATGTACATACATATAAAAAAAATTATATTATTTCATATCCATATCGTATGAAGTACTAAAATAACTAAAATGAAATAAAACTAAAACAGAATAAACAACCTATACAGACATCAACACTGAACCAAGCACACGTTTTAAAACAACAACAACTTACACATAGTAAGAAATGGTTATAAAAACTGAAACAGAAGTGAAACTAGTAGGAAAGAGGAGAAATCAAAAGTGATACTTGTATCCTTTGCCGGTGTCCCTGTCTGGTGGAGTCGCACGGTAGAGTCGATGGTCTTTATTTACAGTTGGGCAAAAAAGTATTTAGTCAGCCACCAATTGTGCAAGTTCTCCCACTTAAAAAGACGAGAGAGGCCTGTAATTTTCATCATAGGTACACTTCAACTATGAGAGACAGAATGGGGGGGAAAGAATCCAGGAAATCACATTGTCTGTGAAAATAAGTATTTGGTCAATAACAAAAGTTCATCTCAATACTTTGTTATATAAGCTTTGTTGGCAATGACAGAGGTCAAACGTTTTCTGTAGGTCTTCACAAGGTTTTCACACACTGTTGCTGGTATTTTGGCCCATTCCTCCATGCAGATCTCCTCTAGAGCAGTGATGTTTTGGGGCAGTCGCTGGGCAACACAGACTTTCAACTCCCTCCAAAGATTTTCTATGGGGTTGAGATCTGGAGACTGGCTAGGCCACTCCAGGACCTTGAAATGCTTCTTACGAAGCCACTCCTTCGTTGCCCGGGCGGTGTGTTTGGGATCATTGTCATGCTGAAAGACCCAGCCACGTTTCATCTTCAATGCCCTTGCTGATGGAAGGAGGTTTTCTCTCAAAATCTCACGATACATGGCCCCATTCATTCTTTCCTTTACACGGATCAGTCGTCCTGGTCCCTTCGCAGAAAAACAGCCCCAAAGCATGATGTTTCCACCCCCATGCTTCACAGTAGGTATGGTGTTCTTTGGATGCAACTCAGCATTATTTCTCCTCCAAACACGACGAGTTGAGTTTTTACCAAAAAGTTCTATTTTGGTTTCATCTGACCATATGACATTCTCCCAATCCTCTTCTGGATCATCCAAATGCTCTCTAGCAAGCTTCAGACGGGCCCGGACATGTACTGGCTTAAGCAGGGGGACACGTCTGGCACTGCAGGATTTGAGTCCCTGGCGGCGTAGTGTGTTACTGATGGTAGCCTTTGTTACTTTGGTCCCAGCTCTCTGCAGGTCATTCACTAGGTCCCCCCGTGTGGTTCTGGGATTTTTGCTCACCGTTCTTGTGATCATTTTGACCCCACGGAGTGAGATCTTGCGTGGAGCCCCAGATCGAGGGAGATTATCAGTGGTCTTGTATGTCTTCCATTTTCTAATAATTGCTCCCACAGTTGATTTCTTCACACCAAGCTGCTTGCCTATTGCAGATTCAGTCTTCCCAGCCTGGTGCAGGTCTACAACTTTGTTTCTGGTGTCCTTCGACAGCTCTTTGGTCTTGGCCACAGTGGAGTTTGGAGTGTGACTGTTTGAGGTTGTGGACAGGTGTCTTTTATACTGATAACGAGTTCAAACAGGTGCCATTAATACAGGTAACGGGTGGAGGACAGAGGAGCCTCTTAAAGAAGTTGTTACAGGTCTGTGAGAGCCAGAAATCTTGCTTGTTTGTAGGTGACCAAATACTTATTTTACCGAGGAATTTACCAATTAATTCATTAAAAATCCTACAATGTGATTTCCTGGATTCTTTCCCCCCCATTCTGTCTCTCATAGTTGAAGTGTACCTATGATGAAAATTGCAGGCCTCTCTCATCTTTTTAAGTGGGAGAACTTGCACAATTGGTGGCTGACTAAATACTTTTTTGCCCAACTGTATATTTGAATTACTTTTTTTGTATTAATGTAAAAAGCAAAAAGTGTACACTAGCGGGTTGAGAAGGGCACAAAGTCAGTGGGGTATATTTATTTTATATTTTGTGTATCTTGGTCTTTGTTAATACGGTATTTAGTTTGATTTATGATTTAAGTTATCTAGTCTTAATTTGTAATGTTGTGTTGCTTTTTTTTGTATAAATTTCTCTTCCAAAATGCCAATATTATTGTGTTTGCTTGTTTCAGCCGTTATGGTGTTTTGTGGAGACAATGCAAGGACAATAAAAAGGAGAAAAGGCAAGCGTCAGTGCAAGAGCAAAGAGCTACCTCCCAAAATGCTGTAAGACAATGTTTTCATGCATTACTCACTTAAATGTGAATTATTGGGTGTTAACACAAAGATGTGATTCCTGCACTATGAAGCAAAGTTGTTTTATAAGCAAAACATGTGTACACACATTGCACAAACTATTAAAACTACATATCAGTAGTGGTTAGTATTATTGGAAATGCATGCAAAACAAATTGTACGATGCAATACAATTTATTATTATTTATTTTAATTTTTTCCCCTGTAGATCAGTTTTCAATCATCTCGAAAAACAATTGGTTGCACTCTATCTGAGAGATTTCTCTCTAGTCCAGCAATGCTTGCAGAGATTGCATCTTATCATCGGGACATTTGAAGAAGATTTCAGACGTGCTACAGGAGCATTTACAAATGCAACATATGCTGAAGTAGCTGGAGGCTTGATGATGGGTTTGGGGTTAGTTTTAGCTCCAGTTCATCGGTGCATTTCTGCTCTTATCACAGGAGCAGGAGTAGTTGTGCTTTCAGGCGCTACAATCACTGATCAAATCTGGAACAAGAAGATCATGAGCCTGCAGGCCAAGTTAATACAAGACACTGAAGCTGAACTGAGGAAATTTCAGTGTAAAATCAGCCCTATGATGGACAAGATGAATGAGATCAGCCAGCATGTTCATGAAATATTGAGAGACCTCAGTTACCCAGAGCGTGATGTTGGGTATTTAAATAAATATTTTTCATCTGCCAGTGAATTAGTGCGCTTCATACAGATATATGACATTAGTGTACTGGCTGCGCAGATACAGTCTCAAACGTCATGTTTGATTGGAGCCCATTTCGTCGGAGTTCTGCCAGTTAGAATGGCACTTGATCAGATGTGGATAGAAATGGTTCAGTTACAGAATGCCATGGAAGAAATGACTAAAACAATAGACAGAATAGCAAATCAACCTGACTAAATAACGTCATTTACATACATTCACATGTACGATTACAAACACTGCTTTTACTCTGCATTGCTGAACAAAAGAATTGGTGCTTTGGGCAGAATTATTCAAATTTTATGTTCCCATATAAGACTTGTACATTTTAATACAAAGTAAATGTAAGGTGAATTACATTGCTATCTTTAAAATAGCCCTGTTTATTTTAGGAGAACTAAACAGGGAAAAAAAACTAGCAAGAAACATAAATGTGTTATATTGTGTGCACATGAACAGTATTTATGGTTATCAAAATGTGTTTGCCAAATGCATGACTTTAATAAACTGAAGGTGTTTTGTGCTGTAGCTCTCATCTGTCTTGTTTTGAGCCAGGATAATTATCCACAATTTGAAAAGTGTACATACATTGAGGACATCTAGTGGTGAAAATGATAAGTAAAACGAAAACTGAAACACAGGCTAAAGATCTAAAGCCAGTTGTGTTTCCCAAACATATTTTATTAGATTGTTGCTGGTCTTTTTTAACAGTTAAGCCAAATACAGTTTTAAGAATTTTAGCAAAACAGAATAATAAAAACATTATATAATTCAGCCATAAATTGTCTCGCCATGATAATAGCCACACTCTTGTTTTCCCCTAGTTTTATATATATATATATATATGTATATATATATATATATATATATATATATATATCTCCCATGTGGTAAGCTACCCAATCATGTAAAACAGCTTTTAAAATGTTAAATTCTTTCACTTTATGATGGAAGGGAGTAAGATTACCCACAAAAAAAAAACTTTACGATGGAAAACATTGTAAATAAATGAACAAACTAGCAAAAAAAAAGACTGTATTGAGTACAATCTGTATAAAGTAAAAAAGGGCTTTTGACATTCTGTCACATGTTCAAGAGAGAAAGACCTTTTTCCGTAGCAAACTAATATTTTGTGCAGTTTGGCTGATAGGCTAGAAATCTTTGTAAAATGACTAAAGAAGGTAAGCTAACATTAAATGTGAGCATATTAATAGGTTTCTGTTATATTAATTAGTAGACAGTATGTAACTGCATGTAATGTGTTACAGATAAACGTACATTTGAAATTTACTAATAATCAGTATAATGTTATTTGTAATAATTTATAGCTAATGGTGTATTTGTATTGTATTGGTTATGTGCTTTTACTACACTGTGCACAATAGGAAAATATGTAAAAATAAAATAAAAAAACACTGTCACTGTGAAACTAAATACAACCATTTCGTAAAAAAAAAAGGAAAGAAACAAAAAAAAAAACATTAAAATATATTACTACTACAAGGTTTGACCTTCATTCATACTGCTGCTGCGCTGATAGTGGTTTCAGGGGAAATCAATGGTTGCTGGTGTTAAAATGTTAGTCCATCCAAAAAAAAAAAGAAAAGAAAATGATGTCTTCATTTGTTTTCTCTCATGTCGTTCCTAACCTCTCTCTTTTTCTTCGGCGTGCTCCCTTTTTCAGGGGTCGCCACAGCAGAGTGATCTGCACAACTGATTTTGCACGTTTTATGCCGAATGCCGTTCCTAACCTGTATGTCTTTATTTCCTCTGTGGAACAGAAAATACGCTATTTTAAGAAACGGAAACCAAACAATACTTTGCCCCATTGACCATTGTAAAAACATACATTTCTCAAAATTATGACTTTTGGGCATAATTCTGAGGTTCTTTATCAACTAATAAAATTAGTTTCCCTCCTTTTTTTTTTTTTTTGTAATAGTAGTAGTAGTAATAGTCCACATATTGCTTAATTATTTGGTTAAAGATCCAGTTAGCAAAATTAAATCTGTGGATCCAGGATGTAAATTAGTCACATAATAGAAACATTTATATGGTTGCTGACTTTATCTGTTGAGTTGAATCTCCTCAAATATAAAGAATATAACATTTTGCAATATGAGGTTTGATGGTACAATTTCATATTTTAAGAAAATTATAAAATGTTTATGTGATCTTCATATTTCAAAATGAACTGAATTCTGATTGATGTAAACAAGGGAATGGAAACACATCCCAGAAACACCTGTGCATCAGCTGCACTGATTTCTAATTGTAAGCAACAGGCTTCTACTTCTTTGTTCACTCTGCTGGATTCAATCATTTCCCAGTCAGGAAAAGTTTTGTCAGACCAGCTTTAAGATAACTCAGAGCATCTTTATTGGCTTCATCGGCTACAGCGTTTCTCCTCATCTCCTCCAGCTCTTGGACCCATTCTTCTTTCCCAGCCTCCCTCACTCTGGGGATGAAGAAGTCAAGATGCTGAAGCGTGAAGGCAGAGTCTGGTTTTAATGCGATCTGAGACAGATTCTTGATGGTCTGGTAAGCTTCGGATAGAAGATTTGACTTTTGGTCCTCTATCTCCTTCAGATCTTTGTCAAGATTATCCATTAAAAAAGAATATATCTCAGACTGTTCTTGGGCTTTTAAATATTCCTTTTTTATAGAATCAAACTCCATCATGACGTTTGAAATTCTGATGACATATTTCATGTTTTCTTTGACGTGTTTGCTGTGATGACACTTGCTTGTGCACACGGTGCAGTAGCCTTTTTTCATGACTTCACATTTGCTTGGATCAGAAACCCACCAGCAGTCAAGCTCATGACAGTTTTCCTGACAGATGGTGCAGGTCGTCGCCTTCCTGTGCTTCCATGACTTGCTCTCAATAGGAACCTTCTGCTTGACCGTCTTTTTGACTTTAATGGTGAAGTTTTTACACTCATCAATCTTTTTCTTGTTTTGCATCATTGCCTCCTGAATCTGACGTTTTTCAGCTATTTTCAGTTCTTTCTCTTGAACTCGCAGCTGTAAGTTACAGATGGATGCTTCAAATTGAATGCGCTCCATCAGGACATCTGAAGTCAACTCTAAACTTCTTCTGTTCATTTCATTCAGAGATTGAAGGAAATACGTCATGCCATTCACACTGTCTTCCCAGGCGTCTCTTTGTGCACGAACAAGACGTTCTTTAGTGTGACGTTCTTCAGCCTGCCGGTTGTTGAATAAGAAATGAACAGGCTGGCCACTTTTGTCTCGTCTGCAGGGGATTCTAGCTTTTTTGATGCCACCGAGGACATTTTGGGGTGGCAGACCATCAGAGTGTGTGATTAAAAACACGATGTTGTCCACAATGTCTTTTCCAAACAAAGACAGAATTGAACTGATAATGTAATGCTGTCGGTCTGAAAGACGATTCTTGGCTGCTTGAGTCACAAAACACACTGCATCGACTTCACAAACTCCATATTTGCTTTGAAACAGTGCAGATAAATTCTCAGCAACTTCCAGATCTTTGTCCAGTCCTCTAGTGTCTCCGTAGCCTGGAGTATCAATGATGGTGAGAGATATGGGACTCTTCATAGAATAGACCTCATACATGGTGATTTCAGAGGTTTGTGATTCTGCTTGATCTCCGGCTGCTTCTTCTGTGATTTCATACCACTTTTCATCCTCAAACTTCACTCCCAGTAAGTAGTTGACCATGGTGTTGATGAGAGTCGTCTTACCAGCACCAGTCTCTCCCACTAGCAGAACTATTTTGTCTGGTTTACTGGCGTCTTTTTCCCCATAAGTCCATTTTCTTACTTTCCCATTATCATCAAGAGATTTCTTCTCTGTATGGAGATGGTATCGTTTTGGAGGACCTTCATGAATCACAGTTGGTCTGCGTGGTGGAAGTCTGGGCTTTCTGTAAAATGCAGATGGAGGCAAATATTTTTCAAAATGTTTGTATAGCAAGAATTTAAATACCCATCAGAGCACAGTCATTTTGAGTGAGATTATGGGTAATGTAAACATTTAATTCATACTTTTTTAACACATTGTAATTTCTTCAGACAATATTTCAACAGGTAAGGCCCATCACATTCTGGCATTACTTTTACATAATCCTGTAAAAAGTTTACACCAAGTTGTATTTGAAAGGGCTCATTTCAAAATAGAAAATTTCTTAAGATTATATAAGGTAGGCTACTCATAAGTACTCGTAAAAATATATACTACTAACCTACAGCGCTAGTATGCTAGTATGTTTTCTGAATTCATTATCTGTGTTCCATTAACCTATGTGTTATCACATGATCTTAATTTTAAAGGTATTTTTTTAAGCTCATGCATAAAATGAACCTGCAGATAAAGAAGTAGTTAAAAATAACAACATCAACTTAATTGTTAATTGTTAATCTAAGTAAGAATAAAATCAAGAGTGTTGTTAAGAAAAGACTGAAGGAAAGGTGGCAAAAACAATGGAATAATGATAAAAAAGGTTGATGGTTTTACAGAATTCAAAGGAAAGTGGGAGAGATGAGAAGTGCAGGTAAAAACAGGAGAGATGAGATGGTAATATCAAGAATGAGATTTGGACACACAAGAGGTACACTTTATAAAACGGGTAATCATGATACGGGAAGGTGTGAATTTTGTGGGCAAGAAGAAACAACATGTTATACTGTACTGTAAGAAATACGAGGCTGAAAGTAGAAATCTAACGAAAAAATGCAATTTATACCGAGATATATTTTACAAAATAACTCGAGAAATAGTTATACATTTATTTTTCAGTACTTTAAAACAACTAATTTGTGGGAGAGAATATATATATATATATATATATATATATATATATATTGAGCCACACTCCATACCAGTTGGTAGCGGAAATACATAATTTTATTGTTTGTCAACCGCCAATAAACATTTCAAGAAGAAGCAGCAGCACATGCATATATAAAACGTCACTTAACATAATTTGGAGCGCAGGCCACATCAACTAATCTCAAGACCTCTGTGCTTGGAAGGTTTTGATAAGAGCGCCAATAAGATATTGTTTGAATTTAGGGATAAATTTGACAGAAACTGTTTCTTATCAAGATAATTAAGTCATTAATTCAGAAAAACAGAGCAAAAACTTTTTTCATGAAAAATTATCTCGTAATTCTGAGATAATTAACTCGTTAATTCAGAAAAACAGAGCAAAAACTTTTTTCATGAAAAATTATCTCGTAATTCTGAGATAATTAACTCGTTAATTCAGAAAAACAGAGCAAAAACTTTTTTTCATGAAAAAGTATCTCGTAATTCTGAGATAATTAACTCGTTAATTCGGAAAAACAGAGCAAAAACTTTTTTCATGAAAAATTATCTCGTAATTCTGAGATAATTAACTCGTTAATTCAGAAAAACAGAGCAAAAACTTGTTTTCATGAAGTAGTATCTCGTAATTCTGAGATAATTAAGTCATTAATTCAGAAAAACAGAGCAAAAACTTTTTTTCATGAAAAAGTATCTCGTAATTCTGAGATAATTAAGTCATTAATTCAGAAAAACAGAGCAAAACCTTTTTTTTTCTTTAAAAATTATCTCGTAATTCTGAGATAATTAACTCGTTAATTCAGAAAAACAGAGCAAAAACTTTTTTCATGAAAAATTATCTCGTAATTCTGAGATAATTAACTCGTTAATTCAGAAAAACAGAGCAAAAACTTTTTTTCATGAAAAAGTATCTCGTAATTCTGAGATAATTAAGTCATTAATTCAGAAAAACAGAGCAAAAACTTTTTTTCATGAAAAAGTATCTCGTAATTCTGAGATAATTAACTCGTTAATTCGGAAAAACAGAGCAAAAACTTTTTTCATGAAAAATTATCTCGTAATTCTGAGATAATTAACTCGTTAATTCAGAAAAACAGAGCAAAAACTTGTTTTCATGAAGTAGTATCTCGTAATTCTGAGATAATTAAGTCATTAATTCAGAAAAACAGAGCAAAAACTTTTTTTCATGAAAAAGTATCTCGTAATTCTAAGATAATTAAGTCATTAATTCAGAAAAACAGAGCAAAAACTTTTTTTTTCTTTAAAAATTATCTCGTAATTCTGAGATAATTAACTCGTTAATTCAGAAAAACAGAGTAGATTTTTTTCCCTCAAGTGAATGCAATACGCTTCCGTACTCAACTGATATATATATCAAAGCATTTTTTCTATTTTGTTCAAAAACCATTCAGTCCACTAGACGGCGCCATAAAAACATTACAGCCAATGGAATGATGCACCTTCATTTAATACTTTTTCTGTCTAGTTTTGTCCTTTTAATGATAGAGCACCTGATCAGGACCAGTGTATGAGTATTGGATTGTTATAAAATCAGTTCATAGTTCAGTATCGCTAGAGAATATTAGCAATTAATTACCAATAAATAAACAAATAATTTAGCTTTACAGAAAGCACACGAATTTCAACTCACTGGACATTCATGGTGATCACTGGACTAAATGTGTTCCTCCCAGAAGAACTTTGCCTTCACTCTGCAGTCTGTTTACAGGGAAAACAACAACAACAATAAAAAACAATGAATTATTTAGTTTGAGTAATGTTTTGTAAATGTAAAGTTATGTGTTATTCATTGTTCATATCATTTAAAAAAAAAAAAAAACATATATTTGAGGAATATTATTTCATGTCAATATATTTTTAGAGACACAATTTAGCTATTAAATACATCTAGAATATTCTTACACGGCAGTCTCTGCGTCGAGTGTCTGGCTGAAGTGTCAGCTTTGACGGAAATACTGGTTTGTTTAACAAGTCTAATGAACTGAGGTTCCTCCCAGGCAAATATGCATTCTAATATCTGAATAGCTTATGAATAAAATGGAAACACATGGTTGCCTGCTGGTAGAAGTTGCTCATGCTGGTTATGGACTGCTGTATGTAACTAATGAATTAAAACACCGACTGTGTGTTTTGTATCATGCATACAGATATTTACATGCATTTTTTTTAATTAATGTTCATAGAAATAATTAGGAATCTGAAAAGTGCTGATACTTTAAATAAATAAATATGCACAGTATATGCTTATGCTACCAGTTGTTACATTTTTATGCTTGTTTTGTGTGTTTTTGTTATGCATAGCAGCTGAAAGATTAATTGTTGCATCAAGAGACTAATTGGAGCCAGATGAAATAATGGTTGTCGTCTTGGAGGAGTTCAGACTTCACTTCTGTGGAAATTTTGTGCTGAGTTTAGTCTCACTACAGGAATGTCACTGAATGTCCAAAAATCTGATCAAGGGTGAATGATTGGTTTTACAAAGCTGTCAAGGGGCAGGGTTTATCTGCAACTTTCAGACTCTGGGCTGCTGAAAAAAATAGTTGAAAAGCTGTGTAACCACAAACACAGTTGTGTTTTTTTGAAGCTGGAAGCTGAAAAATGTGACTGAACGAGTGACATTAAACTATCTCTGTGAGTTACAGTAAACACTCTCTGTGAGTATAAGGAAACAAACTCATCTTTGATATATTTCCTTTGTACTTTAGGGTTGCACAATATTGCTTTTTCTACATAAAAAAGTACACCTAAAGAAATACTGTTTAACAATTATGATTATGATCATACGAGATTAATTCAGTAAAGTGGTTTTATTCTTGAATAAAACATTTTACAATAAACTTCCTTCAAATAATACAAAACAAATATTAATTGCACTGATAAAAATGACTCTGTGGTGAAATAAATACTACAGTAAATACAAATGTAATTTCTATATGGGTGGTGATGGCGCAGTGGATAAGACACATGCCGTTGGTGTGAGAGACCCGGGTTCGAATCCACTGTGAGACACCAATGTGTCCCTGAGCAAGACACTTAACCCCTAGTTGCTCCAGAGGCGTGCGACCTCTGACATATATAGCAATTGTATAAAAGCGTCAGCTAAATGAATAAATGTAAATGTATGAAAAAGTTAGTTCAGTCAATAATTAAAAAACAAAGTAAATTTAATCTTGTAGAAGTTTAGACAAAGAAAAAAGCATAGCGTGTAGAAGACAGCGTAAATATAAACATTGTAAAATTAAGTAAAACCCACTCAACGTTTCTTGCAGACACTTATAAAATTAAAGTTAGGAGGGGTTTCATTGTTTCATTGAGGACTGTTGCACTGCAGCTGTCGTCTAACCATGTTTCATTTAGAAACATAGAATCCAGGTTGTTTGTGGTTATTAAATCATTGATCAGAAATGATTTATTTTTTAGCGAGCGAATGTTTAAAATGCTAACTTGTCTTTACAGCAATCTTACGTTATGAAGCGTTACGTCAGCTTTGGTTGTGGAATGCTATTGGCTCTTGTGTGTCACATGCAACCTGGTCTGATGGCATAAACGTACCTGGGGGCACTTTTTAGTAAGACCGTTTTTACGTACCTTACTGCACGTTTCGTCGCAGTTTCAAAGAGAAATGTCCACTAAGTGGCGCTAAAACATGGGTTCAAAACATAAACCCTGGCACGTTTTTATTACGTATTGCTGTGTTTGTATTACGTTGCTTCAGGTAAGTATTGTATCGGTTCAGAATTCTAATATCCGCTGACCGTCACTAAAAAGTAATGCTCTATCGTGTTGGAAATATTCCCTACACCAAACCCAACCCTAAACCTACCCGATAGTGTTGACAAATGCAAAACTGATATAAAAATGCACTTGTTGATGCAATCATGCTATTTGAACTTCCTTATATGCAGATTTGAGCTCCTCACCTCTCAAGTACATCTCTGTACTCGTGAACTACCGAACAAACCTACCATCTGTGAAAACCCATAGATATAAATCTGAATATGTGTGATGCTAACGTTCAAAAGCATGTTTTCAAATTGCGCTCCAAGGAAAGTATACATTTATATAAAATTATTTCTATTTGTTTTTTTTACAAATGCATGTAAACCATTAAATTAAGACAAAGAACTGAAAACAACGAAGGACCCTTCATGTCGAAAAATGACACTAAACCTGACCAAGCGTCAATATTTGACAAGTTGGGAGTGAGAACATGTTAGCACAGTAGTTTCTTTGTGTTTCAGGTGTGGTGCTGTGTTCCTTCGCCGACTCGTTATTTATGGCGTAGAATGTTTGACTGGCACGACTATGCTGGTTTCTTTTTCCTCGTATTTTGTCTTGTTTTTCAGACATTCTTCTCTTATAGCCCTGCATATTTTCATAAGATGTTGGTCTGTACACGAAGAGACTAGTCACTAACTGCAAAGTACACTTGTTATAATTAGCTATAGTTATAATACGCTACTTGAAAACATTAGCATGTAACTTTTAAATTTTTTTAAGCCAATTCTAGTGAAATGTCAGAAAATGATGAATGAAATGCATTACAAATAAGACAAAACTGTTTTAGTCTGTAACTATAGAGGTGCATTAATGCTACTAAGCTTATTCTGTCAAGACTGTGTGCCGTTTGTGCGCAGTTTAATGCACAAATTTATTTGGAAATTATTTGATTTATTTTCTCATCCGTTGCTATGGTTATCACTATGCCAATCTCTGCAATATAGTGAGAGACTCAAGGAACCAAATCTGCAGGATTCAGTGCTGGATTTAAATGCTGTTGTAACTCACAAATCTTTGCAGTATTCCTCTTAGCAGCCAGCGTGACAAACCAAATGTATTCCTAGTGTGAATGGATATGTGTTTACTGCATTAAATACAGCATAGATGACAGTCTTGACATTTTTAGCATACTGTATAATAGAAGTTAAATATTATTCACGGTTGTGTATTTAAGATTTAAAAGTTTGGAACAAGGGTGAAACAGTAACAAATAAATGATAAAAATATGTTTTAGAAACTTTCTGTCATGGCTTTAAGTAGTTTTACAACAACAACAACGAAATAGTTGAAAATTATTAGCATATATTCACATATATACCAGCAACTCCTGTTATTTATGAGTGAAACACCTGCACAGAAAGTCATCTGCATTGATTTCTCTTTGTAAGCAATCTTTTTCATGTTCATTGTTTCATCCGTACTTGTTTTGTTCATTGCCCACCAAAGAAAAGATCTAGTTTTGCCAAACCAGCTTTAAGATAACTCAGAGCATCTTTATTGGCTTCATCGGCTACAGCGTTTCTCCTCATCTCCTCCAGCTCTTGGACCCATTCTTCTTTCCCAGCCTCCCTCACTCTGGGGATGAAGAAGTCAAGATGCTGAAGAGTGAAGGCAGAGTCTGGTTTTAATGCGATCTGAGACAGATTCTTGATGGTCTGGTAAGCTTCGGACAGAAGAATTGACTTATGAGTTTCATTCTCCTTAAGATCTTTGTCAAGATGTTGCATTAAAGCCAAATATGTCTTGGACTGTTCTTTGGCTTTTTCATATTGCTTTTTTACAGAGTCATATTCTATTGTTTTGCTTGAGGTGCTGATGACGTATTTCTTGTTTTCTTTGACGTGCTTGCTGTGATGACACTTCCCCCAAGTCATGAAAGACGGTGCAGAAGCCGTCTTTCATGACTTCACATTTGCTGGGATTTGAACCCCACCAGCAGTCAAACTCATGGCAGTTTTCTTGACAGACAGTGCATGTTGTTGCCTTCCTGTGCTTCCATGACTTGCTTTCAATGGGCACCTTCAACTTAACTGTCCTTTTTATTTGAATTGCAAAGTTTCTGAATTCCTCAACATTTTTCTTGTTTTGCATCATTGCCTCCTGAATCTGAAGTTTTTCAGCCTTTTTTAGCTCCTTCTCTTGAACTCGCAGCTGTAAGTTGCTGATATACGCTTCAAATCTAATGCGCTCGATCAAGACATCTGAAGTCAACTCTAAACTTCTTCTGTTCATTTCATTCAGAGATTGAAAGAGTTGCTTCATATCTTCCATGCTGTCTTCCCAGGCGTCTCTTTGAGCGCGAATGTGATGTTCTTTAGTGTGTCGATCATCAGCCTGTCGATTGTTGAATGAGAAATAAACAGGCTGGCCTCTTTTGTCTCGTCTGCAGGGGATTCTAGCTTTTTTAATGGCACCGAGGACGTTTTTGGGTGGCAGACCATCAGAGTGTGTGATTAAAAACACGATGTTGTCCACAATGTCTTTTCCAAACAAAGACAGAATTGAACTGATAATGTAATGCTGTCGGTCTGAAAGCCGATTCTTGGATGCTTGAGTCACAAAACACACTGCATCGACTTCACAAACTCCATCATTGCTTTGAAACAAAGTAGCTAAATTCTCAGCAACTTCCAGATCTTTGTCCAGTCCTCTAGTGTCTCTGTAGCCTGGAGTATCAATGATGGTGAGAGATATGGGACTCTTCATAGAATAGACCTCATACATGGTGATTTCAGAGGTTTGGGATTCTGATTGATCTCCGGCTGCTGCTCTGTGATTTCATACCACTTTTCATCCTCAAACTTCACTCCCAGTAAGTAGTTCACCATGGGTTGATGATGGTAGTCTTGCCGACGCCAGTCTCTCCCACCAGCTGAACTATTTTGTTTAGTTTACTGTTGTTTTTTATCCCGTTAGTACATTTTCTTACTTTCTCATTTTCATCACTTTTTTCTCTGTATGTACAGTAGATAATATCGTTTTGGAGGACCTTGACGAATCAGAGTTGATCTGCATGGTGGAAGACTTGGCTGTCTATAAAATACAGATGCAAATATTTCTCAGAATAATTGTACAGCATGTCTAGAAATGCTCATAAATAAACACTTTTTTTGTGTGTGAGATTGTCAATTTGTTTAACACATTTCACAATATACTTTGTTTTAAAGCAGCTTGACTGAGTTTCTTTGTGCCAATGCTTAATTGTCCACATTTTAAAATTCAGAGCATTGACAATAGTATAGTTTACATTTGACAATTGTTTAAACAGTCAAGCAGATTTGCAAATGAAGGCTATATTAATCAGAATGTTAGAATAAGTACGAATTTTTATCTTTCCTATATCAGCTGTCTTTGACAACACAGGCAACACAGTAAAGGGTTAACAATTGCGTGGGTGAATTAAAAACAAATTGTCAAAAATGAAAGTTATATTTTGAAAGAAAACTGTGGAAATTAACAATTCCATATTGGCAGGGAGGGTTTGTTTCACAGTTTTCCCAGATGACAAGGTCTTTGCCCTGTTCGACTTTATTTATGATAAATCCAGCTTTTCTTCTTTAAAGACATCCAGATGTTCTTCTCAAATATATTCTGGGTTTTAGAGGTCTCCTGAGACCAGAAGATTTAGGACAGGAGATCAGCAGGAGGGAAGCTTTGATTTCCGCTCGAGAATGTTTTGTCCGAAATTATGTGTGTGTTCTGGTTTCGACCAGTTCCTACAAGTTCGTGGGAACGAAAAGCTGAACAGATATGTTTACACATGGCAAAGGCTACTTAAAGGGTTAGTTCACCCAAAAATAAAAATCCTGTCATTAATTACTCACTCTCATGTAACACAAATTGAGATATTTTTGATGAAATCTGAGCGCTGTCAGATCCGGCATAGACAGCAATGCAACTACAATGTTCCCAGGTTCCCATGTGACAGGGGTTCAACCGTAATGTTATGGAGCTTCGAGAATACATTTGTGTGCAAAGAAAACAAAAATAACGACTATATTCAACCATTCTTCTTCTATTAACTCTGCAGTGGTGTGCCGCCATTGTAGAGAGGATAACAAGGCATGCGCTTGCTTCTGCTTCATGTAAAAAACACATGCGATAAAGAGGAGAATTTTTGACTAAAGTCATCATTTTTGTTTTCTTTGCACACAAGAAGTATTCTCGTAGCTTCATAACATTACATTGCTGTCTATGCAGGGTCAGAGAGCCTTCAGATTTCATTAAAAAAATATCTTAATTTGTGTTCCAAAGACAAACCTGTTTGGAACAACATGAGCGTGAGTAATTAATTACTAAATTTTAATTTTTGGGTGAACTAACCCTTTAACGAAAACCCTCCCCCCAAAAAACTCAGTTTTGATTTCTGCCTCTTTATGCTAGTAAAGCATAGTGTACTAAAGTTAACTCAGTTGAACTTCTGTCCTTTGCTAGATGTGTCACATGGGTCACTAGGTAAGTTTTCTTAACCACATTAAGACATCCTGTTATAGAGAAGGCGTCTTCATTTGTGTTCATTGTTTGTATTCATCTTTTTGCTGTTGTTGTTTTTGTTTTATATCACAAAATATCCAGTGTTGGAGTTGATTTGTTAATGTTAAATCTGTTGTCTGTGGCCTATCTTTCCATTTTTTAATACATGTTTTTGTTTTTCTTTTGGGACAGATAAGTAAACAATTGACCAACAAAGTAGACTGGTGCACTTACACATGTATAATTTCTGATTGAGCCTATGTTAACAGACCGTGATGACACAATTGATAAAATTCACTTTACAGGCCAAATGAAAAATATAGATGGCTTCATTATAAAATGTAGAGTTAGAGAGGTCTGTGATTTTCAAGTGATTTTTTATTTTTATTTTCAAAATGATCAAATTACTACTTACTGTCTTAGAATTCAGTGATATAATTAGTGGCTCGAGAAATCAGTATTACAAATAATGTCTATACATGTATGTATTTATTTACTTGTTTGTTTGTTTGACCATTCTGTCCATCAGATGGAACCAAGAACAATTGCTTCACATCATTTTTGAAAACACTTTATTTTGATGGTCCCTTTTGAGCATTTTGTTGACAATAAGTAACTTTGCACCTACACATCAACTAACTCTCATGAGAGTATTAGTAGACCGTCTGCTTAATATCTGCTAACTCTTTATTGTGATGGTCTCCCAACAGACACTCTACTGACTGTAAGTAACTTTGCAAGCACATGTTAACTTATTCTAACCCTAACCCTACCAGTCTACTAATACACTACTAACACTCTGAGAGTAAACAGATATGCTGGTGCAATGTTATTTATAGGCAACAGAACTTATTAAAGGGACCATCAAAATAAAGTGAAACCGTACATTTTTAATTACTTATTTTTTACTTTATTTAATTTTATCTACCCTTGAAAGCAGGTTGATTTCAGCTTGGAATTTTCACCTGGAATTCATGGGGATCACTGGACCAAATGTTTTCACCTCACAGAAGAACTGTTTACAATTCTTTAATTTATTGAGTAATATGATATTTTGTAATTGTATAATTCTGTGTTATGTATTACATTATTGTAATATTGTTACAGCAGAAGTGTGGAATATTATTAGCTGTCAAAACATTTTAGAGAGACACAATTTAGCTATTAAACAAATATAAACATGTATTCTTACACAATGAAGTGACATACTGCCAATTCGTGCTCTGCATTTAATCCATCCAACGTGCACACACACACACACAGCAGTGAACACACACACAGCAGTGAACACACACACAGCAGTGAACACACACACACCGTGAACACGCACACACACAGCAGTGAACACACACACAGCAGTGAACACACACACAGCAGTGAACACGCACACACACAGCAGTGAACACGCACACACACAGCAGTGAACACGCACACACACACCGTGAACACACACCCGGAGCAGTGGGCAGCCATTTATGCTGCGGCGCCCGGGGAGCAGTTGGGGGTATGGTGCCTTGCTCAAGGGCACCTCAGTCGTGGTATTGAGGGTGGAGAGAGCGCTGGACATTCACTCCCCCCACCTACAATCCCTGCCGGCCCGAGACTCGAACCCGCAACCTTTGGATTACGAGTCCGACTCTCTAACCATTAGGCCACGACTTCCCCAGTCTGATGTGTCTGGATGAAATGTCAGCTTTAACGGAAATACTGAAGCGTAACAGGCTGAAGTCCCTCCCAAGCAAATTGGCAAGCTGGCATTAAATAAAATGCCAGGATCAACACGTTTATGTGTGCATGCTGCATGTTTTTTATTTTTTTTAATGCTTGCCAACTGAAAGATTTGTTAATTTTTCATTTTAACTTTAGCGACAAACTCAATTGTGTTTCACAGAAATAAATAGTATCGAGGAGTTATTATATATATATATATATATATATATATATATTATATATATATTATTCACTCTTATGTTGATAAGGGTGAATAATAATTTTCTTATCTTCACCTCTGATCATCTTTATGATAATCACAACATTCATCTGTGATCGTCATGACCATGCTCCATAAATTTATAAATAGTGTTTCTGTTTTGCTACAGAAGCGTTCCTGTATGTGCAAAAATCTGAGGATGATTGATGGTTTTACAAAGCCGTCAAGATGTTTCTCTATTTGGAAGCTGAAAAATGTGACTGAACGTGTGCCATCAAGCTATCTCTGTGAGTTACAGTAAACACTCTCTGTGCTCACACGGAAACAAACTCATTTCTGATATCTGACCTTTGTAATAATTAAAGGTACACAAACATGTTTCTTTACATGCAAAAAAGCTAGATGTGTGGCTGAATAAATAAGAAATGTATCATTTAGTATTTACAGTATGACGATCTAAATTCACATGAAATAGCCTAAATCCATTGGCTAAAACTGCTTTGTTCAAATTACTTTGAAACTTAAAATAGATTTTAGATATGCTGATTTAAACATTCTGACCTATTTTATGAGATGTCTGTGCATGTTTTAAGGAAAGTTCCATTTGATGTAGACTTCCTCTACTACTACTATGTACAAATGCATGCTAAGATCACTTTATTTATTTATTTATTTGTTTTTTAAGTGGATAAACATTTAAAATATGCAACCTGTCTGTTTTAAAGAAACATGGTGACTGAGTCCAGGAAGTTAAGTGTATCATTAATTAAAGGATATTTTTAGAGAAAACTGGTTACACAAGATTCTTTCAGAAAAATCCAAATGTGTCATCAGTGGAGACGTGACACTTGTTAGAGTAGCTAGACTAGAATATTCTAAACGAATCAAGTTTGCATGTGTATGACATTTGTGTTTGTATGCCTGCAGAGGAATACTGTACTGGACTATAAAAAAATAATAATAATTAATTAATTAAAAATGAAGTAAAAAAAAAAGAAGTTTGCTTTAATAAAAAGGCAAAGATTGTTGTAGCACATTTTACAAGAAAATGTTTTTATAGTTTTTTTTACTTCAGAATTGAATGTTTGATTCAATGTCTTATTGCCGTTTCTTTGTAATTATTTGTGAAATTTGCTAACAAATTCTGGGGAACAAAAAAAAAAAGTTATACCATTTTGTCAGTAAAAATACCTTTCTTTTGTGATTAAGATAGCTGATAATAAAAAAAAAAAAAAAAAAAAATACTTGCATGTCCGGCTCAAAATCCAGCCATTTCTTGCTTTATAGCTCCATCTGCTGAATGTGAAATATTTTTCATTTCTTATCAGACATTGTGGACTTTATAGTTGGTTCTAAGTTACATATCTTACAGTGTTTAATTCATCAAAAAATGCTGCCAAATGTGCAAGCCATTTTGGCAAAAAAAAAAAAAATATATATTAATAACTCAGTGATGAATCAGTTCTGTTGAAATTTTTTTTTAGTAATACAATTGCAACTTTTACAATTCCCAGACACCTGTCATACTTAACAGCCTTTAAAACATATTGATGTCTTTGTAACTTTATATATTTACTGCTGTTTTATCGTTAATGTATTTAAATGTGTTTTGTGTAACCATATGTGATCCAGTTCAGTTTTTCTCTTAATTTCTTACTGAGGTTCATGTTCATTCCACAGATGAAGTAACTTATCTCCATTCATGCAAATCTTTGTGTTTCAGTGGACACACTGAGACTGCTTTCCATTGGGACTGTGACTCTTTATTCAAATGGCTTCGCAGAGCATGAAAATAACCAGTAACTCATACAGCTGGTCACATTAACTATGCAGACTGCATTTGTCTAATGTAATATTTAGATGTTTTGACTAATTATGAGCTATATGTTTATTATAGGTATGTTTGCTGTCCCTGTAGTGACATCATTTTAAAATTAAGCAGTAATTGGACATGTCTAGAATTTCATATGAGGAACAAAACAGCAATTGAAAAAAAAATTAAATAATTAAAAATAAAATACTGACCTGGGAATATAGTAGTTTTGTGAAAAAAAAAAGAGATTTCTTATCAAAGTGATGAAATGTTGAAGTATTCAACACTGTTTTTGTCCTGAATGACTCTATTGTACTCTATTCTGTACCTCAGCACTGTTTGTCTCATATAAATCAAAGTTTTATGTGTGTAGGTTTATATAGGTTGTATATTTATTTTTGTTTATATAGGTTATATGGTACTGAATAGGTAATATGTTCAGATACCTTTAATGTTTTATGTGTTTAATCATGCACTTGACACTTGTCTTGACTCTTCAAATTTAATTGTTACTTGATACTTTGCAATATTTGTGAAATTTACTGGCAGTTTTTTTGAGGCAAAATTGTTCTAAAGTCAATCCTACAAGTTTTTTTTTTTTTTTTTTTACATTTATTTATTTAATATATGCTTTTATCTAAATCGACTTACAGTTGAGGAATACAGCGATTCATCATAAAGAGGTAAACAATCACAGTAAGTGGCTTCAAGGCTTCAGACATTGTTCAGATTAGTACAGATACGCTTTTTCAATGTTTTTCACAGATTTAATTGTGAACATAGTTGCCAAGATAATACAACATTTAAAAAATAATGGATTAGTGACAAGGTCCCAGAAATAATCAGGCCTCTACTGTAGGATTTCATTCTGTTATGAGAGATTTTTGCTAAGAAAAGGGCAGGGAAATTGCCAGTGATTTTCATGCTCTGCCATTTGAATAAAGATCCTCATGTTGCAGCAAAGTCAGAATGGAAATCAGTCTCCACACTGAACTTCTGCTCTGGAGGAGATTTTCCATCAAAGGTAACAAATAAATAAACAGCGAGCTTAATGAATGTTGAAAGTAAAAACACTGAAATAATACAGATGCTCTGATATTTAATCAGCTGCGATGGTGACTGTATTGTATTTGTGTTTCTCTTGTTCGTTTGTCATTTAAGATGTTTTTTTGTTTGTTTTAATCCATTTAACTTGTCATTTAAAATTGATATGGTTGCACAATGTGAGGGGAGTTTTGTTGTTGTTGTTATTCCACCGCATTCCTGATGTCTTTTTTTTCATAAGAGTTTCATTTGAGACTTTTCAGTCTAGTGCACTGATAAGTTTTCATAATTTTACATTTATGCACTTGTGAGTTTTTAGTATACAGACTAATATGCATTTTTTTTCCTATTCCACCCAAAAATGTTCAAACCTGCTGTTATTTAATGATTATCTTTTTTCTGTATGTATTTCAGTGAACAGAGCAGCAGAGATGATCCCGAAAACATTTCATTTATTTTTTTTACTAGGTGAGTTTGTGACAGAATGAAAATCACATTATTATTAGTTATTATTAGATTGGATAATGTGATTTGCAATGTTAACCCAACACAATTTTGCTTTATGAACTTTATTTTGATTTCACCTATTGTTTCTTTTTGACCTCACATGATATCTGATCTGATTTAAGATCAGATTGCTTTCATCCAGAACTGACTGTCAACAGAATTACAGATCAGAAACTAAATGAAACTTGACGTGATTTTTTTCCTCTTCTTCTGCTGTTTATTTCAATGCTGTGCCGTTGACAGGACTTTTCTCGAAGACCTCGTGCTACTTCATTCTCATCCAAGAACCAAAGACTTGGACCGAAGCCCAATCGTACTGCAAGCAGTATCACGTGGACCTGGCTACGATTCAGAGCGATGAAGACAGATATAAGATACAAGAGATCGCAGCCGCCGTGAATTTTCGAAACAGGGCCTGGATAGGACTGTATGATGGTGTGTTTGCCTGGCGCTGGTCTTACCAAGATCAAAACCTAGACTACAGTAACTGGGCATCCCTGGAAGAGACGACCTCCAGGACTCAGAGGATGTGTGGCGTGATCAGAAACACTGGGAAGTGGCATGTTGCATCTTGTGAGCAACAAAAACCCTCTTTTTGCTACCTGGGTAAGATGGGGTTTTTTTTCATAGTTTTTTTTATGGGGTTGTGTGGAATTGTGTCATTTGTTTCTCTTACATTCATGCATTTGGCAGATACTTTTCTTTAAAGTGAGTTGCATCGCATTGGAGGTGAATATTTCATCAGTTTCACGCATGATTCTCTACAGTCTGAGCATGTGGATGTGGACAATATAGTCAGAATTATGAGATAGTTTGTTTGTTTTTTACAGGAAATTACATTGGAGGCAAATTTATTTTCAATGCTGCCAAACTGTCCTGGCGCGACGCTCAGCGTCACTGCAGGAAATACTACGTAGACCTGTCCACCATCAGTTACAGCTTTGAGAACAGCGCTGTGGGTCCGATACTTCAACTCTTCTCTCAGTACGAGGCCTGGATCGGCTTGTCCAAGAACCTGTGGCTGTGGTCAGACCAGAGCAAAGTGACCTGGCTGTCTGTGAAATGGGCCGACGGACAGCCAGATAATGCCAGTGGCAATGAAAAGTGCGGGTTTGTCCATGAGACTGGACTGATTGGGGATGATGGTTGCTCGCATACCTTGCCTTTCTTCTGCAGTGAGTTTGAGTTCTGCTTCAATCCTTCAAGAACCAGAACAGATAACACTGGAGGCAATCTAAATACATACAAACGAGTCAATTCAACTGTAATCATAATCAATGCAAGATCATTTTTATGTCATAAGACAACAAATTGCTGTTAAAAAGAATGATAACTAACAGCGAGTTTTGTTTTGGCTTTAATCCATGAAAAACCAGATCAGATAATGGATTTTAGTTGATTACGGTAAAAAACAAAACAAAACAATAACAATAATAATAGATATGATTTTAAAATATCCATGCAATATTTGCAGAATTTTAAAATGCTGAACAGTATTTGCTTTCAGTAAAATACTGTATTTATAATTTTACACTGCAGTCGTCATTTTAAGGTCATTATAACACACCTAACTACTGTAAGTATAACAAATAATGATTTTTATTATGACCGTAATCTTTAAAGAACCAGATCAGATAAACAGGATAATTACTGTAAAATGAATGAATAAAAATGTGTTAATTAAAATATCGGTAAATATTACCAGGATTTTAAAACACAGAACAGTAATTTCTTACTTAATTCATATTTTTACTATGTATTAGTCATTGTCTATCATAACACAAACCAATTATATTACTAAAAACAGTCATACGTTGTACTTCTAATTTTGCTTTTAAATATATGTATGTTTATGTTTCTTTAAGCTAAAAGGGTGAAAAGACAGATTGTGAGATTTGCAGTGACATCCGCTGGATTTCTGAATGAATCTGCAGTGATGGAGGCCATAGAGAAGAAGGTGAGATGAACCTTTGTTATACTGCATGTATCTGAACATCAGACTGATCTCGTTCACTAATCGCAGCTGAAATCTGCTCTCCAGATGAATCAGATCCTCTCAGATCAGCCGATGGACTCTGGATCCAGCGTAACGTGGAGAGTCCAGCCTGATGAACAGATCTTCCAGCGGCAGGAATAACACACATCCTTTTGAGCACTGCTGTGTTTAGCTTAGAGCCTTATCGGCATTTTTAGGACTGGAAATTAAGTAATTTTATGCAGTACTCTAACGTATAACATAGATGATAGGTTAAGATTTCATTTCAAATAGTATGAAACATGTAGAAAACCTACTTTTATTATAAACAAATTGTATTTTTATTCTTTCACTTATTTTATACAGAAAGATAGATAATGAATGTGTAGTTGAGTAGTTGCTGTTACAGTAATTTTTCCCTTTTTGTTCATTTAGTGTAAACTTGATAAACATACACAATAAGAAATACTTGATTCACATTAAACTAAAAGAAAAATGAATTAATTTCATGATTTCCTTTACGATTGTGTAAACCGATATTGTACAAGACATAATGTTGTTTTCAATATTAAAATATATGCACATACATTATTCATTTAATCACTCGTTCCTTTATTTGGACATTCATTCTGTTCCTGACTTTGTCTCATACCATATTTTAAGCTTGTCTATTCTGTACAAAGCAAAATGTTTTTTTTTTTTTCTAAATATTTATTATTTATGCCTTTTGGAAAGCACTGTTAGAGTCTTGCATGACAACACTAACTTATCTAGCAGCTAAAACGGTCATAATCATCAAGATTGAGTTTACAGTAGAAAGTGATTGTTTACTGCCCTCTTATGATAAGACAGAGAAAGTGCCTAAATTATAGATCAAAAGATAGAAACAGAAACAAGACACGAATTCTGTACCGTAACCAAAGAGCTGGATGCCAAGTGAATCAATGCTGAGATTAGATGGCATTTAATAACTTTCAGATGTGTGGCTCATGATTTTGAAATGCATTTAGAAACGTCAATATAGTCTTAGAAAATTATTCAAGTTGTGTTTATTCCCAAAGCTCTCAAATTGCAGGGTGATGATTCTGATGAAGGAGGAGAAGATTATATTTCATTTGTATGATGGGTAAACATGATCAAACGCAGTCCTAAAGTGTCTCAATGCTTAGATTCTGAACAAGTCTCAAGCAGGTTATTATTATGCGGTCCGTTCGAGTCTCTCAGCTGCCAGGATGATGACATTTGACCTACCTGAGCTCGACAGGACAGGTAGGTTCACATAGTTTCGCTCAGGTGGATGTCGGAGGAGGCGCGATCGAGACTCAGACTTATCTGTTGCGAGGCACTGCGTTCATTTTAATAACACGTTTGGTGAGAGGTTTATTTCTTCCACACGTTTCCTGTAAGCCTCTTTGGAAACTTCACAGCATACATGGTAAGTTTGTTTTATAAAATGCTTCAAACAGACAGAATGAGTTAAATGGCGAGCTGCACAACGTGTTGTTACAGCTAAACAAAAACACAACCGCACGTGTTTCTTTTACAATATCAATATTTCGAATAACTACAGCGGATGTTGAGCTTACAAAGAAAATGCCTCTAGCTAAAACTGTTGCAGATGACTTGGAAATACTACTTGAGGCTATATTATAACTTCATTTAGCTCCACATTATGTATGAGGACTAGTGCACATGTGTATGTCATCACTGACGTCACGTATTTTGACTTTCTATGCGTCATCATGCTTACATTGCTGAAATATGAATATGATTGCTTTTGCAGCTCTTCATGAACAAACGATAAGCACCATTTTAATGCAAGACACAATCCTAACTCTAACAAGGTGAATCGAGTGAAAAATAATAATAATGTTATGTTTTAATATACAAATAAATAAATATTTTTGGGTTTTATTCACATATTAGGGTTAAAGCTTTTTACAGAAGGAATTTTGGATTTTTCCACTAGAAATCAGAAAATACTGTCAACAGACAGAAAAACAAATACATTTGCACCGTGTTTTTAGGAATACGATCTTTTATATATATATATATATATGTATAATCGGGCTGAATGATTGGTTATATGAAGAAACCCCTCTATAAAACCCATCAGAATATAGAGAGGCATAAAACTGTATATTTTGGTGTATGTAAGTGCTGCTGGAACGGAGAAATTGGCCTTTAAAGATATGTACCGTAATTGAAATCACAGATGCAAATAGATAAAGTGCAATAAAATCTATCTCAGTTTCTGTACTGGCTTGTTTGTTAATGGACATTATCGAACCTTATTCCATTCACAGGATGGTGATTCGCTGTTTGGTGTCTCAGGTCTGGTTATGGAGGTGAGATTCTGATTAGCTTCAGCTAGATTGTGTGATTTATTTAATTTTTTTCTTTAAGAAGAATTCACTTCTCTCTTTTTGAATATAAAAGTCGAGCCAGTCCATTTT